>NW_015163095.1:273822-273965 GCF_001447785.1 Gekko japonicus | reverse complement strand
CTTTGCAAGATGCTTGGCCTCTCTTGTGTCAAACCCTGGATGCTGCAAAAGCAGCTTATAAGGCCCAAGCGGATAAGGGTAGGGTGGTGGGATTGGATTTAAAACCTGGTGACCTGGTGTATGTTTCTACTAAAAACATCAAG
>NW_015163095.1:238366-273715 GCF_001447785.1 Gekko japonicus | reverse complement strand
CCTGTGTTACTTGAGGGGGATGAACATTTCGAGGTTGCGGACATCCTCGACTCCAAGCTGAAACGTGGTAAGCTTTGGTACCTCATCGAGTGGGTGGACTTCGGACCCCAGCACCGCGAATGGGTGGAAGAAGGGGATATTCGGGCCCCTTATCTGATTCGGAGGTTCCACCGGAAGTTCCCGGACAAACCGGGAGGACTCCTGAGCTTGATTGCTAGCTTGTTGCTTTTTGAGCCTGGGAACTGCATCAATGTTATGTCTGAAGATGGTAGTGTTCCCAGGGATTGCCCGCGCAATCGTTTCCTTGTACCCGCCAGCGGGAAAGTGACCCATTGGTTCTGTACCTGGTTTGAATCCCTTTATTATGTTTACCCAAGCTGTTTGTAACCATTCCTAACAAAGACCTTGTTTGAGTATCTTTCCAAAGCTTTGAAATAAATTTTGCTTTCTTGAAACGTGGATTTATTCTCGATGCTTGGGGATCCAACAGTATGGCCCCTTCTAACTCTGCGATTCTGTGATTCTAAGTTAGATTTTAGAAGTACAAATTTGCAAGCAAGAAAGCTGTGTTCACTTTCCTATAATGGATTAGGACCTCCAGTAACCTTTCCAGCATATTTAAAATCCTTGACTATTCCCAATTCGATTCTGTGATTCTAAGTTAGATTTTAGAAGTACAAATTTGCAAGCAAGAAAGCTGTGTTCACTTTCCTATAATGGATTAGGACCTCCAGTAACCTTTCCAGCATATTTAAAATCCTTGACTATTCCCAATTTTTTTTTTTGGCTGCCAAGTTAAATGCTGTACCTTCACCTGAATTAAAGATTAATGAGTAGGAGTTTCTTTGTCAGAATGTTGGTGCTCTTGTAACATGGGGAAGATAAGTACCTTGGATCACTTACCACACAATCCGAGGGGGGGGGATCGGCTCAGGGACCCAACTGACCTTTGCGCTGGCACAGCTGCATTGAGGCCGCATGTTGGCACAACTCTGGTGCAGTCTCCTGTGCAAGCATCCATGTGGGCATTTCAGGGGACATGGCTACATTTAGGTGGCTCCCTAAGCACTTTCAGTGCAGAAATGCTCCCCCCAAAACAGACACAAACTTGTGCTGTCAAAAATGGAGACATAACCCATAGGTGCCCATTATAATAAGAAACAATACTACTTCCCCTGCTGCGGTCATGCCTACAAGTTTCCAAGCAGCTCAGGATGCTAAGGGCACAGCTAATAACCACTCTCCCCTGCGGCAGCCTTGCCCCTCCCCAACACTCAATCATGCCCAACCCCAGCCAATGTTCCCTCTAAGCTGTAGAGTCTTGTGAGCAAAAATTCTACTTTGTGAACTACTGGCATTAAGGTTGTGAGCAAGCAATTTGGTTACTGCATAAATTAGTATGCACTGGAGCCATCCTTCTTGAACTAGGACAAAAATGTGTGAGCCAGAGGCTAAAAAACTGTGAGCTAGCTCACACTAACTCAGCTTAGAGGGAACACTGACCCCAGCCCTACAAATGCTTCTGGCAAGTTGCCCCACAACCCATGAAGCAGGGTGTGCAGCATGGGACACTGGCTGGCAGCTCCCTGCTGTGAATACTTAGAGGAATTTCAGGAAGGCAGGAATGATAGGGGAGATCCCTTTTCACACAGGTTGTATGGTTGGAGCTTACCCAGAAGGGTGAAAATATGGGGAAATATCATGTCCAGCCTATGAGTCCTCACAGGCACCCTTGCAGACATCCAGTGGCATGAGGAACTCATGAACAGAGACATTCACTGAGTTGCCACCATTAGCTCCCATTAAAGTCCCTTTTGTCCATGAGTCAGCACCCAGGTTCAAGGAGTTCTTGACCCCACTGTTATTGAAATTAACTGGTTGAGATAAATCTCTGCTACAGTTGCTTGGATTTCCAGGTTTTTTTTTGGGGGGGGGGTTGTTTGTTTTTGCCTTAACTAAACTCAGCCACGATATTTGGGGAAGACACACTATGAGGAATACAGTGTGGAATCTGGAAATGTTAGCCCAATTGTTAGTGGATACCAGCACTGCCATTAATGTTTTTAGTCTGAAGTTTGTGTTCAGAGGGAGACTTACTGATAAAATTATATAGATGAGTGGCTACAGAGGAGAAGTTCAAGAAGCCGTTCCTTTGGATGACATTCCTCTCCAAGTCACTCAGTTGAAAGGAAAAAGCAGTTTCTGTGCTCATGAGGGAAATTTTTTCAAAAAAGGAATTTTCATGAGAAACTTTTGTTTAACTGTGTGCTTGGCTAATGGAATTTTGTAGCAATTAAAAGATGGGCCACCAGAGGTTTCTGCCATTCATCTATGTACAACTCTTAAAGTTCTGCCTCCCCTCCCAGCTTCTACTGTGGACCTGTGGAGGCAAGAATTTGCAAATGTGTGAATTAAAAATAAATCTGAGAATGGCAAAGTGTAAGGCTTCGTGCTCACAGAGAGACCAGATCTCCTGTCACAAAACAGTATAAATGACCCCTAGCAGAAGAGGAAGTCATTAAGGCCAGCACTGATGTTCTTTTAGAACAAAACGTTATTTGTGCATGCAGTGCTTGCAGCTTCCTGTTGTGACATTATCAGATCAGATAACATTACGTATCACATGACTATTGATTACCAGGCTGTGCAACAATATACTCCAGTTGTAGGATCAGTGGTTGCTAAGTGTAATAAAATTATAGCCATAGTGGCCAGGTGTTCAAAATGGTTCTCAGTTATTGAAATTGTTAACACTTTCTTAGCTGTCCATTGCCCCCCCTCCTGTTGGCATAAGTTTGCTTTTACCTACAGAGATACCCAGTGTTCTTTCACCAGAACCCTGCAGGCTATTCCTACAAGACTCAGAAGTGGGGGAAACTAAGCCTTGCCCATCATAACCATCATAACCATGTGATCTCATACGTATATGATATTCTAGTCTACCCACCATGGCTGAATTAACCAATAAGATCACGAGGGAGGTGCTTGCCATTGGATTTATTTATTATTTATTTGTTTATAAAATTTCTGCCTTTACAAGGGCCACCAAGGCAGTGAACAATTTAAAACATGCATGATAAAATCACATTTTAAAACCATTGAAAACAATCTCCAGCACACAGTATTAAAACAATTACAGAGTTAAAATATATACAAAACATAAAACCACCAATTAAAACACTGGTTAGGAAGGAGAGGTCACTGAGGGAATGCCAACCCCCCCCCCCAAAAAAAGTCTTCACTCACTAGTGTAGGATGGCAACAGAAGGGCACAGATGAGAGAATTCCAGAGTTTTGGTTCCATGACTGAGAAGGCCCTCTCCCAGGTAGCCACCCGCCTAATCTCAGAAGGCAGGGGCACCCAAAGCAGAGCCTTCAGAGATGACCATAGAGGTCTTGCAGGTTCATAAGCGTCCCAAACCATATATGTTAGCCCCCAGACATCCTCTTCTGCTGAAAGTATAGTTTGGCTTCTGAAAGGAGCGAGTCCATGAATGCTTTATTTTAAGAACACGCCAGGCTGTGGTGTGGCGCAGGCTGTAAATGCAGCCTGCTTTAACATCTGGCCGAACATCTGTTCGAGCCCCACCGTGGCCGGAGTGAGCTCCTGGCCTATGTCTCAGCTCCCGCCCACCCAGCGGTTCAAAAGCCCGTTAAAGGGCGAGTAGATAAATGGGGACCTACCCTTAGTAGGGTAGGGGGCACCCCCTCGTCCTGAGGAGTGTGGTGTGCGGCGGTGTGTGGCGGTGGCGAAGGAACAGCGATGATGGCGGCAACGGCGACGGCGGAATCCTGGCAGCAGAGACGAGGTGGCGTGGCGCAACAACGAAGCCAGTAGAGTGATCCCTAGTGGCCTGCGGAGATACAGCAGGAAGTGGCCGTCGCTAGCAGCAGAAGGCACGGAAGACGTCATCTCCCGGCGCGGCGGAGCCTACTGGACAGAGCCGAGGCTGGGAGAGACGAATCAACACGCCGAGAAAGCTGCCTCGCCGGAGAAGCACCACGAGAGAGACGTCCTGCTGACCGTAGGAAGACAGCTGAGAGCCGAGGAAGCCGGAGGCCAGAAGGGAGAGCCGCCACCACCGGGGTGCTAGGTAGGCTGACCCAACCCCTGAGAATGTGCCCATAGTTAGGGAATTACAAAGTGACTAGCACTACAAACTGTAAACCGCCCAGAGACCCCCATGGGGGGGGTTAGGGCGGTATATAAATCGAATGATAAATAAAATAAAAATAAAATCATGCGTTCTGAGCACTGCCAGGTCAACAACATAGTTCTGGTGCCACACAAAATGGATGACAACAAACATAGGCCAGAGACATGTCTGGGCAGCAATTCTGGAAGGTGTAAAGTCACGGATTTGTCCATTAAGAACCCCCATCCCCGCTTTGAAACCATGCACAATGGCAATGGTCTCCAGGAAAAGACATTGTTTCACCTTAAACTAATCCTTTCCCCACCTGGCCTGACCTTCCCTGACCTGTTTACCATAATTATGAAACCACTTAACACCTTTCAGCCATCCCTGGCAGCTTCCCTTTCCAACAATGGAGGGTCATCAAGCAACCATTAGCTACATTCATGCAAAAAATCAAAAAGCTTTCCAGGTCTTTGTTTAGTCCTGGGAACGCTGTTCAGTCTTTCCCCAACACATTGTTTCACCGTTAGCTAAACCCATCTGGTATTGTTTTAAGGGCAGTCACATCACCATGCCCTCAGGTAGCAATTTCCCCTATAACCGGACACTCTCTGCCCCATGCAGTGTGCGTGTATCATGGGCATCTACTGACAATTCACCCTTCTTCGCTGCATGAAGCGCTGGTTTGTTTCACAGCCTCTTCTCTGCAGACCTCTACTCTTCTTGACTGGTAACTATAATTTCCCCTGAAAACCCCCTCTATATTCCCTCTCCTTCCTGTATCTCTAGTAGCTTATGTGTATGGTTTATCATGTGCATCTATTTCTGTATGTGTACTCCATTTTATTATTTCCTCTTCCAATAAAAAAAGAACCTTTCTTGGTTAAGCCACAGCCTGGTTTATTTCTGAGAGCTTCTCTAAGGGAAAAATCCTTGTAAAAGTTGGTGGAGATCTTGCTAGTTACCCTCCTCTCATAAAGCTCTGTCTCTGCTAATTCCCCCAATCAAAAGGATTGATTGATTGCCCCTTTAGATAAATTATAGGGCTTTGAAGGTCAAGTCCAGCACCTTGAATTGTGCCTAGAAACAAATTGGGAACTGATGTAGATGGGCCAAAGCTGGAGCAATACGTTCCTATAGGGAATGGGGAACTGGAGCAGCATAAAGCATTTGCCACCATCAGGAAGGACCTGGCACAAGTCCTGGCATTAAGCACATCCATGGTCTCCCGTACGTAATACAATTGGCTATCTTTTGAACCTAGTATGGGAGCACAAACCAGACTAGGAAGCTGCCTGTAATAGCCTATGCCTCTAGGCTGCTAAATAGCACTGAGCAGTTGTTTTCTCCCTGTAAGAAAATATGCCTTGCACTAATCTGGAGTTTAGGGCATAGAAATTTCTACTTGGTGGATCAAGATAGTTCAGCCTGATCACTTCCCCTTCAAATACATAATCTCTGGCAAAATCCGGGACAGCTAAGTGTCCAGCCCATACAAAGTACAATGGAAGTGAGGGGTAGAATTAAATACGGAGCCCAAAACTACACCAGCTCCTCAGGTTTTAATTATAGACTCTGGATCATCCCATGTAACATGCAGGAGGAACAGATTCATTTTGTTCATGAGCAAGGGCACAAAGGCAAACAAGCCATCCTTGACCAAGTTCAAGATACAGGGTGGTGGCTTCATATGAAGGATGATGTGAATAGGTAGTGTGAAGTGCCACCTCACTTGGTGCTTGGTTTCCTCAAGCTTCTTTTCTCCCTTCCTCAGGCACATGTAGTGGGTTCTCACTAGCCAGATGTTACTATGAGGGGGAAAGAAAAGCACAGAGGCCAGTCACAATACTAATAATGGGTGACAACATAATTTCTTCAGCTTTGCCCGGCTGTTTTACATCTGTAACGACTAAGGTTATTTTTAGGAGATTTCTGATGAATTCTGATCCAGCAATTTCATGTTCAATTCACAAAACAATTTCATCGTGAGATTCTTGTGTGAATTTTTTGAAACCGAACTACAGAAAATCTCTTTCCTGGGAATCAGTCTGCAACGTTTGGAATATTCAGCAGAGTTTGGAAAAGTAAGGGGGTAGAATTTATAATCAACCTGCAGTTTGAATTGGAGAAGAGAGTTTAGAGTTGAGTTGAAATAACTTGACTCTTAGAATCTGATACAGGATTAGCAGCTTTCCTGCTTGCTGTAGGAGTTTATTTTCTTCACTATGCCCTGCTTGAGTATTTGAAAAAATGACAAATAGTAGACATACAGTCTAAACCTACAAAATTATCTCATCTAAAGTGTTAGATACAAGACTCAGGCAGCAGGTGAACAGTGATTAACAGCTTTATTGAACACGAAGTCAGAAGAACCAGAATGAGACAAATCAGTGGAGCAACAGGCTCCTTTTTATACTCTCCGGGCTTGGCAAGCCATGCCCACATGTCAGCTAAGGTCCAATCACATACTGTACATAAAGACCAGTCATTTCTCTTCCCTCCAGAGCTTCCTTTTGTTCTGATAGGTCGGTTTACAATACCTTTCAGATTTCAAGCTCAGTACATTCTTTCCATTACATTACATACATAACATAAAGGAAACTAAACCTTGGAGCACTTACCCTGGAAATTCTCAATTCTAGGACAACTGGGAAACATGCATAATTGTTATTATGTGGGAAACTGTTTCTTTAGCTAGATGAAATGAGCTGATGTGATTGACCAAGAACTGGGCTAATAGCAGTGCTTCTAACTGCAATCCAAACAGCAAATAACTACCACAGAGACTCTTCTGATTTTGCTTAAAGATGAACTCAAAGCAATTCTGAAAGAGAGTTTGGAGGCTACACAGGAGGAGGTGTGTCATGGTCCTGTCTCTCCCCCAGTCCTTGGCGTTGCTATGGTAAATGGGTATGGCCAGTTAGGGAGTAGCAGTCATCCTCCTGCAGTAAGATGATGCCAGTCCCTAGCCTACGTGCCTTTCTCCATGCTCCGCTGAGGCATCTGGATTTATGGGGGCAATTTGGACAAATGGTCAAGCCAGATACATTCCAAAGGGAAACCTGAAACTTCTAGGAATCACACAAGGGGAGCATGAAACTCTATAACATCACAAGGGATACATGAAGGCTTTAGAAATCAATTTTCCTATACAAGGTGAAGACTTAGTCAGCATTTACAGGAGGTGTGTGTTGCAAGTGGGTTTTGCCTTCAGCCCAGTTTCCTCAGCAACAAGCCGGTAACATTCACTGTCCTACCTGGATTATAGTTGAAATAGAACATCATACAATGCAGTACCCAAACTTACAAAATATTTGTCATACTAAGACTCTAGCAGGTGTGATCAGGCCCCTAGAGCTGCTCTAGAAACAGTAAGTTAATCCAGGAGCCTAGAAGCTGTGGAAGAAAATGGACTGGGAAGTCCTATCTGCCTCCATTTGAGGTCATGCCCCATATAAACTATGAAGATGATGGAGAAAGAGAGAAACTGCTCACACTTCAGTAATTAAGTAATTGTTTTTAATTTCATCACCCCTAAGCATACTTCTTGGGAAATAATTTCCTTGAGACATTTATCAAGTAAAATAGGCTCAGGTTTAATGGGCAAGACTGGGTAAGACTTAATGACAAAATCTCTGTATGAGTGAGACGACTGATAATCATCCTACTGGTCTGTTGCCAGTATAAATGCTGTCAGCCAAGTGGAACTAAACATGAGTTACAATCACAGCTATTGTTCCTATCCCCTGAGACTTTTTCATACCCACATAGTTGTCCACAGAGTAGCCACAGAGATTTTCACACTCTGCAGGAGCAACCTGCAGGGCATTCCATGGCTCTGGATCAGCAAAGACACATCCCTCAGGGTTCAGCATCAGATGGAGTGAAGGAGAAAGGGGAAAAGGAAACAAGGCTAATAGCTGTAAACCACGTGGTTACATTTTACAGTCACTGAATTCTTAGTAAGTTCCAGAGGACCCTTTTCTGTGTTCTGGGACAGATGTTTCTGCCTTTTACCATAATCTACAGTGCCTGAAACTACTACCCACAGCTCTAGGAAAAAGTAGTCAGAGCATAAGGTTTGCAGCCTTTCTGATGAGTCATTTGGCTAATCCTAGTTCTGGAAGTGACTTGGCTCATCCTTCCCTTCCATTTCTCCTCCTGTCCAGCAAAAGAAATACTTTTAAATGACAATTTGCAATTGCCTCAGATCTGTGTTCACTATGAGCTTATTACGTCTGTTACCTTTCAGAGCTACAGTCTGGTCATCATTTGGTACAAGCCCCTTATCTGAGTTAACAGCAGCCATTTTAAAAAAATCAGCAACCCATTTTTTTAAAAATCAGCAACTCAGACATGATAGTGGTACAAAGAACAGTTTACAAAATTGCAAGTATCCTGTGCCAGGAATTGCCCAACCTGGAGTTGGCAACCCTAGTCAGGACTCCTATTCTAGTATGCTGTCAAAGCTCCCTTCAGTGTTTTATCCCCAAAGGGGTAAGTGGGATTTGAGCAAAAAGACTAATGTAAATTAAAGGTTGAAGCAAAGCTGAAGTGGCTGCCTTTTGAAGTCCCGATCTTTCCTGGTCCCATCCACATTGGTGCCATTTTCCCTGCCCCAGTCTTTGCTTCACCACGTCTTTTCTTTTCATTGTTTTTGCTAAACTAGATTCAGGTGGGGAGCCATGTTGGTCTGAAGCAACAGAACAAAGTTTTTAGGCAGTAGCAACTTTAAGACCATCAAAGACCAGAATAAAACTTTGTTGGTCTTGAAGGTGCCACTGGACTCAAACTTTATTTTGTTATCACTGTAGCATTATAATGTTGTAAGTATCAGTTTAATAGGCCCTCTGAATTACCAACATTTTTTTTTTAAAGGAAATCTCTAGTCCATTTTGTAACAGAAATATAGGGGGAAAGGCACATCTTCTCTACAATAAAACAGAGTAGGCTTTTTAAAAATGAAAGCTGAGAATCCAGAGGACCTAACAGACAGATCGTAATAATGTAACCATATATCAATTGCCATTTTAAAAAAATTAAAAGCCCAGCCTCCTGGTATCACGTATGGGGGAATGGCCACCATGCAAGACTGTGGCAATGTAAATGTGGGGAGACCAGCCATGTGGAAATCCAGTTGTCACTGCACTGAATCAGCCACAGCAGCAGCAACAAGAAAACCACAGAATATTGTTAGTGCCACAGCCACAGTCCCAGACTGGGTAAGCACTCTTAAACTAAGCACACAGGTGCAGTTGACTTATGTATGCTTAACTCAGTGTTGGGCAGTGGCCCATGTTTGCAACCTGTTGAACCATAATCATTAAATAAATATTCTGGTTAATGCTTTTATATTTCCCTTCCACAACAGACTTTAAAGTATTTGCTTAGAATCCTCTGAGAAAGCTCTTGCTCTGGCATGAATCAGAACAGCTCATTAATTCCTGTGGCTCTGGGTTAATTTATCGCTGCTGAGTTCTTTCTAGGGCCAGATCTGGGCCAGGGATCAACTATGGAACGTATAAATTCATTTTTTAAAAAAGAATGATCCAGGCATATGCAGAATTTATTACTGCATAACTTTATTACTGCATAACTTTATTACTGCATAACCACAGCTAGCTGCCACTGTCTGGATCAGTGAGTAGGCCTTCTGGCCAGAGTGTGTGTGGCTCCAGGCAGACTTGAGCCTTGACAACTTTTTGAAAAAGAGATTGACCACTCCATCATCAGCTGTCTTGTCCTTACAAGTGCTTGCTCTAGAAATCATGACTGTATGATTTTCTGACCACAGAGCACGGTGCAAAGGGGCCCCTTCCAGAACTGGACTGCTGGCATGGCATTTCTCAGCTATGGAAAGGAGAAGAGCTTGGGCTGGCTTAATGACCGGTTTCTTAGCATACCTTTACCCCAGATCTCCCCAGCCCACAGTGCACTTCTCAAGGCAGCAGGGACTGGAGTCGACCAAATGCTATGTCTCCCAGGGAATTGCCTCTGTGACCTCTGTTCTTTCCTTGCTTTAAATATATATGTATGTATTTGTTTACAGTACGAAAGGCAGCCATGCAAAACCAGGAACCCAATCTCACTTGGGTATTGCCCCATCACTCCTCAGTCTGCCATTCTCTTGGGCTGGCTGTGTTTACTTTGACATTCCTGGTTTTCTTCAGTGGCTTTTTCTCTGTTGTTGAGAGAGAAGCATTTGGTGAGCCAGTGGCACACAGAGGCCCTACCGGGAAGATCTGCAGTTCCTTGTCTCATCAGCATTGTGATAGATGTACCATCTCCTGCTCTGCTCCGCTTCTCTTCTAGAGTTCCGAGTTTCTGTTTCCCTACCCTAACAGCTTCCATATTCTTAATTGTCTCCCTACCATCCTTGTCTTCACTGCTTTACTTAACCTTACGTAACCTTTTCTAGATGGAAGATTTTTTTATTTGCTTTTCCATTGAATTGTCATCTATGATTTACGTAGTTGCTGCTAATACTATTGAAGTAAGTTCAGCCATAACAAAATCAGCCTTTTTGGCCACAGCCTCTCTAACATAGATCTGATCTGTTTGATGTGAATGAACTAAGCTTATCAGGTTGAAGATGCTATCTTTATGTTATTCTGTAAGTCTTTTCTCTAATATTAAAACATCTAGAAATTGATGGTGATGATATTCATCTCTTGTGACAAGCCTTTTCATTTATTCTCCACCTTAGATATTCTTCCCATTGTTTTACATAATGATCCCTATATGACAGAGGAATAAAAGAGCTGCCAAGAAGAAGAGGAGGAGGAGGAGGAGGAGGAGATACCCCACCCTTCACTACCCAAAGGAGTCTCAGAACGGCTTACAAACTCCTTTCCCTTCTCCTCCCCACAACAGACACCCTGTGAGGTAGGTGGGGCTGAAAGAGCTCTCACAGAAACTGCTCTTTTTCAAGAACAGCTCTTATCAGAACTATGGCTTGCCCAAGGTCATCCAGCCAGGTGCAAGTGGAGGAGTGGGGAATCAAACCCAGTTCTCCCAGATTAGAGTCCACGCACTTAACCACTACACCAAACTGGCTAATGGTGATTTTTTTTTTCTATCAGTTGCTAAAAAATAATTTATCTTTCAAGCTGTTTCTTGAAAAGTAGGGATTGGCACAGATGACCAGTTTAGAAATATCAATCAGGGAAAGCAATACCCTTCCACTTTAAAAAAAGAGCTCTTCTTCAGTTTGCATTTTGTTCTATAACACCTGTTACAACACTTGTTTATCCTATATAAATTCCATTTTTAGGGTCCCATTTGAGAATTAGCTTTAAAATTGGAATGAGTAGATTTATGAATCTTAAACATGTTCTTTTTGGCTTATGGGACTTTGAGGGTGACAGCTGTTCAGCTTCGCATTTCTTTGTTTCAGGGCATTTACACTGTCCTGAATTTATACAACAACCCTGCACTAGCAGGATTTATTTATTTTTTGCCACTGAATTATTTTCTGTTTGAATGACTGCAAGTTCCAAGGAACAACCACATAACCCAAAAGGCAACTCAGAACAATCCTTTGCATACAGATACAGGATGTACTTCTCACATGGTTCAAGGGGGGAAATATTTTACAGCCTAATAATGAGAAGAGCCCTTGAAAAACAGCCAAAGTGGCAAGCAGAGCAGACAGCATATTGGGAATGAACTAAGCATGAATTACTCTTTGAACATAAAAACATAAGCCTGATAGCTGTCTACTCCAGCATCCTGTTTCTAGCAGAGCTAGTCCAAGGTTTGTTAACCCAAAAACAGGTGTAATGTTGCCACACACATGCTGTTAGTTCCTGAACAGCACAACATGAGTGCATGCTGCTGCTGTTTTTTTCTCAAGTCCCATGTCTTGCCTTTCTTTGTGCTGAGGGAAAGGTCACTGATAATCTGTGGGCCAGTTCTGACCCCTTAACAGGCCCGTAGCAAGATGTCTTCATCTTTCAAAGCTACAAGTCCTGTGTTACCTGGAACTGCTGCTGCATGTCCCTTTTACCCCATTCCTGTACTCCATTTCTCTTTTACTTTTCTACATTGCAGAATTAGGGCTGGGTTGAGCCTCAGTCCTCTGTTAAACCTCTGCTAAACTTCTGGTACAATTATGATATTTTAATTTCTCTAGCAATTAGCCGCTATAGTTGAATCTGTGGTTCTGGTTCCCAGGAGGCTACCGGACTCCGCTAAGTGCTGTGGCCTTCAGGATAACACTGTACATTATTTCTGGCGAGGGAGTTCGCAGCGCGTCCCCTGCGCATGTGCAGGGGACGCTCTGTCACTTTTGGGGGGGATTTAAGTATCCCCCCGATATTTTTTTCAGATTTTTAGATTTTTGTGCACACCTGGGGACTGCCCCAAGTGTGCACAAAAATCTCCCTCCCCCCCAGGTGCCCCCGATGCGCAGATTTAGGTATCCGCACGCAGGGGGCGCCTTTTGCTATTAGATATATAGATAGAGTATCTGAACCTAGCTTCTTGGGACTCTCTAAGTCCATCTTGACTCTCAGAGTCAACCTAGTTTAACCCAGCTTTCCTTTACCTTCCTGATCCCAGAGATAGAAAGAATGGGTTGAGCTTTGCTATGTATGTCACAGATGTATGTCAAATGTTCATCACATGGGAACAGTTCGTAATGGCAAAAACAACGGACCAGAATAATAGTGCGCAAACGCAAATCACTAAGTCACATGCAAAATTTGCACGAAAATGGGAACCAGTAATAGATTACCTGACAAGACATGAAATAATCCCATCTAATCCACAGTATCATAATTGGTTATTTGTCTGAACACATCAACAAATAATAAAAATGACCAAAAGGCAAACTAACACACTTAGTACACTCTACCCAATATGAATCCCAGTATCTGGCACTTCAGTGTTAAACTAGATAACTTTTTCAAAACTGTTATGATAGTTGGTAGAGTCATTTGGATGACTATGTAGATCGCATAATTGTAAGCTTGTAACACTTGGTTTATATGTGTATTTTTTGTATTTATAAAACAAATAAAAATATTTTAAAAAATGTTAAACACAGACTTGACTGACAGTTACATAAGCCCTATGCTTGGAAAAAGGTACTTAATGTCTGAATTTACTTTTGTTCCTTGTTGATCTGGCCAACCACCCTTCTGTTATGGGTCTTGACAGAACAACCAATGATATCTTTAAGTGTGCTACTTATGTATGCTACTTATGTACTGGAGGTGAGTTGAAATATTCTGTGTTGAATATTGAAATGCTACAAAAGTGTTTTCTGATTTAAGAATGTGTAATAGAATGAATTTATTTTTGGTTTAGAACAACTCTCTCTCTCTCTTGATGCAATTGGGAAGCCAGCTTCTCTCCCTCCTCAAAATGAATGCAGTGGGAATGGGAGTGCATTAAAAGGTTCCTGCACCCCTCATTTCCCCAACACTCTATCCAGCCATTTTTTTCTTTCTAACTATATATGGGAGCTTATTCTGGTAACCCCTTCTTCCCTTCTTCTTTTACTCAACCTACTGTGTGGGATAATGTTACATTGGCCATCTTAATGGTTATTGTATTTTTTTAAATAAAAATAATAAAAATTGGAAAGAGCTAGTGCAAATCAGTGAGCCAAAAGGCACTGGACAACCCATGCTGTTCTTGGAACATCTTAAAAACGAACAGACAGATGAGTGGTTAAGGTGTCGCAAGACTCCTTATTTTGTTTTGCTGCAACAGATTAACATGACCTAAGCTGCCTTGGACCTGTGTATTTGAAGGATAGGGTTGCCAACTTCGGGTTGGACACTTCTGGTCACCAAATCATTTTTTTAAATGCTTGAACAAGACCCAAACTGGAGAACTAGGTAATACCAATGAACGTGAACTAGAACAGAACCCCACATCTTAATGGTTTGACTTTTACAATGACCATGCCCAGCCTTATATTCTGTGTGGAAAATTATATCTGTTTGTGTGTGAAAGTTCAGGGTTTTTTTTTTAAAAAAAACTCATTATAAATAAGCTCTTTGAAATAATGCAATTTTATAGTCGTAAATATTTCAAAGCAAACGCTGAGTTCTTTTCTTCTTGCTGTTCAGAGACGGCAAGTTAGCAACTGATGTGAGTTCAAATATCATGCCTGCCATGGATTATCTATCACTTTCCGCAAGCCACAGACTCAGTTCTCCATCTTTTAAATGGGAACAATAGTGGCCTTCCTGTCAAGTCTGTGGCAGGAATTTATATACAAGAGAAACTTCAAGCCTACTGCAAATTAAATTCCAGAATATAAATGATAAATAGTGGTTACTGTTGCCTCTGAACTGCAACAAACAATATCTTTGTAGATAATTCAGAAGAAGGGGGAAAAAATCAAAGATGATTTCCTCATAATGGGATTTTTCTTTGACATGCCTGGCATGCCGTCTCCTACAGGGGTTGTCTAATAATTGTCTGTTTTTACCCACCTGTCAGTAAATTCATAAGCCTAAATGGTAAAAACATACATCCTGCTCCTGCAGAAATGACTCAGCTGTGAGGATGAGCCAACACAGTCTGATGCAAAACAATGACAGCACTGAGACCTCTTCATGCTAACTGGCAGGGAGGGAGAGGAGGAGTGAATTATTTCTGAGCAGTAAAGACCCAGAGGCTTTCACTCGTGCTTTGGGGAGGATGTAATATGAACCATTCCAAAAATAGTTCACAGCTGAGTCATGCTCAGTGCTGTATTGACCCAGCGAGGAAGGGGGGGAAGTAGAGCCATAACTGAAACAATCCCTCCTACACAGCAGATTTTGAGGCACACAATGCAGTCAGGAACACAACTTTTAATGGGCACAGGAAATAATTAATCTGTTTGTTCTAAGTTTGCTTGTGGAACCCATCGCCCCAAGATGCCACTAAGACCAACAATTGCAACTCATCCAAAATAGGCACTGGATGGTGAATCAAGATAACACCAATGGGCAGCGTTATGAAAGGAAGCATTTTGAAAGGTCAAAGGATTTGGCAAGAAAGAACCTTCAATATCATACGTCAGGGTTTGTGAGAAGTACCCTTCAGCATTTGCGAGAGAAAAACTGACAATTGGCTTTATGTTAAGAGACTCACAGTGCAATCCTAAACATAATTGTAGCCTTCTAAGCCCTCTGACTTAAACTGCGTTAGAAGGGTGGGTCAGAGTCTGGTTCTGAGAAACCAGATAAGCAAGACATTCCCATCAGCTGTAGTGATATGTCCAGCCCCAAATGGATAGTACCTTTGACATGTACAGTCTCTAGAACCCACAAAGAACACTCTATTTTGCACACTTGTACTGAAGCTGCCTTATACTGAATCAGACCCTTGGTCCATCAAGGTCAGTATTGTCTACTCAGACTAGCCGTGGCTCTCCAGAGTCTGAGGCTGAGGTCTTTCACATCACCTCCTGCCTGATTCTTTTAACTGGAGATGCCGGGGATTGAATTTGGGACCTTCTGCATGCCAAGCAGATGCTCTGCCAGTGAGCCAGGGCCCCATTAGCACGCAGCCAGATTTTCAAACACTTACAGCATGAATCTGAAGCAGAGTTGCACCCTGCTGACTCCAGTGGGCTCTAAGCCATGACTCTGCTTAGGATGGCTCTGTTTTAGAATGCCTGGAGTCTCTCTTGTGCTATTTAAGTGTGCAGTTATTGTTAATGTGTAAGAAAAGGCAGAAGAGAGGCATCTGTTTGGAATGTGCATTCTATCCGATCTAAGTTTTCCATCTGTATTACAAATAAAGCCCTGTCTGTAACAAAGAGACAGAAAAAGTAACAAGAAAAGCTACGACCCTGAAGCCCTGAAGGACACCAAAACCCTCACTACAGGATACAGACATCTTTGCTAGAGGCTGTACTTCCATTTCAAGGAGCATGGCACTCCATGGTTGCAAATAACACTCAGACCTTTTCTGTACGCTCAAGTGATTTTCTTGAGAGTCAATCCACAAGCACTGGAATCAGTGTTGGCAAGGTTCTTCCACACATCTGCCCTCCCTGTGCATTTTTACAGTTGTGGAGTCAGTTTATTTTCTTCTACATGTGGCAGAAATAATGAGGGTATTCAAGGGATGGCGCTGTCATAATTGGTGTCCTTATAGCCTCAACATACAAAACTAGCATCTCCATTGCCTTAATAGTTACAGTGGTTTGAATGTTGTGGACACCTATTTGACAGTGCCTCTACAACACAATAAGGGCTGAGGTAGCTTAGAGGTTAAGACACTGAGCTACAGACCGGAAGGTCTGTAGTTCAGCAGTTTGAGACCCTAGTGCCAGGTGACAGAGTGAGCTCCCATCTCTGGCCCCAGCTCCTGCCAACCTAGCAGTTTGAAAGCAAGAAATTGCAAGTAGATAAATAAGTACCGCTTTGGTGGGAAGGTAACAGCATTCTGTGTGCCTTGGCATTTAGTTTAAAAAACTGGTTTGCATTTAATATGATAAAACAGCAGAGTCCTCACCTGCACAAGTTCTGATGTTTTTTTTAAAAAACTGGTTTGCATTTAATTCTTGGTACTTCCAAGGTGAATACTTCTCTCTTTTGTTTCATAAGTGCTCATGTAATCTTCTACCAAATGCTCTGCAGTTTTAAAACATTTTCTGACTTACATGCTTTTTTATTGTTTGAAGTATTATGTTTGATTAGATTTATTATTAAAGGAGTAAAAAAAGCAACAAGACAAGCCCTAGTGCAACAAGACATTCCCCTCCCAATTTATTTGTCTTAGTTTGCAACAATGAAAAGGAGTCATGTGCAGGGGTGGACTGGACTTTTAGCCTACTGGAAAAGTTCCTGGTGAGCCTGACCGTGGCTTACCAACCTCCAGGTGAGACCTGGAGTTCTTCTAGAATAATAACTCATCTCTGAACTACATAGATCAGTCCTTCTGGAGAAAATAGCAGCTGCAGGGGGTCTCAGTACCTCTGGTTTGGTTTGAGCCAAGTGGCCCCTGCAGTTCTGCCAGTGCTGGTCGAGCTTGGTTTGCCCCTATTCAACAATGACCCAGTCTGTCCCTGGTATTGTGGCATCTAAAAGGCTAACGGATTATGCATCCATTAATCTTTAAAGGGCCTGAAGACTCCTTTGTAATTTTCATAATAAAAGAACAGAAAACAATGAGTTGAAACTAGCAATAAAATCAGTAAAAGAAACAAACCTCTACATTTGAACAGGCATTGTGCTATTTTTGCAGGGCAGGGGTTACAGTTCCTGTTCCTGTCTTCATGGCTAAATGGGTTGAGCTACCATCTGGCACATTTTATTCCAGCCTTCTTCCAAGAGCTCAGGGCAGAGTACATGGTTCTTCCTTCTTCCATTTTATCCTTACAACAACCTTGTGAGGTAGTTTAGGTTGAGAAAAGATGACTGGCACTCAGTGGGCTCCATGGTTGAATGAGGATTTGAACCCAGGTCTTCCCAGACCTAGTCTCAGAGCTCTAACAAGTATACCACATCTGATTACATGGAGATTAGGTCTACCAACAGCTATTTTCACATGATAGCAAAATGGAATCTCCAGGCTCAGAGGCAGTATACCGCTATGAATGCTAGTTTTTCAAAGACAGATCATAGAGAAGAACTGTTGCCTTCATGGCCTGTATTTGGGCTTCCTGGAAGCAACCGGCTAGCCACAGTCAAAAAGAGGATGTTGGACTTGATCTGGCATGGATCATCTTCTGTTCATATATGCTGTAGCTAGGGTAGCCTGAGGCAGTACAATTAGCTCGAGGAAGAATCTGAAAGCATACATAAGAATCACAATGATAAACTTGTTTTCTTTGATCATCAGCTGCTTTGTGCAGCACTGGAACCTGATGGACGATAAGGTGGAGGTGGGCCTGGGTTAAACTCCTAAATACTGCCTATGGCTTTAGTGCATTTTAAAGCACAAGATTCAGAAAAGATCCCTTAATACTGATTAGTTTCTCACACACACATATTGACAATTCTTCTTGCATGCACAATCAGGGTCCTTGAAGAGCCCTGAACAGGTCAATCAACATGAAAAGTCCATTGAAAAATTGGCTTCCTATTCACAATTGACAAACAGGACATAAGCCAAAATGGTGGGTGTTTGCACATTCCTGGTTTTAATTGATTCATGTAACTGTTGTAAGTCTTGTAGCCATACAGTTAGCAAAGGAGTCACCCAGAATGGAAAGAATAGATGAAATAAGAAACATGATTATGAGTCAGGGGAACTAGGGTCAGTGGAAACAGAGGTTAGCTGTTAATGTGCTCTCCAGGAAACTGCTATTCCTGTCTTATGAGGGAATCCTCAGATCTCAGTCCATTAAGTCACTTCTTGTTTCTTCCTACGCTCCTTATGAAAAGCAGAAACAGCAGGGGACACCAGCAGAGAAGCCAGTTGGTTGCTTTCTTCAACAGCATCTATATGTATGACCATGACTAAAGGACAAAGGGCAGATCAATATTGCTTCACATCATTTAAGTACCTCATGGATCTTACTTGAACTTCATCCAGTGTGAAATGGGCAGAAGCAGGCTTCTGCCTGAAAGGCTGAAACAAATGCGACAATGATATGATATCACAATGATAAATGTGATAATGAATTCTATGAACAGATAGATGGGGTTGCCATGGGAAGCCCTCTCAGCCCAGTTATAGAAAACTTTTACATGGAGCATTTTGAAAAAACAGCTTTAGAATCTGCACCCCACAAACCAACAGTCTGGTTCCGGTACGTAGACGATACCTTTATCATTTGGAACCACGGAGAAGTAGAATTGGTGGAGTTTTTAGACCACCTCAACAACATCCACCCTAACATACAATTCACCATGGAAAAAGAAGTCAAGGGTAAACTCCCATTTCTAGATATCATGGTCATCCACAAAACTAACCTTCAATTAGGTCACAAGGTTTACAGAAAACCAACTCACACGGACTGGTATTTGCATAAAAACTCCAATCACCACCCTCGACAAAAAAGAGGCATAATCAAAACATTAGTAGACCGTGCAAGACGGATATGTGAACAGCACTTTCTCAATGATGAACTAAGGCCCCTGTCACACAGGAGGTTTTGCCCCGCAACAGGGATGGATCAGGGGCGCATCAAATGGGCGCGATCACACTGCAACATCTGGGAATCGGAGTGCACCCGTCCCCGATCCGTCCTTTCCGGGGGGAAATGTGCATCCCAAAAAAACCTAGAAAAGAGTACTACCTACCAGAAGCTCCGCAGCAAGGGCGGCCGTGGGATCGCAGGCGCGCCTGTTTTCTGCAGGATTTGAGACTTCCGGCCAAACTGCGCATGCACGCACATGCGCATCCGGCTGCCTAGCTCTCCGTCCCATGGCTCCCCCTCCCAGCATCTGATCGTGCCGAGGAGCAACTGCGCAGCAGCTCGAGGGATCCGTCTGGGGATCCGCACATCTGTTTTGCTGCGGCTCAGAAAAGCCGTGCTTTGGCCGTGCTTTCCCCCCCGTGTGACCAGGGCCTAAATAATCTAAATCATGCTCTTCAAGCGAATGGCTACTCCAAGAATGAAATCAGAAGAGCGATTAAACCAAAAGTAAAACAAACAACTGAGGAAAATCAGTCTCTACAGGAAAAGTGTTTTTGCCATATATCAAAGGAATCACTGATCAGATGGGAAAACTTATGAAAAAACACAACCTACAAACAGTATTCAGACCCACCAGAAAAATACAACAGATGCTATGATTGGCAAAAAACAGAAGAGACCCGTGCACTTCTACAGGAGTGTACCGCATACCATGCAGTTGTGGACAGGTTTACATCGGCATTCGGACAAGAATAAAAGAACATGAAAGACACTGCAGACTTGGCCAACCTAAAAAATCAGCAGTGGCTGAACATAGCCTAACTCAAACAGGACACAGTATTTTGTTCCAAGACACTTAAAGGTTGGACAACACTCAATTACCATGTCAGATTGCACAGGGAAGCCATTGAAATTCACAAACATAAACATAATTTCAACAGGAAAGAAGACAGTTTAAAAATAAATAGGACATGGCTTCCTGTCCTGAAAAAACACAAAAGGCTTTACATCAGACAATAGCACTACAGATAAGATTAGAATTTCAACAACCTCCTCAGGAAGCAGGAAACCTCCTTAGGAAACAAAAGAACCTCCTCAGGAAAGCTCCTCCATTAGCATGTCCATAGCCTGGGGAACTCCTGCAAGACAATGACTCAGCCCTACCCACCTTCTGGAGTCCAAGTAGACATAAATTTACTGCCTACCATTTTCTTCTCACCTTGACACAGAGAGTATTCCATCTTTCTGTGTTTATACTTCTGAGGATGCCGGTCACAGTTACTGGCGAAACGTCAGGTTCTGCAATGCCAAGACCACGGCCACACATCCCGGAAAATCTACAGCAACTAAATGTGACAAAATTCCACATAGTGGACATGTGGCCTCCACATGGACTTTGGCTCAAATATGCACCTGCAGTTCTGTGATGGGAACTCACTATCCCAGAACAGAGGGGGATTAATTAAGATTCAGGACATGGCACGTGAGGAGAAGAGGGTTAAACCTCCTATCCATTACATTTTCCTGAAGTAGCTCAAGGATGCCACTGCTTGATCTGTTGAGGAAACCTATACATATGCCATCAGCACATCTAACTTCCCCAACACTCCAATAGCAGTCCTTGGGGCTATTTCAGGCTAGAAAAATGCCACAGACTAAAAGTTTAAGCCCCTTCTCTCTGCAGGCCACGGTCCAGGTCCAAATTGGCCCCACATGTGCCTGGGAATAAAATTCCCATGGGGAACTCCCAGAACACACCTGTTGGGAGTCCATATGGTCACCACATACCCAGAAATCCTATAAAGTGTTATTCCAGTCTAAACCCATTGGTTTTAATAGGCCTGGACCGATGTAATTCTGCATAGCATCACACTGGTAGAATTTGATGTGTGAAGCACCCCTGAGTGGTTCCTTTTGATACAGGGAAGAAGTTTGCCTCCATGTGGCGCTTCTATTCATTTTCTTTATTTGCGTATTATCATACTTGAAGACCCTAAGCAGCCTGCTAGAAGTGAATCAGTATAGCTAGGATAAATAGGCTCCAGTCTCATAGGCAGCAGTTATTTTCTTAGCTCATCCAAACAAAGAGGGATTGTTGTTCTTCATTCCCCAATACTGCTTGTTTACATGCAAACAAAGCTATTTACATGTCCTGCTCCCAGTGCCATGGGTGGACAAGGCAAACACAGCAGCATCTGTGTGATATTGGCTGCCTTCACTATCCCTGCCCTATTCACTGCACCCCTGGCTGCAAACCATAAACTCTGTACTGTAGACCAGCTTCATTAACTTGAATGGGGATTCTCCCAACAAAATGGAATGCTGATTTTGGCTATTATGTGTAGTCTGTATATTTATGTTCCCCTTCTGAAAGGTTCCTGTTCGCTGTTCTGAATTCTGATGTAAGTATTCAATTACAACCTAGAACAGGCTGAAACAACAGTGTGCAAAGTCCAGACCTGGAGCTGGGAAACTACCAGGTCATGTGGGTCAAGCACAGCAAACATTTTAGAATATTTTTAGCTATATCCCAGCTTTTCCCAAGGGCTCAAGCTATTACATCACTGTTTACAAGAAAAAATCAGATACTAGAATTGGTTTTGCCATTCAGCAAGTCTGCTTACTGACACTACGTTGTTGGCATCTGATTCCTACACTGACAGAATACCTTCGGTCCAAATCTGGTTTGGATCAGTGTTATAACTTGTCTCCCTTAAACTATATGGCTCTGAACAATAGCCTAATCTCAAACCAGTTCCTGCCCTGAGTAGTTCAGTTTCAACAGGATTCTATAAAGAAGCTCCGCCCTGCAGATCTTTTGCACCCTTCTGTAGAACAGCTGGGATGATGTCATCAGCCTGAAATATGAGACCTGGGGTAGGGCAGAGCCCCAATATGCTCTGAAATACTAAGCTGACCAGCACATCCTACAATTTCTGCTTGAGGTCATCTATATATAACTGTGGGGCTAACAGCATTTTTGCAAAACCAAGAAAAGCAAATTCTCGCTTCATGTGCTGAAATGCTAACACTGATTTCAGGCACTTGCATTATAAATTCCACCCAATCACATATGTAGGCCCACTTCTTGAGCAGCATACTAAAAGCATCATGTAGGCACTCCTCAGCCCAGTAGTTTGAGGGGGGGGGGTAGAAAGGGGGCATATGTCTACAAGGTATCCAATATGTTCTCTTTATCCAATATGTTTAAGTTATTTGGAAATACTATTACTATCTTTTTCCCCCTGGCATATCTCCTGTAGCTTTAACCCGGGCCAGCTCAAGGATTTTTGACATCCTAAGCAAAGAATGACTGCTCTGTATCTCCTCCACACTACAAGGAAGCCAGTGAATGCCTTTCGTTCCTCTGCTGCCACTCTCCTCTCTCTCCCACCCCCTGCACTGTGGGGAAGGTGCCCACACTATGGCCAGGGCAGTGGTGTGTCATGGTGCCAAGCCTCCCAAAAGGGGTGGATTGGGAGGCAAAAATGGTTCTAGTAAAGGGCCCTATCCCCTGGCCCACACACCACCCCTTCTCCACCACAACAGAGAGGGAGGGAAGAAGGAGGCTCATTGTAAGCTGCCCACTGGAGCTGGGGGCACCCACTCAGGCTGCAGCTTGCTGCGGCATACCCCAATGCTGTGAGTGGGCAGGGTGGCAACAGGGCTGGGTTTGGTGCCTCTTTACTTCTGGAGCCCTAGCCAGTCACCTAGGTGCACCTAATGGATGAGTTGGCTCTGGTTGTAACTCCTGTATATAGAATTTCAACAACTGCTTCATCATGTCTTTATAGTCTTGCAATGTAGTTCCCTAGCAGCAATGTAGTTCCCTGGTAGCAATGTCTCCACATACCTCATGGGATCATGTATCTCTTAGGCCATTTAGCCTCACAGTTTGACAGGATTGCCTCAGGCAGTGAGCTTCTATATGCTTGTGCATGGGACTAAATCCCATAGAACTCAATAAGACTTACTTGTGGAAAAAAATCACATTTGATATCTGGCAGCTGACATATTTGTCTTGAATCACTTGAGGCATGTGCGTTACAACTGTCTTCTACTGAATACAAGTCAATAGGGATAAGAACATAAGAGAAGCCAATGTTGGATCAGGCCAATGGCCCATCCAGTCCAACACTCTGTGTCACACAGTGGCCAAAAATACCAGGTGCCATCAGAAGGTCCACCAGTGGGGCCAGGAAGAAGCCCGCCCACTGTTGCCCCCCCCAAGCACCAATACAGTGTATCACTTGCCCCAGATTGAGAGTTCCTATCTATACCTTGTGGCTAATAGCCATTGATGGACCTCTGCTCTATATGTTTAGCTAATTCCCTCTTGAAGCCATCCATGCCTGTAGCCGCCACCATCTCCTGTGACAGTGAATTCCATGTGTTGATCACTCTTTGGGTGAAGAAGTACTTCCTTTTATCTGTTCTAACCCAACTGCTCAGCAATTTCATTGAGTGCCCACAAGTTCTTGTATTGTGAGAAAGGGATAAAAGTACTTCTTTCTCTACCTGCTCTATCACTTATACCCTGCCTTTATCCACAGTGGGGACCAAAGAAACTTACATAATTCTCTCCTTTTTTAATCTGCACAACAACCCTGTGAGGTAGTTTTGGTGTAGTGGTTAAGAGTGTGGACTCTGATCTGGGAGAACTGGGTTTGATTCCCTGCTCCTCCACATGAAGCTGCTGGTGTGTCCTTGGGTCAGTCATAAGTTCTTTCAGAGCTGTTCTGGAAAGAACAGTTTTCAAGAGAGCTCTCTCAGCCCCACCTACCTCCCAGGTTGTTTGTTGGGCGGAGGGGAAGGTAAGGGGATTGTAAGTCGCTCTGAGACTCCTTCGGGTAGTGAAGGGCGGGGTATCAATCCAATCTCTTCTCTCTTCTCCTCTTCTCATGCTGAAAGTATGTGACTGGTCCAAAATCACCCAGTGAGCTTTCACAATAAGATGCAAATTCAAACCTTTGTCTTACAGACCCAACTCTGAAGCACTAACTGCTATACCACACTAGCTTTCCTAGGGAAGGCTGCTGTTGAACAGTAGCAAGCAGCCAGGCCTAGTTGAGGCATGCAAGCCAGACGGTATCAAGTCACCTAGAGATTGCCAGGCCAAGGTTTGCCAACCTCCAGGTGGGTCCTGGAGATCTTCCAGAATTACAACTGAACACCAGATAACAGAGATCTGTTCCTTTGGAGAAAATGTTGACTCTGGGAGGTGGACTGTAGGGCATTATACCCATCTGAGGTCTCTCCCTTCCCCAAATCCTGTTCTCCTCAGACTCCACCCCCAAATCTCCAGGAATTCCCCAACCTGGAGCTCGCAACCCTAGTCAGGCCTGGCCCCAATGAGTCCTCCATCAAAGTCCAAAACAGCTAGGGTTTCCAGCCTCCAGGTGGGGCCTGGAGTTCTCCCGCTTTTACCACTGATCCCCAGATGACAGAGATCAGCTCCCCTGGAGAAAATGGCTGCTTTGAAGGGTGGACTCTATAGCATTTTACCATGCTGAGGTCCCTCCCCTCCCCAAACCCCGCCCTCTCCTGGATCCACTCCCAAAGTCTCCAAGTATTTTCCAACCCAGGGCTGACAACCCTAAAAACAGCCCTAGAAAAGACCTTGCCCTCTCCTTTTGCCTTTTTCCTCATAGAAACCCAGCCTGGAAAGCTGTGGTTGCCTAAGAACAGCCGCTAAGAGCTGCTTTTTCTAAAAGCGACACAGGCACTCCTTTTAACATTGGGGAGGGGGGTTCAGATGTTTCTGCAAACCTGGAGCCCTTTTAAGGTTTGTAGAAAGATCTGTCTTGCTCAGTCCCAGCTCCAGTAACATAAGAAAAGCCTTGCTGGATCAAACCAATAGTCCATCTTAGTCCAGCATCCTGTCTCACACAGTGGCCAGCTAGTTCCTCTGAACAGCCACCAACAGGGCATAGAGGCTGAGGCCTTCCCCTGATATTGCCTCCTGGCTCTGGGATTCAGAGGAATAGTGCCTCTAAATGTAGAACCACTGATAAACGTATCCTCCATGAATCTATCGAGTTGCCTTTTAAAGCTGTTTATTCTTGTGGCCATCGCTACGTACTCTGGCAGCAAATTCCACATTTTCATCACTCTCTGTGTAAACTAGTATTTCCTTTTGTCCGTCTTGAACCTACTGCCCATCAGCTTCATTGGATGCCCTTGGGTTCTAGTATTTTGGGAGAGGGAGAAAACTTTCTCTTTCTCAACTCTCTCCACCCCATGCATGATTTTATAAACCTCTATCATGTTCCCCTTTAGTCCTCTTTTCTAAACTGAAAAGTCCCAGACTCTTCAGCCTTTTCTCATAGGGAAGGTGCTCCAATCCCCTAATCATCTTGGTTGACCTCCTCTGCATTTTTTCCAGCTCTGCAATGTCCTTTTTGAGATATGGTGACCAGAACTGTACACAGTATTCCAAATGAAGTCACACCATAGATCTGTACAGGGTCATTACAATATTGACCGGATTTAAGTATCCTCAGATTTGGTGGACTGATTACATAGGCGTAATCTTTGTGGGGGCGCCCAGCTCCAGTAACATAAGAAAAGCCTTGCTGGATCAAACCAATAGTCCATCTTAGTCCAGCATCCTGTCTCACACAGTGGCCAGCTAGTTCCTCTGAACAGCCACCAACAGGGCATAGAGGCTGAGGCCTTCCCCTGATATTGCCTCCTGGCTCTGGGATTCAGAGGAATAGTGCCTCTAAATGTAGAACCACTGATAAACGTATCCTCCATGAATCTATCGAGTTGCCTTTTAAAGCTGTTTATTCTTGTGGCCATTACTACGTACTCTGGCAGCAAATTCCTTCTAGGGTTGCCAACTTAGAGATCTCTTGGAATCGCAATGGATCCCCCAGCTACAGAGATCAGTTCCCCTTAGGGTTGCCAGTTCAAAATTGGGAGATTCCTGCAAATTGGAGGGTGGAGCCTTGGGAGGGTGAGGTATAGGGAGGGAAGCAACCTCAGCAGCGTATAATGTCATATAGTCCACCCTCCAAAGCAGCCATTTTGTCCAGAGGAACTGATCTCTGCCATCTGGATATAGGGTTGCCAGGTCTACTTACCTGGCCAATGGGGGGTGGGAGGAAGCATTCTGGGAGTGGGGAGGGCAGGGCTTTGTGGGACGTTGTCAACGCGATGACATCACACAGAAGTGACATCCTCACGCTGTGCACGTCGCACGGCAACACTCTAGCATTTTGGTCAAAACATCCTTGCGCCAACAACATTGACATGAAGGGGGCTGTTTGGGGGTGGAGCTTCCCCTGCCAGCCAGCTGGCCAGTGGTGGATTAGAGCCCTTGAAATCAGGGGAAACCCGACCCCAACCAGGGGGTCTGGCAACCCTAGCTGGAGAACAGTTGTAATTCCAGGTGATCTCCAGCCCCCCTCAAAAGGTTGGCAACCCTAGTTCCCACTGGAGGAAATGTCTGCTTTGGAGGATGATGTCTGTGGCATTATTCCCTTCTGAGGTCCCTCCCCTCCTCAAACCCCACCCTCCTCAGGCTTAACCTGAAGTGGGCAACCCTATCTCCTTCCCTTGTCTGAAGCTCTAACTGCTACACTATACTTGCTTTCATAGGGTGGCTGCTGTTGAACAGTAGAAGCAGCCTGGTCTCATTGAATCATGCAAATTGGGTAAGTCACCCAGGGGCTGCTGCTGGCCCTGGGTTGCCAATCTCCAAGTGGGTCCTGGAGGTCTCCCAGAATTACAACTGAACTCCAGATGACACAGAAGAAGAATTGATTTTTATACCCTGCTTTTTTCTACCATAAGGAGTCTCATAGTGGCTTACAATCACCTTCCCTTCCTCTCCCTACAACAGGCACTTTGTGAGTTCTGTTAGAGAACTGTAACTGGCCCAAGCAGGCTTCATGTAGAGGAGTGGGGAATCAAACCTGGTTCTCCAGATTAGAGTCCGCCATTCTTAACCATCACACCACACTGGCTCTCCACAGATCTGTCCCGCTGGAGAAAATGACTGCTCTGGAGGGTGGACTCTATGGCATTATATCCTGAAGCCTCTCCCCTCACCAAACCCTGTCCTCCTCAGATTCTTCCACAAAATATCCTGGAACTTCCCAACCTGGAACTCATAACCCTAGCCGGGCTTGGCCCCCATAACTCTTCCTTCAAAGGCCAAAATAGGCCTAGGAAAGAGCCCTGCCCCCTCCCCTGCCTTTTACTGACATAAGCAAGCCTTGAATACTGTGGTCGCCTAGTAACAGACACTGAGGAAATCTGTTGCTTAAAGATGCAGGTGCTCCTTTTATCATTTGGGGCTTTTTAAAACTCTCCAATGTTTTGGGGTTTTTTTAGATTTCCGATTTTTCTGCAAACCTGGACATTGTTCAGGTTTGTAGAAAGATCCATCTTGTCCTTCACAGATCCAGTTGCTGGATTTAAATATCCAACAATCTGGCCAAGTTGGCTATTAGTATATAGACAAGTAAGACCCACAAGAAACTTGGGGAAAGAAGGCATTCCCCCTACTTTGGTTTCCTTCCCTCTCCCCTTGCTTCCATCCCCCTTACTCCTTCTTCATTCTGGCACTGCTTCTCTTGCTCTCTCCCCCATACCTGTCCCTCTCTCTGCCCCCTACCCCATCACTCTCTCTTTTTCTCTTTCTGCCCCCACCTCATCACTCTGTCACTCTATTTCTGCCCCCCCCACCTCATCACTCTTTTTTTCAGTCTCTGTCTGGCCCCCTACCACATCATTTGGTGTAGTGGTTAAGTGCGCGGACTCTAATCTGGGAGAACCGGGTTTGATTCCCCCCTCCTCCACTTGCACCTGCTGATGTGACCTTGGGTCAGTCACAAGCTCTGGCACAGCTGTCCTTGAAAAAGAGCAGTTTGTGTCAGAGCTCTCTCAGCCCCACCCACCTCACAGGGTGTCTGTTGTGGGGAGGGGAAGGGAAAGGAGTTTGTAAGCCGCTCTGAGACTCCAAGTGAAGGGCGGGGTATAAATCCAATCTCCTCCTCTTCTTCTTCTTCTTTCTACCCCCCCACCCCAGCATTGTCTTTCTCTCTCTTTCTACATCCTCCCCACCCCAGCACTCTCTCTTTTTTTCTGTCTGCCTTTGTCTGCCCCCCTTGCTGAGGCTTTGTCTGCCCCCCCATCACCAATTTTGGCAGTTTGCCCCAAGCTGCTCTGTGCAGGCCAGCTGCATCTTCTCCCCCCCCACACCCGCTGCCACTCTTGGTGGCTTGCCCTGATCTGCTCTGGGTGGGCCAGCTGTCTTCCCCCCCCATCACTGCTCTCAGTGGCTCAGCCAAAGCAGCTCTGGGTGGGCCAACCAAGGCTTCCCGACCCACATTGCCACGCTTGGTGGCTCTCCTGGAGGTGCTCTGGGTCGGCCGCCCCCCCCAGCGGCTCACCCAGAGCTGTCCAGGTGAGCCTGCTGAGGTCTCCTCCCCAGTGAGTTTCCCTCCCTGATGCTTTTGGTGGCTAACCTAGTGAGGCTCCAGGAGGGCCAGGCACGGCAGTGGGTCCTAGGGTCCACTTCTGCTGCAGCTGCTGCTGCCGCTACCACTGGAACTTTCAAAGTTAACAGATTTTTAATTTTGAGGAGAACTACACACACACACACATTTTTAAATGTCAGGGTTTTTTTTTTTACAAACCTAGGGGATTCCCCAAGCTTGCTGAAACATCTGTTCAGTGCAAGTGTAGCCCCAATCTGCAGATTTAGATATCCACAGATAGAGACCACACTTCTGTAATAGTAAGTAGATGATGTTCCATCAAGTTGCAGCCAATTATGGTGACCTCATAGGGTTTTCAAGGCAAGAGACGTTCAGAGGTGGTTTGTTGCTGCCTGCTCCTATACAGTGACCAGTGTTCCCTCTAAGCTGAGTTAGTGTGAGCTAGCTCACAGTTTGTTAGCCTCCGGCTCACACATTTTTGCCTTCGCTCAGAAAGGACAACTCCAGAGCAAACTAATTTATGCAGTAGCCAAATCGCCCGCTCACAACTTTATTGCCAGTAGCTCACAAAGTAGAATTTTTGCTCACAAGACTCCACAGCTTAGAGGGAACATTGACAGTGACCCTGGACTTTCTTGGTGTTCTCCCATCCAAATACCAGCTAGGGCTGGCCCTGCTTAGCTTCCACGATCTGACAAGATTGGGCTAGCCTGGGCTATCCAGGCCAATATATACATATATCCCCCCCAAATTTCTGTAGTTTGATTGCAAAATTCTAGATATACCTAGGTCCCATTCACACTAGGTGATTTGGGCCGGGAGCGGGACAGTTCGGGGGCGGATCAAACCGGCGCGATCACACCACAACATCTGGGAAGCGTCTTGCTTCCGTCCCCGAACTGGCCCTTCCCCGCACAAATGCGCCTCAAGTTGAAACTACCTACCTTGGTGGTTCAACTGGAAGCCGCGCTGCTAGCCGGGCGTTTGATCGCCGGCGCGTCCTTGCGCCGGCACAACCCCAGCCCAGAGCCGAACTGCGCATGCTCCGACATGCGCAGTTCGGCCGGCTCCCGGTTAGGGCCGTGTTTTCTCCCCGGCGTTTGATCGCGCCGGGGAGAAAAGGTGCCGCGGCCAGGGGATCCGTGGGATCCCGCCGTGGCGTCTCAACGTTGGTGCGGCTTTTAAAAGCCGCGCCTTTAGAGGCTTTTCCCCTGCCGTGTGGCAGGGCCCCTAGTAAAGCTTCTCAAGTTGCATTAAACATGAGCAAAGTGGAGCAATAATATTTCTAGTATTTGTCAATTTCAAAAAGGTAGGGTGTCTCTTTTCTGCCATGAAATCTAAAATAGATTTATTCTTGTGAATGATAAGGAAGCTCTTTCCTTGGACCCTCATATCAGGTTGCAGTTATCTGTGTTTAGGGAGGAATGGCCAACCTGCTGGAAATACTGAAAAGGCACCAAGTCAGGGCTTTGGAGTTTCCTACAAGGGGAAATCCACAGGATGTTGGAGACTCCTGACTTTTTTATTAATAATTGTCTAGTGAGGTCAGGAAAACAAGACTAAAAAAAGAAGTACATTGTTGGGCAGCATTCCACATTTAGTGCACATTTTTGGACTGCTGTTTTATCCATATCAGAGATTGGCTTTGTCTAGGATTTCCTGACTAATCCTGTCAAAGTACAAAACTAAATGTTATCTAGCCTGTAGGAGTGTCCACAAATATATCAATATTTCTTATAGTCAACATGGCCCATCTGTATAGTTAAATCTGCAACTGGGTCTGTGTAGACAGAACTGACCCCTCCCAGGTTTGAAGGAAACTCTTAAAGTCGAGGAGAAAGGAGGAGGGTTAAATCCCCTCCCCCAGCAGAGGAATGTTTGTGCATGCATACACAGCATCCCTCTGTTGGAGCCACTGCCTCAAGGTGGAGGTACTACAGATGAGTAGGAGAAGGGGGCAGGTGGGCCAGGTGGTGAGGGGGCAGGTGGATAGGAGGGCAGAGTGGCAGGGAGGGGTGTGAGGAGGAGCTGCCACCTCCTCACTGCTTGAGGTGGCAAAGGAGGGGGATCCAGTGTAGAAGTCAGTGCAGTGCAGTGGCATCTGTGCAGGCTGGCTGGTGAGTGGGAGGGGTGGATGAATGAACAGTGTGGCAAGGATGATGACTAGACAGCAGGCAAAACAGTGTGGAAGGGGATTGGCAAAATTTTTTTGGGGGGCTGCCCCCATGCGCCCCTCTATTTATGGTCCTGATGTTGCTGCTATTGTGGCCTTAGCAGAAAATAGGACTGCCAACTTTTGGGAGGAGGGGCTCATGGAATTACAGCTCATCTCCAGAGATGAGTTCACCTGGAGAAAATGGCTACTTTGGAACGTGGACTCTATGGTATTGTACCCTGCTGAGGTCTCTTCCCTCCCGAAACCCTGCTCTTCCTAGGCTGCACCCCCAAATCTCCAGGAATTTTTCCAACCTGGAGTTGGCAATCCAACCAGAAAAGAGGTGGTAATCCAAAGAAAGAAGAGGGTTAAGAATAAGATAAAGGTAGAAATTGCTTTTCAAGCTAACATATGGCATAAAATATGTGACCTTAGTGGAGAACAGCCTTGGTGACATAAGCAGTGTCCTTATCTATGCCTGTTGTTTATGGAAGTCACAGTAGCTCATGTTCATGGGAGGAAGAAATCATGGGTTCTATCTGAGGCCTGAATTTAGGGTACTAATAATCTGTTGCTACAATTTATCCTTCCTAACATCACCAGAATTTCAGGCACAGTTAGGTTATGGTGGCAAGAAACAAACAGCAGCAAGTCAGGAAAACTACAAAGCTGCTGCCCTTTTGATCCTCTTCCCACCTAAAAAGATTCTTGATGAGACCAGCAAGCCACCAAGCCTGTAAGTTCTACTGTTGATTGCCAGATCAGTGCATGGGAAGACATATATTATCCAGGATTTAATCATTGATTAACAGACCGATCTGGCATGCATTAACAAGAGATGACTTAATGGAGGTGGAGCAGGACTGTCACAACCATGTCCACTTGGTTTCTCAGTACAACAGCAGGCACGAACTGATGATCAGGGTGTATTCTGACTCTTTCTCCCTACCCCAGATGCTCAGTTTCTTTGTTGCCAGACTTAAGAGTGTTTATTCCTGGCAATGGGCTCATGAAACAGATCAGGGTGTCCTGGTGTCCTGACCACCCTTGCTGCCTAACAGTTTCCCTCTCTGAGCTAACCAAATCCATAGTTTTAGAAGATTTTAGAAGATTTCTACATCCATGCCAGATATGCACTGCCTGGATCACCTCAAGTTTTCATAGGTTCCATGGCAACCTGAATCCCATGAATATAGCTGGACAACTGTTGATTTGAAGTTCTGTGCTGGGTGTGAGAAGGGTGATTTGGTGGTGGTAGAGTTTCATGTGGCTCTGTTACAGAAAAACTACTATCTGTTCGGGTCTAAACTACTGGTGTCACAGAACCCCAGCAGGGGTGGGAGATCAGTTAAAGTTGTCTATCCCAAGAAAGATGTTCATCCCAAGAAAGTGTCTTCTATCAGCTCTGGTAGATTTTAAAACCAGCAGTTGTGTTAATGGCCATATATACAAAAGACATGATTACTCCTATTGTGTACTGAGTTCATTGCAGGAAGACTCAGTGATTCAGCATAGTGATCAGCTTGGTTTATTAGCACACGTACACACAACAACAACTGGCCCGCAAGGTCCTGTATTTATGAGTCCCTAACCCATTCCTAGTCCACTCCCCTCTTCCTACTGGTGGGTTTGAATTTCCCTCCAGGGATCCTATTGGTGTTCCTAGGATCCTTGGTTCCTTTGTTATTCAGGACCAAGCTTGGACTAAGGAGCTGGCTTCCTAGTGACTCTCTGCGGACACAACAATTCCTGAGCAGCCTCTCCCACATGCCAGATTACATCTAGCCCTTGGTTCTCAGCTCCTGGGCTGTTACTGGCCTTGGGTCCTCCTGAGATGTTTAGAAGAAAGGCAGGCATATAAATATTTTAAATAAATAAGAACAGAGGTCAATGGCTGGGAGAGTAGCTGGAGTCATGGTGGGGAAAGACTCCTCCCAGCTCTGATCAAATACAATCTAGAGCAGATGCAATGGAGCAGAAAAGTGTGACTTCTTTGCCATCTACACTACCACAGAGTAGGTAGTGTACAGTAGACACGCTTTAGAAAGTGAGATATAGCTTATGTTTGATCAGATTTAACATGAGCCTTTTCCCACAGTTGCTCCACAGTGCAATTAATGTAGCATCCAAGTTGAATCAGATAGGATTGATTTAGCTGCAAAGTGTTTAGCAAACTGGTCATAACAAGCTGCTGAGACATCCGCTATTTCCTCTTGGGGGCCTCTTATTACTTGAAACAGCTTTCTTTGAGGCTTCTTTTAGTCAGAGTTTTACAGATACTTTTTAGTTGATGCAACCTGGCAATGTAGACAGAGTATTTGGAAATATGAAACACCAATCTTGTATTTCTTGGCTAATAAAATCTGCTGAAAGTGGCTTGTCTGAATGGTAGATACCAGTAACACCTCGGTGCCTTGGAAATTTTCAGTATCATCAATCATTATTTTGCTGGGATGGGCCTTTTTTAACAAGTTGCATCCAGAAAACCTAGATTATTCTGTGCACATGCAGCTCCAAAATTATGCAAAGAACTCCCCATTTGGATGGTTTTGGCTCAGGAAAATGGTGCAGAGATGAAGACAGGAGCCTCTCCTCCCCCTGTGCTGCAGTCCTGAGCTGAATCGGGCCCTGAGACTTTAAACATGACATTTCCTGCAGCTGCAGTGTGACTGTGAGGAAAGCAAGTTGGGTCCAGGGAACCTAGATTGATTGATTTAAAAAGTCTTATGCAGTCTGGCCCCTAGTAACATCCAGATTGGACTACTCTAACTCACTCTGTATGGGGGTGCTTGTTATGTATGCGGGCCGCCACCAGGGGTCTGCGGCTACAGTAAGGAGCTTGGCTCCTCTAGACAATAGAAGCCTAGGATCCTAGTTCCCCCAGCATTCACCAATAGCCACTTTGGCAGGAAATTCAAACCCTCCAACGGGACTGGGTGTGTGCTGGGTGGGTGTGTATATAGTTGGCCTTGCAGGGCCATTTGTTAGTTCCAGTGAGTAGTACAATAAATGTGTGCAAACGCACATCATTGTCCTGGTCCTCCATGTGGCAAACCCAGTACTTTTCAGTGCTTTTGAAGACAGTCCAGAAACTTCAACACTTCAGAATGTAGCAGCCTGAACGGCTAAATAGAGCTTGCAATAATGAATATGCTAAGCATATTTTGTACTGATTATACTGGCACCCAACTAATGTAATTAATTCATCTTTTTTTCCCCTTTACATCTAAAAAGTTTGGATCCAAATTTCCGAACGGAATCCAAATTGCGGGCACCCATTTGCTTCTGCATGTTTTCTAAGGTTGTCCAAAAAGACCTTGTTATGGGAATCCAAACTCTTTGGCAAGGGACTCATGCAAAAGCCTTCTGGACAGCTGCTCCTAAGCTGCAGAATTCCCTTCCCCAAGAGTTTCAACAGACGTCTGCAGTACAGGGTGCTTGTAAAGACACATCTGCTCTGGAATGCCTTTGTATAAAATAAGATTTTATTTGCTCTGAGTTTTGTCTGATGTGCAATGATATCAATGGATTTAGAAAGGTGTAACTCTGCTTAGGACTGGAGTATAAATGTCTGTATGTCTGGATTTTATGGTACTTTTTAAAGGAAAATATGGTATTTTATACATTTTAACTTTTTGGGAGCCGGATTGAGTGTACTTTGTTCATGGAAAGGCAGCATATAAATTGCCTAAATACATTAACAAGTACATTCCTGAAAGTCAGTCATAAGTACCCTTAAGATTCCACACAAGAGATATTCTTAAGTGATGAGTACAGAGCCCACAGGAGGAATCATAGAATGTTAGAGTTGGAAGGGATCTTGCAGGTCATCTAGTCCAACCCCCTGCATTCTGCAGGAGCATAGCCAAAAGATAGCCCTACAAAATGTCCAGCGGAGCATCCACCACCTCCCGAGGCAGTCTGTTCCACTGCTCAACCACTCTTACAGTTAGGAAGTTTCTCCTGATATTTAGCCGGTAACGACTCCCTTGTAATTTCCACCCATTAGATCTAGTCTTGCAGTCCGGAGCAAGAGAGAATAGATCTGCTCCATCTTCTACATGACAGCCCTTCAAATACTTGAAGACTGCAATCATGTCCCCTCTAAGCCTTCTCTTTCCCAGGCTAAACACACCCAACTCTTTCAGCCTTTCCTCATAAGACTTGGATTCCAACCCTCTCACCATCCTGGTTGCCCTCTTCTGGACACGCTCGAACTTGTCAACATCCTTCCTAAAATGTGGTGCCCAAAACTGGACACAGTACTCCAGGTGAAGCCTGACCATAGCAGAATAGAGCGGAACTACCACCTCCCGTGATCTGGACACAATGCTTCTGTTAATGCATCCTAAGATTGCATTAGCTTTCTTCGCAGTCACATCACACTGCAGGCTCATGTTTAGCTTATGATCAACCAGAACACCTAGATCCCTTTCACATGTGCTGCTGTCAAGCCAAGTCCCTCCCATTCTCTATCTGAGCCTTTGATTTTTTGTACCTAAGTGTAAGACTTTGCACTTATCTCTATTGAAATTAATTTTATTTGTCTCAGGCCACTGTTCC
>NW_015163095.1:228201-237464 GCF_001447785.1 Gekko japonicus | reverse complement strand
TGAGTTTTTTGAAATCAGCTTTCCTGAAGTCCAGGATACGAGTCCTACTATGTCCTGGTTTCACATCCTTCTCTATGTCAAATTCCAAGCTGACATGGTCACTATTCCCAAAGGATCCCACAATGTTCACTTCATCAACCAGTTCTTCCCTGTTAGTAAGGATTAAATTTAGGATAGCAGATGCTCTAGTTCCCACCTCCACCTTCTGAGAGATGAAGTTGTCCGCAAGACTATTCAAGAATCTGTGGGATGCCCCATGTCTAGCAGAGTTAGATTTCCAGCAAATATCTGGATAGTTGAAACAGATGACCATTATTAGGCAGGTATTATATTGGACATATGAGAGAGATGGGTGACCCAATGCAAAGGGGGACAGGGCTCCTGTAACTTTAGTATGCACAGAGGAAAGGCATTTGGGGCCTATGCAGCTTTCCTCTGCCCTGCATGACAAAACTCTATGAAAGATACAGGAGACTGGACCTCTTCTGCATGTTGAGAGACCGATCAAAGCTGACAACAAATCATTTATGCTCTTGTATGCTTCTGTATATAGTCAGATTTGCTGGGATTGATTATAGAAGCGACACCTTGATTGTTCACCTTCACCTTTAACAAATATTAGGTGTTTAAAAAGCTAATTCTGTAAGCATGTATGACCTTAATCTCTTGGGGTTTTAGTGGTTTTCTTTACTTTCTCCCATAGTTTATAGATTCCCCTCCCTTGATTTCTTGTAGTTTATTTAGAAAATGCAATAAAAAATTCAGCCCTTTTGGGGCTGTTAAAAAAAAAAAGCTGGCACCAGGGAAAGGCAAAAAAGGATACATACATTTGTAATATATCTTAATTACAAAAGGATTAAGGATTTGAGAGCAAGTGAGCTCAGCTTGTAATACAATAGTGTCATATAACTGCTCCGAGACTATACAGGAAAGGATGTGGTTTTAAAAAGTAATAAATAAATATAAATAAATTATAACTTAGGAAAATGTTCATTTAAGCCTTTTATTCTTGCATATTGGCAATAATAGAATCATAGTATCATAGAGTTGGAGGGGACCTCCAGGGCCATCTAGTCCAACCCCCTGCACAAGGCAGGAATTTCAGAAATGCCTCTCGCTCCACACCCACAGTGACCACTGTTCCACACCCAGAAGATGCCAAAAAACCTCCATGATCCCCGGCCAAACTGGCCTGGAGAAAAATTGCTTCCTGACCCCAAAGTGGCAAACAGCATTTCCCTGGGCATGTAAGAAAGGGCCACTAATTTGACCCTTCCTGCCCTCCCTCTCATGATCTAAGTTCACAGAATCAGCATTGCTGTCAGATGGCTATCTAGCCTCTGTTTGAAAACTTCCAAAGAAGGAGAGCCCACCACCTCCTGAGAAAGCCTGTTCCACTGAGGAACTGCTCTGTCAGGAAGTTCTTCCTGATGATGATTAATTCAATTTATTAATTATTAATTATTATGCTGGGTTCTGGGCGATGTACAGAAAAGGCAAAATGCCATAAAACAAATACAAATTTTAAAATCCAAATACAGTTAATATGAAGTAAAATCAAAGTAAAAGATCTCAGATGGAGATTTACAATTTTAGCCAAAAACTCTTCTGATTTAATTTCAACTCAGTCGTTGTGGTGCAACCTTCTAGGGCAACAGAAAACAACTCCACACCATCCTCTATATGACAGCCCTTCAAGTACCTGAAGATGGTTATCATATCACCTCTCCTCTCCAGGCTAAACATACCCAGCTCCTTCAACCTTTCCTCATAGGACTTGGTCTCAATGAGACAATGTCACGAGACATTTATATTTCAAATGAATAATGGAATTTTGTTGATTTTCCCCCAAAAGGAAATGTTTGGCTAATTCAGATTATGACCTTGAATGCTCTTCTGAACATTCAGAACTCCAGGAAGCAGGATACACTGGGTCAAACACAAATCCGCAGCTAGATTGGTCCTGCCTGACTTTTTAAATCAATGTGCCTTATCTCAGTAAAAGTGAAAATAAGAACTTCATAGAATTTGCCTTGCTAGGCTAGGTCAAGATCTGTCATGGTGTGACAGATTCCTCTGGAAGGTCAAAGGTGGGACACAGTATGATAGCTTTTCTCTTTTCTTTTGTCTCCAACCCTGTATGCCAAAGTATACTGCCTGCAAATATGGAGATTCCACTAAACTGTCATTCTTAATAGACCTATTCTCCATGAATTTGTTTAATCACCTTTTAAATGACAGAAATGTAGCTAGTGCCCATTACCATAGCTCAGGGATCGATACATTAATTATGCATTTTGTTTGAAGAGGTACCTTCTTGTGACAGTTGCCAAACAGGGCTTTTCCACATGGATTTTCCCCATTGGTTCGATTTACCCCCTAATTTCTGCATCTATTTTTGTATCTTATATTTCATTTTTTTGGGGGGGGGATTCCTTTTTTCCGCTTGGATCTTTGGAGATACTTTTACTCCAGTCCTTTTCTGGAAGCTGTTTTTGAGTCTGCTTTTTCCTCATGCATAATGTTTCTGTTGGTTTCTTTTGTCCCACCCACTCCCACCCACCTCCAACCCGATTTTCAATTATTGGACAGTCATCATCATCAAACAACTCTCCCCCCCCCCCAGATAAGTAGTTTCAGGTTTTTGTAGAAAGGAAAAGGCATATCTCTGTGAGGGAAGGGGCTATAGATCTTCTTTTTAAGTGAAAGCTGGGAATTCAAAGAACCTGCTTAAACCATCATTACAACATGATATTGATATTTTGATATTTAAGGGTCTTTTTTTTAAAATGGGGGGGGGGGCTGTGAACCCTAAATGATTACACCGATGACAACAGCACCCTCCCTTGAAAATCTTCATTATTAAAGGCATGTGCGGAAGAAAATACACTGACGCTGCAACTGAAAATGCACAGATGTGCAGAAAAACCACGCCCAAACCAATTCCAATGCCTGTGGATAAACTGCCCAAAGAATCAGAAGTAAGTTGATCGTGTAGAAAAGGTCAAAGTCAACTTCAGTGGACATCCTATGTTCTGCTATTACAAAAGTGGGAGAACATTTTATCTGTATCAGTGCTCTCTAACCACTGGTGATTTTGTAAACATCTGTTATGCCCTACCCATAATCATAGCATCGAACGGTTTAGCCTGTCCTTGCAGAAAGGTGCTGTGAGTCCTTGATCACCTTAGCTGGCAATCCTACACACAATCACTTGAAAATAAATCCCACCAAACAAAGTGGGATTTACATTGGATTAAAATGATTATCATTTGTCTGTAAGTTGCCCTTCTGTACCCTTTTGAATGCTTAGATGCCCTTTTTGAGATGGGCTAACCCATGAGTGTCAAACATAAGTCCCACGGGCCAGAACCAGCCTGTCCAGGGCTCTTATCCAGCCCACGAGCAACTGGTACAAGGGGAGGGGAGGCAGAAGGCTGCTCAGGAGAGTGAGCAGGTACATGCAGTGAGTTGTATGGTTGAAGCTGTAAAGAAATAGAAAGAAAGTGGTTAGGGGGCATGGCTAAGAGGCTGAGGTAAAATAGTGTGGGGGGGGATGGCAGCAAAGGTGGAGAAAAAACAGGCGTGGCTGCTTTTCCCTCCCACTTCCTCCAACTGCAGCTCAGCGAGGATTGTCGAAGCCACTACATGGGGGGTGGAGCCAAGCAGCTGGTGCTGCCACCGCCACACCAACTGGCTTTGCATTTTTTTCTTTTTCTTTTTTTCAATTTTATTTATTGATTTTCATAAATAAGAAAAACGGAACCAACACCCCACTACAACAATAAACAGAAAAAAACAAAAAAACCACAAGACAAAAACATAAATTTCAGTGTAACAATATTTCCCTTTGCAGATATCTTTACCTCATTTTTAAATCATCCCTTACCGCTCCCTTAAATACGCCTGATTTATTCATATACCCCATAATTCGAAGTTTTCAACCAGTTATAGAATCTCAACCAATACTTATCAAATTTCGCCATACTCTTGAGTAAGAAAAGAAAGGCTTTGCATTTTTTCAAACAGCAGCCATGAGGGAGGTTGGTGAGAGCATGTGTGTGGAGTGGCAGTTTGCCAACAAAGGGATGGGGCCAGCAGGGAAGAGAGGAGGAGGAGGAGGATGGATGGCACAGGGATTGGGAGGCAAATGGGCTGTCTTGTGCATGATATCCTGAGGGGAAAGATGTCCCAGCCTCAGAAGAGAGTGGAGGAGCAAAGGGGGAAAGGGGTGCTGCTGTTGCCACCACACATCTGAACAGCCGCAGAGCCAGGAAGCAGAGTGAGTGTTGGGATGGGAGGGGGATGGCGACCTTCCTGAAGGTTTTGGAAACAGCCAAGTGTGTCAGTTATCAAAGACTGTTAAATAAAGGAAATTGCTGCCTGTTTCCCTGGCCAAATTCATGCTACATAACCTGTTCCTTTCAGCCTGGCAGACATGCCACATTTCCAAGAACCTTAAGTAGTTGCTACTTGTCAGAGTCCATTGTTTAGGATCATCAGTAACTTACCTGGCAGACTAGACTGAGAGAGGGTCATTTGCATAACAGAATAGCAACACTGTAACAACTATAAAAACATAAAAGTGCAAGTCTGAAATCCTAAGGAATCAAAGGGCTAACTCTCAAAGAATGATAGTTTGTAAAACAGTTCAGGCTGATATTCTGCACTTAGGCAGCTTTTTCAGTGACCCCCATTCCCGTGCCCTTCACAATAGCCTGTAGATGATCATATGTGACATATATACCACAGGCTGTAATCCTGAGAACACTTTCCTGGAGTAAGCCCCATTGAATGGAGACTTACTTCCAAGCAGATTTGCTTAATGCTGCTCCCAGAGAAACCTTCACAGATTTGTTTTTGCAAATCAAACGGCTGTTAACACAAAAGGGGAGGCCAGCCAGCTGTTTCCCCCAGCCTGCTCACAACCCTAGAAGACTTCTGACCTTTCTTGACCACTACCCCCACAACCTCTGCCAAAATGTTCCATATGTTGCAGACAAAAGTAATTATACAAACGAAGTACATTGCATCAGTGCCTGAGTTCAGGAACTGATCTTCTTTGGTGTAACGCTGAAGTGGTTTTAAAATATTATCCTTGGCACCAAATACTCCCAGCCTTGAGCCTAAGCAATTGGCTTGCTCGACCCAGACACTTATTCATTCCCAAGAAGCATAGCAGTGAGTAGGTACTGCAGGAAGCAGAATTCCTCTGCTGTTGTGCATATAGGAAGACATTTGTTCCAAACATATTACAAGGGGAATTCCACTTCACACAGCTCCACCTACATATCATGAATTAGTGAGAGAATGTGATCCAAGAACTAGTAGCTGGGCATGATGCCTGGGAACAATGTTTGCCTCTAGTTGCTGAAGGGTCATTTCCTATTCCAAAACCATCTGGCTACTATAGAACAACGCAGACAGTTAAAATGGCAACAGGGATTCCCTCAGACTCTGACACCTGCAATAAAAGTAGAGCTAGGTTGTGAATTTGACATCTCTTTCATATCTGATAAAGTGAGTTTGACTTACAAAAGCTTGTACCCTGGAAAAAATTTGTTGGTCTTTAAAGTGCTACTGGACTCAAATTAAGGTCTCTTTGGCTGTAGTCACACACACTAAATAATCCACTTTCAATGCACTTTCCAACTGGATTTTGCCAGTTCACACAGTAAAATCCAGTTGGAATGTGCACTGAAAGTGGATTATTTAGTGTGTATGACCACAGTACTTTTGCTTGTCCTTTGCCCATTCCACTTCTATTGGGTTCTACAGTACCAAATGAGCTGCTTCTTCAAACAGATGCCACAGAATAAAAGTCCGAAACATCATGTTTCCTGATTCCCTCTTCCCATACTGGGAGTTTACTTCATTCAATGAAGTGCCTGCATTCACGATGGACATCATTCAGTGTTGGTATCATAACTTGAAACAAGTACAACTCTGAACTGCCAGAAAAGAGGAGCTGCATAGTTCATCACAGGGGCTCTGGGGCAGCAGCTCTGTTTAGTGGATTCTGGGGCTAACAAAAGGCCATGGCAATGATGAGCCCCATTGCTTAGGGTTGAGGATCATGAGGCATGGACTTCAGGGCACCCAGGGGCCACTGCCAGCCCAGAGTTGTGTCCTTTGAGAAATTTGAAAAAATTGGGGATAGCAGAAGAACCCACACTTTGGTGCATATCCATGATATCACAGCAATACCATGTTTGGGAAAAGTCGTGCCAGTTTAACAGTGCCATCCTCCCACACTGAGTTACAGCCTGGTCAATCCATTTAAGGCCATGGGTTGAGAAGGGTGTAACACTGCTTAGGATGGGACTCTTAATCACCTGATGATCTTGTTCAGTGAGCACATGGAGACTGACTGCACAGAGGTCTAGACGCATACAAAAGTGTAGTCACAGAAACTTCCCAAATTAGGTAAGTTACTAAATTCTCCATGGCATCCACTGAACACATGACAATGTCATGCTAAATTCTCTTCATGAGCAGAGTGTGACTCTCTTATCCCACCCTTCTGTCTACATATCACAGCTCCATAACGGACCCATCACATAACTGGTGAATCTGCTTAGAGATACTAATAAACAAATGACAAGCAAAGATTATCACATGGCTAAGCTACAAACTTTACATCTCAATTTTTTTTGTCTAGACTTCAGAAGAAATGTGCTGCAAGAGGTGTCTCAAGTATCATGTGGCATAATTTTTCATAGTTTCCTGAATAGATAATGACACAGCTGTAACTATGCAGAAGTCTGGTACGTTAAACATAATATTACACCAAAATCTGGTGGGGAAAATACTCAGTGCAAATATGTCTTGCTCTATTAATTTATTTTTCCTATTTATGATGTTTAATGAAGACACGGAGTACACAAAACATAATTACTAAGACTGCTTCCAGATGGTGAGGATCCTCCACATAGCTTCATCACTGCTGCAAATGCAGACAAATGTGGGGGGTTTGTGCACTTTTATCTACATTTTTCCTGACTTTTCCTTTCTATGTGTGATGTGCAGTGACTCTTTTTGACAAGGGGAGTGATAATCACAGCTGCTATGGCAGTTCACCCCCTTCATGCATGCACTACATAATTATCTATTAAAATTTATCATACACAAGCAGCAATAGATCATTATAGCCCTATTGCAATTTTGTGTGTGTACAGGACTGTCATGTTGAAGCCAATTTATGGAGACTCCAGCAAAAGGCTTTCAAATTAAATTAGAAGCAGAGGTGATTTACCATCGCCTTCCTCTGCAGAGTCTTCCTTGGTGGTCTCCCTTCCAATACCGAACTTGCTTCGCTTCCAAGATCTGACGAGATTGGGCTAAAGCATACTGCCTCCTCTCCCCACCCCATATCAATTACTGTTTTTTGTTTTTTTTTAAGGTGGAAGGTCCTCTGGTGACACAGCAGGAAGAAATACTGGGGAAATGGTGCCAACAAGGGCTGCTGGTGGGGAAATGGTAAGGAAAGAAAGAGGAGGACAAAAAACTTAACCCCAACAATGAATTAAGAACCTGAAAGGTTAAATGAATACAAGTTCATTGTTAAAATCAATAAATATACAACATAAATATAACAAATTTAGATTCCAGTGGCAAAATAACATTTGAAAAAGTGTGCATGCACACAAAAGCTCATACCTTGAATAAACCTTTGTTGATCTTAAAGGTGCCACTGTACTCAAAATTTGTTCTACTGTTTCAGACCAACACAGCTGACCAACTAGATCTATAAATATAACAAATTATCAAAAATACATGTATTTATTATAAATTAGTTTTAAAACAATTCTAGGTGGGAAAATAGTGCCTATATGAGTTGGACCTTTGCAGTACATGAAAGTGCCCAGCATTCTTTCCAGATGGTACAACTGAACTATATTATTTTATTTTTTTATTTACAACATTTGTGTTATGTATTGGGACTAAAACATTGCAGGACTGTGCTGCCAGAGACAGGGTGAGCTTGGAGCCGAATAACAATGGACCAAGGGGATTCTGGCAGTAGCCAATCAAGGTGTAGGACTGTGCTGGCAGAGACAGGGTGAGCTTGGAGCCAAATAACAATAGACCAAGGAGATTCTGGTAGTAGCCAATTAAGATGTAAAGTTTGGTAAATAACCTATTGTTGGGAGTGGGGTATGTTGGGGTGTGGCCATTGCATGCAATATAACCGAGCTGAGGTTCTGGTCTACACTCTTGTTCTTGCTGAAATTGCTGAATAAAGTAGAGTTGATCACTAGACTTGGAGTCTGTTCATCCATGGAACCCACTATTTAACAATTTGTATCTTGCATTTATGCACTCACAAGGGCCACCAAGATAGCTAACAATTTAAAACTTACATGATAAAATCATATTTTGAAACTATTCAAAACAACCCCCCAAAACAAATAATTAAAACAATTTTTCAAAAGAGTTAAAATAGATGCAAAATATAAAAACAGCAATTAAAACATTGGTTAGGAAGGAGGGATCACTGAGGGAATGCTAAACAAAGCAAAGAAGTCTTTATCTGCTGACAGAAGACAGCAACAGAAGGGGACAGGCAATTTCCAGACTAGTGCCATGATCAAGAAGGCCCTCTCCTGAGTTGCCACCCACCTAAACTCAGAAGGCAGGGGCACCTGAAGCAGGGCCTCTGGAGATGACCCTAGTAATCAGGCAGGTTCATAAGGGAGTAGGTGGTCCTTTAGGTATGGTAATCATCAGAACCTTGAATTTTGGCTGGAAACAAATTGGGAGCCAGTGTAGATGGGCCAAGACTGGAATGATATAGTCCCTATGACCCACTCCAGTCAACCTGCTTGTTAAGTATGACACTTAACTCGGAGGAACAGTTCAACAAGTGATTTCAGCTTTATTTCGGTGATAACAGCATGAAGGCTCAGCCTTGTAGGTGCTAGACCAGCTAGACAACTTCCATAGGCAAAAAGGCAAATTATATATAATTCTGGCTGAGATAGCCACACCTACAATGTTGCACAACAACCAATCACATTAGGTTTGTTACATCCAATCACAATTGCTACATAACGTCCAATCAAAACCCTTCCCTCCAGAATACACACCATTGGTCAGTATTTACAATCCGCATAATGAGCTATGGTAGCTCAAGCTTTTACCATTATGTCTCTCAAGACATAACAACTCCTCCCCCCTTAGATGGCATCACACTGATAGTCTGAAAGATAGGGAGGGGCCCTTCGGGTACTTTGTGACCTGCGCAGTGTGGGGGCTTCGTC
>NW_015163095.1:216424-224671 GCF_001447785.1 Gekko japonicus | reverse complement strand
GCTATATCCCATCCTCATCGCCAGATGTTAAGTATGACACTTAACTCGGAGGAACAGTTCAACAAGTGATTTCAGCTTTATTTCGGTGATAACAGCATGAAGGCTCAGCCTTGTAGGTGCTAGACCAGCTAGACAACTTCCATAGGCAAAAAGGCAAATTATATACAATTCTGGCTGAGATAGCCACACCTACAATGTTGCACAACAACCAATCACATTAGGTTTGTTACATCCAATCACAATTGCTTTATTTCGGTGATAACAGCATGAAGGCTCAGCCTTGTAGGTGCTAGACCAGCTAGACAACTTCCATAGGCAAAAAGGCAACTTATATACAATTCTGGCTGAGATAGCCACACCTACAATGTTGCACAACAACCAATCACATTAGGTTTGTTACATCCAATCACAATTGCTACATAATGTCCAATCAAAACCCTTCCCTCCAGAATATACAGCATTGGTCAGTATTTACAATCCGCATAATGAGCTATGGTAGCTCAAGCTTTTACCATTATGTCTCTCAAGACATAACACTGCTGGCTGCAGCATTCTGCACCAACTGAAATTGCTGAACACTTCACAAGGGTAGCCCCAACTAGAGTGCATTGCAGCAATCTAATCTAGGTGTAACCAGGGCATGCACCCATAAAGATCATGGAAGAAAAACTAAACCAACCAAGCAAAAACCTCCAAAGGAAGTTTAGAAAACTAGTAAAGGGCCAAAAGTTAAAACCATCAATAAATATAGACAAAAGTACTTGTAGGGGGCCAAATAAAGCTTCAAACGTTCTTTGTAGGCTAATTAAATTAGTATGGACCCCTGTAGCTTCCTCTCTCAGGCTATTTTCAGACCAGTTACATTTCAGTGCCAAAACTTTCCAGCTCTCCATCTTCCTCTCTGTGTCTCTATCTATATCTCTTCTCCCTCTTGTAGTAAGTGATAAAGGACAGGGATTTCCCACAAGCAAACAACATTAATGTTCTTTTATTCAGACCCTGACTTCCCATCCGTTATCTGAAGAGGAACCTGTTCAGCTGCTTGGCATCTATACAGAGTTCACAGATCAGTGGTACAGAGCTTGCTTTGTGTGTTTAAGGTTCCAAGTACACCTTCTAGGCTCCCCACTTAAAGATCTCAAGGCAAAGACTCAGAAAGACTGCTGTCAGTCAGAGTAAACAGGACTTAGATAGACAGATCAGTGGTCGAACAGTAAGAGACATCCTCTCTTAGGGACAAAGAAGACAAAGAAGATGATAAGGAGAGGTGTGAACAATATCCTGATGATTTTTTAGAAACTGGACAAATAGCTTCATGAGGCTGCCAGTTTCTGTGGAAGAATGGTATTGGGGGGGGGGCAGTTACTTTACCCTTTCCCTTCCTGCTGGTGCTGTCCAATACTGCCTTCCCTAGGTTGGTTTTCTCACCACAAGGGAAAAAAATGTGGGAATAACATATTGTCTCCTCCCTCACAGATAAGAAATCAGCTTAGGGAAATAATTTTAGGAACAAAAACGGAAGGGAAAGGATTGAGCAGCCCCTGCCTTGCCATGTTTCCTCCAATGCTGCTTGGCAGTTTAAATATAATAGTCATGTCTTCTAGAATACTGTCTAGTTTAGCCCTTACGATGAGAAGTAATTCAATGGATAATGGAGGTCAAGAGTTCAGTCTTGTGTGCTCTCCCATTTTTATTATTACAATCCTAGTGATGTGATCAACAAAAATATTTGACATTTGCAAAGTAAAAGTGCACAATTATAATCTCTTAAGAATTAAAACAAAATTTACCTTTTTAAGCACTTTATTTATTATACAATTACAAAGAAACACAAAATGAATTTAAAATTAGTTCTATAATGCTGGTCAGATGCAACTGAATATGTTTGACAACTGTTGCCCATTTGGATTGTAGAGTTACAGTTTTCATGTCTTTGGAGGGGGGTAAATTTTAATATGAGGCAAATCTTTATTTTATCTAACCATTCAAGTATATCTGGTGTCACCTTAGATTTCCAGTGGTGTGCAAAGGTTAAACGCAAAGTTGTAATCAAGTTCAACGCAATCACATGTAGTCTCTTTGGCACCACTAGAATGTAATTGAGTAGCATACATCTTGGAGTATTTTCTACTGTTTGTCCCAATCCCACACTTATTAATACAGAAATCTTCTCCCAATACTTCTTGGCCTTAGAACATATCCACATCAGTCAGAACATATCCAAATCAGTTAAATAAGTATTACAGAACCAATACACTCCTGAACTAGAGTTGTAAATTTTGGCAATTAACCTAGGTTAAGTATGCGGACTGTAATCTGGGAGAACCGGGTTCTCTTCTCTTCTTATTCTTAAATACAGCTGGGGAATTGTTCCTAATGAAAACACATGTTCTCAAACCTCTTCTGTAACTTCATATCCTAATGCTGATCTCCATTGTCTTTATATTTTGGAACTACTAATCGCTCATCTTTAATCAGTTTGTAGAGTTTCAAAAATAAGTGTTTTTGACACCAAAACATAATTTTTTAAACTCATTCATTTTCATATTGACCTCTATGAATTAAGTTTGTCAAAAAACTCTCCATCTGTAGAAATTCAAGGCAAGATATCTGACCATTACTTTTCCTAATAATTTCATCATAAAAGATTATAGAGTCAGGGAGTTTTAAATAATTATACTTGTCTAAGGCTGCGGTCATTCACACCAGAGGAATTTGACTTGCAGTTGCGAGATCACACATCCCTTTGTGGTGCGGGTTCAGCCTGTCACTGTGTGATGAGACGCCACCGCAGGTGAGTCATTTTTTTGCTGTTTGTTTCCCATGTGCATAAACGAGGAATTGCACCTCCGCACTGAGGGTTCCCCATGGAGTATGTGATTATGCACACACTGTGAAGGGGGGGGGGACCAGCACCGAGTCAGGATGGAATAATCAGACCATCCCGACAGCATGAGAGCGTGCTTGAGCAATCAGACAGGGGCAAGTTCGTCCATGGCCCATCAGAACCTGTTAGAGCTGGACTTTCCCCGGTGTCTTTTAACTCCGCTTCTGTGGCGGAACAGAACAGGTTGCTGATGACTGTGAGATGTTTCCCAAATGTTGCTGTCTGATTGTGCCTGTTAGATCCGTCAGGCATTCACAGCTATGTCAGATCTAAAGGCCAGGATGATCACAGCCTAATTTAGATAGTTCTCATTTGCCCAAAGATGATAACCCAAATTTTTGAAATTTGTCCAGGTCTCTGGTTGCAGGTACGTAAGGTCCCTGACCCCCCCCCCAAAAGTCTTATGGTTATCCCAATTTGTCAAAGATCTTTTGAAAAGCATTGAAGGATTTGAGTTTGAAACAATAAATAACAATTTGGCTTTTGCACAACAGTTCTACTTTGAGCTTGAAAATAAGGCTAATATGTTTTTAGTGCATAAACTAAATGTAAAGAAAAAATATAATTACTGCTATAAAAATAATGAAGGCAAGATAATAACTAGATTAGAGGAAATTGTAAATGAGTTTCAGACATTTTACATCAACTTATACTCCTCTAAAACTCCAGATCCTAATGTTTTGTACCTAACTGGAAAAGCCCTAAGTTATCTGAGGAAGATAAAGACACTTTGGATCAATCTATAGATTTTGAGGAAATCAAAGAAGGAGTCAGAAATCTCCAAAGAACAAAGCCTCCAGATTTGGTGGCATTTGCCAAGTTTTACCAGAAGTTTATAGCTGTTATAGCAAACCTTTTACATGGAGCTATCAATGAAATCTTTATTAAATGGTTGTTACCAGGTAGATGGGCGGAATCTAAGATCATAGTAATACCAAAAACAAGGAAGGACCCAATGTTAGTAAGTCATATAGACTGATTGGTTTATTCAACTATGATTATGAAATAGTTACTTCTATTTTAGCAAACAGACTTAGGAAAAAAATATCAAAGTATATTCATGAAGATCAAGCAGGGTTTATATCAGGAAGATCAGCCACAACAAATATAAGAAAATTCATAAATTTAATACATCACTTTAAAAAGAAAAACATGAAAGCAATCTTTTTGTTCTTGGATGCTGAAAAGACATTTGACTCAGTAGAGCAAAATTCCTTTTAAAAACCCTTGAGGCATTTGGCTGTGGAGATCAATTTAATGCCTGGGCAAAAATTATATATTCCACTCCTTTGGCAAGCCTATTTTGTTGTTGATCAGTCGCACAGTCAAGTCTGACTCTTCGCGACCCCCTCAACCACATCACGCTAGGCCCTCCTGTCTCCCGTTGTCCGCCGGAGTTCGCTCAATTTCATGTTCATTGCATTGATAACACTGTCTAAACATCTCATCCTTTGCCGTCCCCTTCTTCTTTTAACTCAGCCAGTTTGGTGTAGTGCTTACGTGTGCGGACTCTAATCAGGGAGAACGGGGTTTGATTCCCCACTTATAAAGCATGCAGTTGGAGAGTGATTTCGGCTAAGCATACCTTTATTTAGTCAGGAACAAAGACACCTTGGCCGGCTCGCAGGCCGGTTTATATTCCCTTGGAAACCCACCACCAAAACAAATCTTTCCCAGCATCAGGGGCTTCTCCAGTGAGTACTCTCTTCTCATTTGGTGGCCAAAGTCTTTGAGCTTCAGCTTCAGTACCTGTTCTCCCAGGGAACAGTCAGGCTTGATTTCTTTTAGGATTGACTAATTTGATCTCCTTGCAGTCCAAGGGACTCTCAAGAGTTTTCTCCAGCACCATAATTCGAAAGCATCTATTCTTCGGCACTCGGCCTTCCTTATGGTCCAGCTCTCACAGCCATACATTACTACTGGGAATACCATCACTTTGACTATATGGACTTTTGTTGGCAGGGTGATGTCTCTACTTTTTATTATGCTGTCTAGGTTTGCCATCGCTTTCCTCCCAGGGAGCAGGTGTCTTTTAATTTCATGGCTGCAGTCACCGTCTGCACTGATCTTGGATCCCAGGAACATGAATTCTGTCACTGCTTCCATAACTTCCCTTTCTATTTGCCAAGGAGTGATGGGGCTGGATGCCATGATCTTAGTTTTTTTTTATGTTGAGTTTCGAGCCAACTTTTGTGCTCTTCTCTTTCACCCTGAACAAGAAGCTCTTTAGGTCCTCTTCACTTTCTGCCATTAGATTGGTATCGTCTGCATATCTGAGGTTGTTGATCTTTTCCCCAGCAATCTTAATTCTGGCTTGTGATTCATCGAGGCTGGCATTTCGTATGATGTACTCTGCATATAAATTAAATAAGCAAGGTGACAATATACATCCTTGTTGTACTCCCTTTCCTATGCTAAACCAATCAGTTGTTGCATATCTGGTTCTGTCGCTTCTTGACTCTTATGCAGGTTTCTCAAGAGGCATGTGAGGTGGTCTGGTACTCCCATCTCTTTAAGGACTTGCCACAGTTTGTTGTGATCCATACAATCAAAGGCTTTAGTGTAGTCAATGAAGCAAAAGTAGATGTTTTTCTGGTACCCCCTTGCTTTCTCCACAATCCAGCAAATGTTGGCAATTTGCAGTGCTCTGTCACAGTACCAAGCAAACATGCAATTTTTAAGGTGCATTCCCCCTATGGATGTCTGACTGCAAGTCCAGTTGTGTACCATGTAGTTAAGACCACTGTGGAGAAGAGAAAATGCAGAGATATTTGTCCTCCTTCCCTACCAGTCCAAAGCACCAATTCAGATATCTGTAGAAGATTATTGACAGAAAGTCATGAGTAAGATAGAATTTCACAATGAAATGTAGTAGTAAGTATGCCATGAATTTATATTTCAGCTGAGATTTAAGATTAAATTCCTGAATATTCCTTACACATTCCTCTCCAGTGCTCTTCCTGATACTCCGTTCACCAATGGGGAATACTTTGGCAGTTCAGCTGTTTACCTGGCACACCTCCAATGCCTGCAGCAAATATCAACAGTGCAACAATACTTTCTTTCCACATGTTTCATATCATCATGATACCCATTTTTAATTTAGTCATTTTACGGTCCAGTTATCTTTCCAGATATCTTAGCATAATTTTCCATCTCTTTTTGTTTTATAATACCTCTTCTAATTACATAGATGTTGTGCAGTTCTTGCCCACTTTGCAGTCTTCCCTGTAGTTAAAGTTTCCCCATTTCACTTTCCTAGAAGGCTGAGACTGTGAGGCACTTAATATTAGTTCTCCAGTTTTTCCTTGACTTGCATCTCCTAAGAACTTCCTACAACATTTTTGCATCATTTCTGAGAATGTTACCCATCAGATTTGTAACATCCTCTGTAATTTTTGCTTTGTAATGGAGATTATCTGTCTTTCTCACTGAGCTCAGAGGTTTTCTAACTGTATTCCTTGGAAGCTTGGGAGGGATCCATCAAAAAGAAAACCAGTTGTAATTAGCAAGCTTGCCCAAAAGGCAGGTTGACCTCCCTTGCAATGTGAGGCTTTGGGGAATTGTTGCATGCGTTCTGGGATGATGCTCTACTTAGAAACTCAGGGCATTTACACACAATACAGCTGAGATATGTTAGGCCACAGGTGAGAGACCAGACTCTCAGTCAGACATACTTTAGGAAACTCAGCTTAAAAAGTGCTCATTCACTTGCTGCTGAGAGGAAGTGCTGCAAGAGGGGAGAAGGAGATTCTGGTTCGCCTCCCACCCCACTTTCACCAGCAGAAAGGGCAGTGGGGAGGCTTTTTGCCCCTTTTCTCTGGTTCCACATGCACCTCAGTGTGCACCTTAGAAAATGCCCCAAATCCACTGTCGTGCACTGAGTTTCCATAACAGACATTCAGGGGATCTTCAGATGACAAATGGAAAGAGGTTCCCTGAGGCTGCAGTCAGAAGTGCTTTTAGATCCAACATAAAGCTGTAAATGCCTGATGGATTTAAAGTGCACAATCAAACAGCAACATCTGGGAAAGGCCCTGAAGTCGTCGGCACCCCATGCTGTCCCGCCACAGAAACAGAGTTAAAAGTCTGGTTCTAACACTTGCTGATGGGCCATGGACACATTTTCCCTAGTCTGATCGCTCAAGCACACTCCCAAGCGGACAGGATGGTCTGCTCATTCCATCCCAACTCAGTGCTGTTCCCCCCCCCTCGCTTAGCAGTATGCGCATAACCTCATACTCCATGGGGGACCCTCCACATGGAGGTTCAATTCCTCAATTATGCTTATGGGAAACAAAACGCAAAAAAACCCCACTCGCCCAAAGTAGTGTCTGATCACTCAGTGACAGGCTGAGCCCTCAGCACAAAGGGATGTGTGATCATGCAACTGCAAGTCAAATTCCACCGGAGGAAATAGGAACGCTTCCCCTCCACGCCAAATGGCATGTCTAACCGCAGCCCAGAAGTAGGAAGTTGAAACAATATTGTATTAACAACAGCAAATCAAGCTACTAGGATTTAAAAAAAATTATTGCACTGAAACAGCACACAGTATTGGTGAGGCAGCACTTTTTTGGTGGGTGCTAATTCTGACTATACCTCTCATTAGACTTTTTTTTAAGGCAGAGAAACAGTGAAATGCATTACACTGCAAATGCTGTAATGATAGGGATACTATATTCCTTTTCCATACAACAGACTCAGTGTGTGGGGACTGCGCAGAAACAAATGAGAATGAATCTGTACCAGAGAAAAAAGGGTGGGGAGCACAAAAGCTATTGTCTGGCTAAGCTCCCTGGCTGCTTCAGTGTTCAAGCAATGTACTTTGCACAGCAATCAAGAAAGGAGGGTGTGTATGTTCAGTATTGCAACTCCAGTCCTGATCTCAGAGTTCAGCTGGATGAGACAATGGTGTAGGGGGGAAGGTTTCAAGTTTGTTAGGCACTGGAATGCTTTTTGGAACAAGAGGGAGCTGTGCAGGCAAGACGGTTTCCACTTGTCCCGAGAAGGAACCAGGCTGCTGGCGCTTAAAATCAAAAAGGTGGCAGAGCAGTTTTTAAACTGAATATTGGGGAAAAGCTGACAGGAGATGAAAAGTCTCTGGTTTGGGTTGGCTCATCTCAGAGAGATGAGGGGGTACCTGTTGCTTTTCTACAGGGAGGTGGATTGAAATTGTCCACTGAGACCATGGCTAGTGACATGGACTGCCTGACAAGGTCTCAAGATAGCAAGAGGAAGGTTGCAGGCTTAACATGTATGGGAAATTACAGCTGTTTCTATACAAATGCTAGAAATGTCCGAGGTAAAATTGGGGAGTTGGAGTGCTTGGTGTCGGAGGGAAAAATAGACATTGTGGG
>NW_015163095.1:213428-214872 GCF_001447785.1 Gekko japonicus | reverse complement strand
GGGCACTCAATGAAATTGCTGAGCGGTCGGGTTAAAACGGATAAAAGGAAGTACTTCTTCACCCAAAGAGTGATTAACACTTGGAATTCACTGCCACAGGAAGTGGTGGCGGCTACAAGCATGGACGGCTTCAAAAGGGAATTAGATAAGCATATGGAGCAGAGGTCCATCAGTGGCTATTAGCCACAAGGTATAGATAGGGACTCTGGGGCAAGTGATGCTCTGTCTTCTTGGTGCTTGGGGGGGGTCAACAGTGGGAGGGCTTCTAATGTCCTGGCCCCACTGGTGGACCTCCTGATGGCACCTGGTATTTTTGGCCACTGTGTGACAGAGTGTTGGACTGGATGGGCCTTTGGCCTGATCCAACATTGGCATCTGTTATGTTCTTAAGTTCTTATGGTATTTTTCCTCACTGCTTACTCTGAACTTATTTCATTCCTAATGACTATACATGGGCCTTTTGTTCTGAACTCTAGTTAAGTCCTTAGAAGATATTCTATTAATAGTTTATGTGAATTTATCATCTCAAAAAATGTCCAGTATTTCATTGTAGATTAGGATCTGAAAATGACCTTTGCAATTGCTAACTATTTAGCTGTGGTGATTGCCTATAAGAGGGCAGGATTTCAATCTGTTCTAGACTTTTGAATCAGAAGAACGGTAAAATAAGAAGACTCTCAGAATAATACGTCGGGGGACTTCCGGTCGGCACAGCATGGTGACAGGCAGCTCTCGGCGTGCTCCGAGCTGCCCGATCCCTTGTTGCTCACTTCGGAGTCTCCCGGCTGCGGAGAGAACTTTGCCAGACCTCCTGGAGAGACGTCTGGAGCAGGGGGCTTTATTCTGGCCCCCTCCACAACTGGCAATGCGGGGGGAGTGTCCACTATGTGCCCCGACGCAGGAGCAGCCTGTGGAGTGAAGCATGGTTCTCTATGCTTCACATAGCCACCATCCGTTTTCTATTTTAACTTGTATGGATTACAAAGACAACAGCAACCTAAAAGGAGGAAATATGAGAGAAGGAACTGTGAGTACCTTTATCTATTAAAAAAAGAGAAAGAAATATGGTTGTCCAGGGCTCTTTTTGTAGAAAAAGCCCAGCAGAAACTCATTAGCATAATAGGCCACACCAAACAGCAGGAACGCACTAGCATATTAGGCCACACTTCTGACAGCACAGCTCATTAGCATATTAGGCCACACCCCATGCCTTCCCTTGGCTTGCCTGAGCGCCCCACAGCTGCGGGAAGCCCAGGCAAGCCAGCCCTTGGACAGGCCAGGGAAGGCACAGGGAGGCATTTAAATGCCTCCCCAATCCTTCCAGGGGCCCCCCTGGCCTGCCTGCCTTGGAGTCGCCGGAGGGGAGGGTTGCTCTCCAGGCCTTCCCTCTGTAGCCACGCACGCAGAGGTTTTGACTGTAGTGGACGTGGCCAACTCTGAATCC
>NW_015163095.1:205926-213396 GCF_001447785.1 Gekko japonicus | reverse complement strand
AGCCCTGATTGTGCCTGGAGTATAAGTCTGCAGAACTGAAATGAAGAGTGGCCAGAGAGCGTGTTGGTGCAGATGAAAGGCTTGTGAATGTTTATTTATTTTTCTCCGGGGGATGTTTGGCTTCTCCTCAGGGGCAAGGACATTTGAGAACATTGGGAGATAATAGAAGAAAATGGTTTGTTTGTCTTTTTATCTCCTTGGAACAGAATGACTGTTAAAACTTGAATAAATCAATTTAAATCGAACAATTAAAATGGCGTCTATGGTAGAAGAGGAGGAGCAGGAAATTGACGAGAACACGCTAGTGGGAGAGATTACAGTAGAGCAATTTATGAAAATAATGAGAGATGGCATACGGAAGGGTATTGAAGAAGCTTTTGCAAATGTATTAGGAAAGCTAAACAACTCGCAATTAGAAATAGAAAACAAGAAAATGCGGGAACAATACCCTCAGAGTTTAACGGAAAAGGGGCTTTCTCAGCAAGGAAAAAACCTCCACCCTCGTCTCAAATTAAAATATTTGGGGAAAAGACAATAAATATAACTATTGAAAAGATGAAAATCCCAAAAAAACCAGGAACAAAAAATAAATTTCAAGAGAGAAAGAACAAGGAAAAAGAAAAGGAAAAAACAAAGTTCATGGAAACTTAAAGGAGGCAATACTTTATGGTTGAAAAGGAAAAGGAACAGCTTGGGAAGAGATTATCACACATGGAAAGATCGAAAACATCTAGACAGGTTGTTACAGAAGAGCAGACTGTTGATCCATAGGTGGGAAATCAAGTTGTTTCCTTTTCTTTGCTTGTCTACCTCCTATGGCTGTCTGTTTAAATGGAAGTACTGACCTTGGAAACTTTAGTTAAAAATAAAAAGCAGAATGATATAGTGGGGTGTTAAGATGGTACTGTACTGGTTTTGTAGTGATTAAAGATACGAAAACTTGGTAAAGGTGTGGATATTAATTTGATACCATTTTGAAAAGTAAGTCCATTCAAAATTGACTTTGTAAAAATTGTTAATAATGACCAATGGTATAAACATTTAGTAAAGAATGTTTGGATGCAAATATAGTAGTAAATTTAAAATAAAAGAAAAAAAAATGAAAAAACTAAAAGTTATAAAAATTAAACTGATAATTTATACTTATATTGGAAATAGGTACCTTATGGTTAATTGGAGTATGTGTGCTTTGTTAGAACTTAGCCCTGAAAGGACATGTTTTGGCTTTAGATGGTTATACTTGACAATGTGTTATAATTATTGTCAGAATGGATGTGGTAAATTGTTAAAACTAACATGAACAAACAAGAAAACTAAAGATTTATGTAATAATTTGCTAATGCTTGATCCTTGTACTTAAATATTGATTATTGGATTGGTACCTGATGATTAATTTGAGTATGTGAGCTATGTTAGAACTTAGCCCTGAAAGGACATGTCTTGGCTCTGGATGGTTATACTTGACAATGTGCTATGATTATTGTCAGAATGGATGTGGCAAATTGTAAAAACTAACATGAACAAACAAGAAAACTAAAGATTTAGGTATTAATATGCCAATGCTTGATCCTGGTACTCAAATATGAATTATTGGATTATATTTTTTTAAATGTACTTTTACATATATGCGCGGGTTGCTGTTTAAAAAAGTATTTCTAGCTTATGTGTATATTTTTGATGTTGTTTATATCCAAAAGAAATGTTATAAGTATATATTATTCTGAAAACCAAATAAACATACATTGGCAAAAAAAAGAATAATACAAGTCAGTCATTTTTGTTTATTTATTTGGTCATCTGGTGAATGGAGTGTAAACAGGAGCAACTGCTCAAAGCCACCACAGCCTTTTAAATCTCTGTTTACAAAACTTGACTAAATGATTGTCTCACCCCCACTGTTAACTGCTGTAATCCTTTCCTCTGTGGCTATCATTTCCCTTATCCTGGACCTTTACAGATTTTTTTCCCCCTGAGAAATGATGCCCCCAAAACTCTTTGGTGATAAAAAGAATATTTATTTTGAAGGTTTATATGCAGCTTCTTCAGAGAATCTACTCAAGGCTGTTTACAAAATAAAACTGATAAAATCATTGAATTGCATACAGACACCTCATCTCTTGGTTGTTTTTCTATTGCAGGTAACCCTAGCCTCAACCCACAATTTGGTGCTCCCGTTTATCCACAGCTAATTCACTGTCTCTGAGAGTGCTGTGTGTAGTCATGGTTGTTGAACTCTCATAGTAGCCTATATTGTATTGCACTTGTGGCAGTGAATCTTCTAAACATGGCTTGGCTAAGCTGGTGATGTAGCAAAGAATGTTCAGTCACTCAGGTAATAAACCAGTGTACCGTGCAGCTTCTTGTTAGGGCAGGGAAAGTTATCAGTTTGGCTGGGTTTGAAAACTTCGAGCACACTGAGGTGTAGTAAGAGGTGGTAGACAAAGATAAAGGACCAAGAAGAAAGGAGGCTGAATCAAAGGTACTGAGCATGTAATGGTTTTTAAGAGGGATCTGAAGAAAGGGCAGTTGGAGAATGAAGCTCCGGGATAGAAGAAAAAAGAGAGGATTCAAGCAAGAAAGAGTTAAAGAGGCTCAGGAATACTTCATAATTTTTCAGAGGGCTTTTTATTAGAGGAAGGAGAAGGAATGATAGGGAAGATAAATGACAGACAAAACAAGACAAAGTAACAATAGGCAGTGAGGGGATGGAGCTGAAGAAAAGAGGAGCCACGCAGAAAGTACGACTGGGACTTTTGTCAGGTAGATAGTAAACTAGCAAGGGAGGCTTGGGTCAAGCAAGGAAAGAGGGTAGAGGAGAGTAGCTAGCAAATAGACTGGAACAAGAATATTTTGTCAGTTGGGGCTTCTACTGTCATTGCAGTACATGACCTGGTAACTCTCAGAAGGCCAAGAAATAGGTTACTAGGGTTGGCAACTGGACTGGAGAAAAAACGTTTTGACCCTTTAATGGGATGTTATTAACTTCCATGCCATGAAAAGCTTCAGCTCCCCTTTCCACACAATCAGCCTCTGTTCAAGGGACAGGACACTTTGTCCAGGCTTGTTGGAAACCCTAAGAGAGACTAAGTTTCACACATTGCTGCAAACTTTAATGTGTCATTCTGAAGTCTTGAACAACCCAGAGTTCCTTCATAATGAGTTAGAGAGCCTAGTTTATACTCCTTCACAGGTTCCCTTCTCCTTCCTCTTGTTCATGGATCCACAACTGTCTTCCTGGAATTGAATTAACTCTGCAAGCTGCATGTGTAGGGCAGCAACGCCTCAATCCTGAGCTGGGTGTTGGAGGCTATGCTTGTCTGCTACCAGTCTACTGACAGCCACAGATGCACGACCAGGACTTCAGTTATGGGGAATAAGCTGGGGAGGCTTTGAAATCCACAAACCTCATTCCCTGATTCCTTTCAATTTTAGTCATCCCATCAGTCCCCCTGTACCACACCACCAGCTCTGTCTTGACATATATATATTTTATTTATTTGTTTATTTATTCTCTACCCTGCCTTTCCTCTTGGGTCAAGGGAGCCATTAAAATTATTTTATTTCTTAAAATACTGTTATTCTGCTCCCCATCCCAAGAGTTCCAAGGTGGCTAGAATACATTCAGTTATGGAAAAAAGTAACCGCCACACTCTCCTCCTTTGTTCTTTTTTTCCTGGGGTCCAGAAAGGGAAATACTCTACAACGTCACTCCACATGGGGATGATGTTGCAGGATTTGCCAAAGCTCTATGGTTAAACCATAGAGTATTTGACAAATCTTAGAGCTTTGCTCCAATATCATAATGTCCCAGTTTTCACTGGCACAACGTTGCTGCCTCTCATTCCCTCCCCCTCCCACTTTCTGGCCTTTGAGGTGCCAGAAGGCAACAAAAGGTTGCTCAGGAGGCATCCCTAGCTAGAAGAAGAGACAGTTTTATATGCTGGAATATAGAAAGAGAAGAGGACAGATTGTTGAGAGTCACATGAAGCATCTTGAGGGTGTAGGATTGCTCTCTCAGTTTGTAAAGAAAACAATGTTACAAAATGCCATAAGTCTCCAGTGCTCGATCATCCAAAAGAATCCAGTTCAGGAATGCACTGCCCCTGGAATTTCTCACCTCTTGGAGAAGTGGGGAGTGTCTTAATAATGCTGATTGTTTATACTGTCCTGCTGACTTTCTCTATAGCTTTCATGTAATCTCCCTTTGTAATCAGATCCTGCCTACATAAAATTAGCCTATTAGTAATCCAGTTAGCCCAGGGCCCTGCATAAATCATTTTCCTCCTTTCTTCAAAATAATGGCTGGGTTCACACCAAAAGACCAAGATCATCTGGAAAAAAATCTAACATTTGGGTCAACTGTACTTTAGGTTTTTTCGAAAAGCATTTTTGTCATCCTCCAGAAGAAAGGAGATTGTTTTGGGTTTTGGATAACAAGTAAGCTTCTGGCTCTTGTGTAATCCTCCTAATGTAAACACACCGGGCTCACTGGAGACAAGGTCAGACTAGGTGTAATGGGGGTAGCCATGCTTGTTTATGCATCTTCCTGTGCTGCTGACATCTAATTTTTTCAACAAAATGTGGGGAGGGAAGTTGGACCTCCACCCACCTTACCTAGCTGTGCTGTAGTAGCTTGTTGCACTAGGTGTCATTCAGAGACTGAGCAGGACAACCCTCATCCTGTGCATGCCTTCCCAACAACTCTCATTCAGATACTGGATGAACAGCTCATCTGTTGAGAAGTGTGTGGGGTGGAAACCATTCAAACCTTTAGTCACAGTTGGTCCTCGCAAAAGCAATAAAAGCCATGTCAGTATTAGGGAATGCACCAGTACAAGTGCACTGGGACTATTTCTAGGTCCAAAAACCATTTCTGACCGGAAATGGAGGGGAACATTGCCAAAATGTTATTGTTATTACACAAAAATGCAGGAGTCACTCTCTTGCAAGAATGATCCCACTGAATATCAAAATTAGAGTACTGTATTAAACAGTATTAAACAGACAGGCCACAGCAGAGGACTCAGACAAAATGTGATCCATTGGAGAAGGAAATGGCAACCCACTCCAATATCTTTGCCAAGAAAACCCCATGGACAGTAACAAAAGGCTAAAAGATATGATGCCGGAAGATGAGCCTCTCAGGTCGGAAGTTGTCCAATATGCTACTGGGGAAGAGCAGAGGGCAAGTACAAGTAACCCCAGAAAGAGTGAAGCAGCTGGGCCAGAGCTGAAAGGATGCTCAGTTTGGATGTGTCTGATGGTAAAAGGAAAGTCTGATGCTGCAAAGAACAATACTGCATAGGAACCTGTAATGTAAGATCAATGAATCAAGGTAAGCTTGATGTGGTTTTTTTAAAAAAGACACATCGCTGCTATGAGGGACCCCTGTATCTCTCCAACTGTCTGGCAGATTTTTCCCACCTAAACTTCAATTCCCCTCAGTGTCTGAGTTGCCCTACAGTAGCATGTATATTTTCTATATTGATATAAACTTGAAACTGACTCTCTGGAACGACGCCCAGAAGACCACGCCCAGAGAGACTGCGAGGTGCTCGGGACCTGGTGCTGGGGCTTGGGACTATCCTTTTCGGTGGGGCCGGTAGGCGGCTGCCGCAGGAGCAGCAGGCTCTAATTTTAGATCGCCGGACAGCAAGGAGCCGATGACGGAACCGACAGAGTGGAGGCCAGCAGCAAGAGGATCAACGGGGGGTTGTTACCTTCTGCGGGTCTTTCTCACTGGCTGGACGGTGGGTGGTTGGCCAGCGGGGGTCGTTGCGCCCGGACCAATTGTGGAATGTGGAGAGCACCAACTCCGTTGGACTTTTCTGGCCGCCGTTGTGGACAGGGCCCAAAAACTGATACAACTGAAACATCTGAAACTGAGAACTCAAAACAAAACGAAGCCCTCTAGTGGCGAGGACTGTGATCTCCTCTGAGATAGAAGACATCCCCTGCCTGGAACAGCTGGAGAGGCAGATGGAAGTTTTATACTGTGGCAGCAATAGTTGTGTGAGTGTTGAAGTTATGAGGGGTGGGTGAATGTGGTCTGGTCTGCTAAGGGAAGTGATGTGTGCTACATGTTGAATGAGTATGGTTGTGTGGTGAGTGTCCAGGGAATTAAGGGGTTCTCTGTTTGACCTTTGGTCAAGAATTGTACTTTGTTGTAGCACCTGAGAGTATTTGATAGCAGAGGAGTGAGTAGTGTTTAGTCTATTGCTTGTGGAGTGAGTTCTGCTTTTATCCTTGTTCATTCATTCAACCTTGCATGCAACTGACGATCTGAAGCTCAGCGGAGATCATTCAGTGCTGAAAATGCCTGGTCAGCAGATTCCGGTGCTCTTGGGGAGGGGGAAGTATTGCGGTGGGCCTAGGCGAGGTTTCAAGGGAAGGATGCGGAGAAATGGAATGGCTCGGCACCCTTCCAGCCTAAGGCCCATCCCAAGGGTAGCTGGCAGTGGGGCTACAATGGAGAACCCCTCTCCGTCATTGGTGTTGTGCAATGCCAGGTCGATTAACAACAAAGCTACAGTCCTTCGGGACTTTGTAATGGACCAACAAGCTGACCTGGCATGCATGACCGAGACCTGAGGGAGGGAGGGGGAGACAGTAGCTCTTGCCCAGCTTGCCCCCCCGTTTCTCGGTCCTCCACCAATCGCGGACTAAGGGGCGGGGGGGAGGAGTGGCTATTTTCATTTGGGAGGCTTACTCCTTCAGGGCGCTCCCAGCTGTGGAGATCGTGAGCATAGAGTATGTCGGTGTGATGCTGGAGGCTGAGGAGAGTTTGGCCATTTGGGTGGTGTACCAACCGCCTAGCGCACCGGCCAATAGCCTGCCATCCCTGCTGGAGGCTGTATCAGGCTGGGCGTTGGAGCACCCTAGGCTGCTGGTCTTGGGTGATTTCAATGTCCATGCCGAGGACGCGGCCTCTGGCCGGGCTGCAAACCTAGTGTTGTCCATGGCGGTGCTGGGACTCTCTCAACTTGTTACGGCCCCCACGCATTGGGCCGGTCACACGCTCGATCTGATCTTCGCGGCTGGAGTGAGGGTGGACCGGATTACTGCAATAGCAGTGCCATGGTTGGATCACCAGGCCCTGAAGGCCCATATGAATGTTCCACCCCAACCCCGCTTAGGCGGTGAGTGGATTTTGGCTCACCCGCGCTGCCAAGTGGACCCTATGCGGCCCCAGATGGCTTTGCGGAATCCGAAGCCCCCTGGCAGCTCGTTGGATGAGCTAGTGGAAGACTGGCATGACCGGCTCTCCATGGCCATCGACAAGATTGCTCCCAGGCGTCCTCTCCAAAATCGTGGTAGGCAGGCACCCTGGTATACTCAGGAGTTGCGCCAGCTGAAGCGAGAGCTGAGACAGCTAGAGAGACGGTGGCGTCGCGCTCGCGACAAGGCTTCACGAACTTTCTATAGGACGTTTATGAGATCCTATGAGATGGCAGTCAAGGCCGCAAAGAG
>NW_015163095.1:174133-205875 GCF_001447785.1 Gekko japonicus | reverse complement strand
GGGGAGGTTTGCTCAGCAGGATTGCCTTAGCACTGCTGCTGGCCCAGCCTCCCTGATGCCTTTAAATACAATCCCCCCCCAACACCAGACAGGCCGGTGTCTGTCAGGTATAGGAGTAGGGCCAGGGTATGAACGTTTATGAGGAGATAGTAAAGGACATTTCTAGGAGCCATTTTGATGCGTGCTTCCCTCATGAACCTGAAGAAATGTCCACCACATCACCACTCTCTCACACCAACTCCCCCTCACACCTCTCACCTCTTACTGCCCCCAAGAAAGCTCCTGGCAAACATCGAGCCAGATACACCAACGCTAAAAGGAGGAGACAACTTAGGAATGTGGCAAAGACATTTGCACATAGTACTCCTGCAGTGCACTGAGCTGCACAGGCCAAGTACCAGCAAGATCACCCTGAGGTGCTCAGAACAACACCGTCTCCATATGAGCAAAACAATCCAGGAACACAAGTAGAGAGGGAAGGTAGCAGGAGCTGACTTAACAGACGACTCCTTCTTAAACAGACAGTTCTATGTGGGCTGCTCCAGAGTGAGCTCATCAAACAACCTGGTGATCCTGGCACCTGAGGGCAGAACCACCAATGTGGTCTACAGAGAGGTCCTTCAGTAGAGAGAAAAAAAGTACGTATGTCTCACTTAATTTCTTACACTACAGTCTTCTGCATTACAATTCCTACAACAAATGTCACATTTCAGATTTCACATCATCAGTATTATAACTGGATTTATGGAACTTAAATACTGTAGTAAAGCACGGGTATCAGGCTAGTGCTGTATATATGTAGTCTTTGTATAGATAAATATGTTGAACTCTGGAATGGGGACAGAGGACACTAGCTCCATTCCACAGAGTCACTTAAACAGGCTATTGCCCTTGCTGTTTGGGGGGTTTAGATCCTACCACTCCATTCCACTGTCAACGATGCATTCTTTTGGTGCAATGGGCCCTCCAGCAATACAAGATGGCACACTTTACATGTTGTGCCATACTCTGCTTACAGAATTAGAATGGCCAGTTTCACAATCCCACCACAACCTGAAAGAGTTAAACAAAAATGGAAAGGTTAATTTTTTCCACCAAGTTCTTAATTAATTCTTTTATATAAATAATATGCATGCAGGAGATATGGGAGACTGAAAGAACGTTTTTTTCTGAAGCTCAGGGTCAAGAAATGGACCAAAAAAAGAAAAAAGAAAAAAGAAAAAAGAGGAACCATGCTTTATGAGATGATGAAGTATGATACTTATTGCCAGTCTTGAGAAATCAAGGGAAACAGAGGAAATTCGGTTTCTCAAATATGATTTCTTGCATTGAATTTGTAGGATACCTTGTGGGATGTTATTCATGGAGGATGTTGCTATAGAATAAAACTGCTTTCAGTCTTTTCAACTGTGCAGACATATATGCAGCATACCTAAGGGACCGCCTTTCCCCATATGTTCCCCCACGGGCACTACGGTCGGGGACGCAACATCTCCTGGCGATGCCAGGTCCCAAGGAGGCCAGGCTGGCTGCTACCAGGGCCAGAGCCTTCCCGGTGGTGGCTCCTACCTGGTGGAATGAGCTCCCAGAAGAGACCCGGGCCCTGCAGGACCTTGTACAGTTCCGCAGGGCCTGTAAAACGGAGCTCTTCCGCCAGGCTTTTAAGTAGGAGCCGCCACCACTATTATTCCATCAACGCCTTTCCATCACCGCACTCTACCACCGCTGGTGCGGGTATCACCGGGGGTGCGAGACGTCCCTAGTGGATGACAGGACTGTGGGGGCATATATTGTAGTTGTTCTGTTATAACATCTTCAGGACACCATCTTGGTTTGATGATTTGGAGTGAGTATCGGAGCACCGATTTTTATTTTACTAATTTTAATTTATTGTAGTATGCTGTATTATTGTATGGTTGTATTGTTTTATTGTTATAATCTGGCATTTATGCCCTTGTTAGTTGCCCTGAGCCTTCGGGGAGGGCGGGATACAAAGCTAAAGAATAAATAAAATAAATAAATAAAAGACTATTGGTTAGTCTTTAGACCCAGAACAGGAGCTTGAGGGAAAGGAGCTGTTCTCTTTTATAAACTCTTGTGAAATGGCACGAGGCAAATTAGCTTTCAAAAACAGAATAAAGGTTTTATTAAACAGGCAGGGAATCATATACATACATACATACATACATACATACATACATACATACTAGCAAGAAGGCCCGTTGCAGAGGAAAAGGCAACGAACTCTACAGAGAGGGTGTGGGAGAGTGAAGTGGCCTGCAGCCGCGGCAGCCCAGGGAAGCGCGGCATGGCTGTTTCCTCCCTCCACGAGGCCAGTTGGGCCACGGCGCCACGGCAGCAAGGAAGTGGTCGGCACAGGGAACCCCACCAGGGCCCTCCCCTCCAAAGCAGGGCCCATAGCCTCCCTGGGCCAGGCCAGGCCAGCCCAGGGAACTGGGGCACGGGTGTTTCTCCCCTCTGTGAGGCCAGCCGGGCCATGGCGCTGGGCCAGCGAGGCCAGGGGCGGCGTGGGGAAGGCCGGCGGGCCCCCTCGAAGCAGGTTCCACAGACAATGTGGGGTAGGCCACGGCATCCCAGGGGAGCACAGCACGGCTGTCTCCCCCCGTCCCCGAGGCCAGTCAGTCCGCCAGGGAAGCATCTATCCTGGCCAGCGGCTCCCCGCAGACTGAGGGCGAGAGGCTGGCCGGTGGGTCTGTGGGCGGGACTGAGGTGATGGAGGGAGGTGATGCAACCAGGGGATTGGCCCCCTCAGACCCAGCACCCGGCCAATGGCACATAAGTCCCATTGAGTGGCAGCTGACAGGCCAATGGCTGAGGGAGCGCATGGAATGTGGCCAACCCAAATCACTTTTATAATATAAGGAAGGATATATATAGGCAAACTGTGTTGCCAGTGACTCGCTTTTGATGCATTGCACCTTGGGAATTGTAGTCCTCAGCTGCCCTTACTGCAACCATAGAAAAGGGAATTAGAAATACAACTCCAGTTTGGGAGTCCCAAGAAGCTGTGGGGCATTAGCAGGATAAATAATCAACCAGTGTTAAAGGGGAAGCAGCTTTGGAATCAAAAGAGGTTGGGGAGAAAGGAAAAAATCCTGAATGCATCTCCAGTAGAGAAGCTGGAGGTCAGTTCAGTGTGCATGTCCACGAAAGCTTATACCTAGAATTAAATTTTGTTGCTCTTAAAGGTGCCAATGGACTCAAACTTTGTTCTGGAAGTCAGTTAAGAGGTGGCTTGCAGCAAGCCCCTGGCTTTCAAAATTGGGGAGGGGGAGAAATCCACCCCCTGCCCCCCTGCAAGGCCCTTTGCATTGCCTACAAAATGAGAAAAGGTGAGCTGGCCCCAACTTTAGCCTTAGTAATTGTGTGTCTGCACAGCCTGTTTACTTGGGATTAAGGAACGGGAAGACAGCAAGGATGGCTGGGGAGTGAATACCAAGGGTTTGGTGGGTGAAAAGACAGCAGGGGTGGAGTGGGTGGGAAGACAGCAAGGGTTGGGGGCTGGGGAAGGCTGGGGCACTCTCCCAGAGCCTCTTTATAGAGCTCATTTAATTTATTCACATAATGAGCCTTGTTCCTAGTATATATATTAGGAATAGTCAAGGTTTTGATATTGCTGAGGTAAAAACTTTCTTCTTAGAACATTCAAGAGAGTGTATTTGTAGTTTTGTTTCAAGGCTTTCTAGTTCTTTCTTTGAGAGGTACTTTTAAAAGTATATTTCAGCACTAACACAGTTCTTATTACTGATTCAGTTCTTATTACTGTTTCTTATGGAGGACAGCATATTCTTATAGTTTCTAGATTTCTCTCTTCAGAGTCCTAGATTTTCCCTTTAGATACTACAGCTTTTCACTAACTCCTGAGGTATCTAAGCTTCTCCCCTTTATCACAGACCAGGGTTCTCTCCCCAACCCCCTTTCATTGGCAGAAAGTTATTCTCCTTGTCCCTATTTGGCTTGTATGGGAGTTCACTCTAACTACCCAGACCCTTTGCGAAATCCTTCTCCAGTGTTCTTTGTCTGTATAAGGCTGTTCTGTAACTTTCCTGACTGGGAATCTAAGTTCTCCCTCAGAGCAGTTTAAATATATTTAAGGCAATAGGGTTTCTCTTCTTTTCTCTGTAGAAGTACTTTTCTACTGCCTGTCAGAAAACACTGACTCCCAAATGTCTCTTCCCTCAGAAGCTAAATCCTCTGTTTACTGATCTAGACATTAGTTTTCAAACAAAGACCTAATGGTGAAAGACTTATTTTCCCTCCAGATCAGCTGTCCCCCCTTTCTCCTTGCATGGAGCGGGATGTGCGTGTCTGGCTGTTGTGGGGATGGCTCAGAGCAGCAGGAAAAGCGCTGGAGGGGTGGAATCCCAACTCTTGGGTCTTCTGTCCTTCAAGTCAGTTTCTGACAACTCACAGGGGGGGGGGGTCAGGGCCAGTCTGCACCTGGCTGGGGAGTTTTGGAAAGGGGCAAAGAAGACCTGCTGGCGCCTGATAGCCCCATTCCTCCCCATAAATGCCTGATCTTTCCCGGTTGCCTTTTGACTCCACTGCTTCCAACCTGCCACTTCCTAAGCAGCAGAAGGGGGGGGGGCAGAGATCTCGGGAAGCATCTTGCACCAGTGCAGATTTCCGAGGGGCAAAGCGAGGCCCCTGCCGCCGCCACCCGCACCCAGCATGGTTTTCTGGGTGCCCTGCTCAGTGCGTTCCTTCCCACTGGCCAGCACACTTTAAAGGGCACCTCTCCAGGCTGTCTGGAGCCAAAAGTACTCCTTTGCTGCTGGGGGAGATCAGGTGCGAGGAGCGCCGTTAGCTCCCGATGGCCCGGGGAGGCACCCTTTAAAATCTCCTGGCTGGCGGCCCCCTGCCCCCCCTTGCATCCTAAGGGCCTCTCATTCCTCCGCTCTCCCCCACCACCACGCACCAGAGGGGCAGGTCGAGGCGCTGCTGCAGGGGCTCACCTGCTAAGAGCTTCCGAGGCTTCGGTGGGAGCGCCCTGTGCATCGGACTCGGCCCCAGCTGTGATTTAATGAGTCCCTTCAGGGGTCAACAGCAATTTCCCCTCCCCCAGTCGGTGAGGGCAACTGCTGAGCTTTGTAACTGGGCAGTAGTGCCACTTTCCAAGGGAGTGCAGCGTTTGCACGGAGGAAAGTCTTCCTTCTCTCTAGGCCCAGCCTGGAGGTTGGCAACCCCATGATTGGTGGGTGCATGGGGGGGCGCCAGAAGGTAGCTTCACCTGTTGTACAAAAAAACCTAGAGCCAGCCCTGGTAAGTTCCCACCCACTGGCCAGCTGATTGGTGGCCGGCTGGTGGGGCCTGGCAGCGGAGGACCCCCACCTCCAACAGGGGGGAGGATTGGCAACCCTAGCCAAATCTAGGGGCAGGAATAGGGGGGAGGACTGGCAACCCTAGCCAAATCTAGGGGCAGGTTAATATCCTGGCACTTTCCTTTGTGATCACTCAAGGAACAGATTTTCCTCATGCTCAGGGCTCGACTACAGACATAGTATATTTAGGGTCTGGATGTACTGTCCACCCATTCCATCCCTGGCTATGACCATAGGAACCTTGTGGCAGAGGGAGTAATTGACCTGTATGAAAATTGTCCCATTGCTGCAGGATGTCATTCTGCTTTTCAAGCATATAGTTGAACTAGATGACATTTTTAATTCAATTGAATGATTTTATGCCAGCATGAAGAATGAAGGGGTAAATATATAAGAAAACAACAGGAAAATTGTGACTTTCCTTTCATATTCCCTTCTTCCCTGAGCAGTAAGTTTTATGGGTCAGTTTCCTTGTGAGGAGAGGCTACATACAAAGTATTTGAGGATAGTGGGGACAACAAGTAAAATTGGTCAAATCATTAATCATTAATATGAAGGTTGGGAATAGATGGGAAGAAAACATGCATGCAGGCACTATTTTATTGCTCCCCCCAAAAGGCATCAGTCCATCACTGAGAACTCCTGAGCAGTTGATTTTGCCAGCTAGTAACTTCTTGGCAACTTTCCCCATTAGTTTCCTGTTTCTCCAGCCAAATTCAAACAGCACAAACTGTTCCTTCCAGCCCCAACCCAAGCAAGTGGGTGTGGCACATTCCTGGGTCTTGAAGTAGTCACCAGCAACAGTACCCATTATCAGGACCCCATTGTCTACTACCAAGTGCTTGGCTATACCAGACCTGAGTGGAAAAGGGCATTAGGGAAGAATAAGGTTTTAGCTTCTTTGTTTTCTGTTTTTGCAAACATGTTTCACCTCATCACCAACTTCTTCTCAGGCTTGTTTAACATTAGTTTTCTGTCGTCTTTTTTCTTTTTTGCAACTCAATCCACACTTATTTGTTTGGTGGGCACTAACACTTTTCATTCCAATAAGCTCCGTTGTGGAGAAAGCAGTGCAAATATTCATACAGGCGTGGTATGAAACAAGATAAGGACTGCTTTGAAAACTGTTTGGAAATGTCTGTTGGTCCAAAATGCAGAAGCCATTGTTGGGGGCTGAATACACAGATTGTATCACATCTGTGCTGCAAGATCTTCATTGACTGCCCATTTGTTTCCAGGTGCAAATCAAAATGCTGGTTCTTACCTATAAGGCCATATCTAGTTTGGGACCAGGGTACTTAAAGGACTGCCTCCTCCAATTCTATCCAGCCTGCCAGTTGAGATCTTCACCTCAAGCCCTGCTCTGTGTTCCTCTGCCTGCAGAGGTGAGGCAGGTGGCAACCACGGACAGGGCCTTTTCAGTGGTGGCTAGAGTTGCCAAGCTCCAGGTGATAGCTGGAGATCTCCTGGGTTTATAATTGGTCTTCAGGCAACAGAGATCAGTTCACCTGGAGAAAATGGCTGCTTTGGAAGGTGGACTCTAAGGCATTGCACCCCACCGAAGTTCCTCCCCTCCTCAAACCCCACCCTCCTCAGGCTCTACCCCCAAAATCTCCAGGAATTTCCCAACTCAGAGCTGGCAACCCTCATGGTGACTCCTTGCCTTTGGAATTCTCTCCCCCATGCGGCTTGCCTGGGTCCTAATTTACTTTTTCCCCTTTAGGTACTGTTCCTTTTTACCCAGGCTTTAACTGAGACCTTTCCCCCCTTTTAAATGGTTTATGGTGTCCTTCTGGCCCAGGAATCATTTTATTTCCATGATTTTAGACTTCTCACTGTGTATTTTATGCTGCTGTTATTCCCTGGCTTCTTTTAATAGTGTTGGCCTGTTTTTTAATAGTTACCACGAAGGCTTACAAGAAAACATCCGGTGAGACGCGGATGGGCGCCGGATGCGACGGGATACCAGCGCTTTTGCGATCAGACGTCTGCCCATGCACTGCATTTTCCAGATAATACTACACTTTCCCAGCTACTTTTTAACTCCACATCTTTGGCCGGATGCTATGGGTTGGAGACAGGCATGCGATGCTTGCCAGATGTTGCCGAATGATCGCGCCCTTTTAATCCGCCCGGCAGTTGTGCCTCTCGCGTGGCAAATTCTCCATGTGACCGGGACCTTAGTTGTAAAGCACCTCAAGCTGGTCTCTGTAGGGCCGCATATAAAGTTTCTATATAAATGAAAACAACAATGACACAGATTCTGGTACCATGCAGTACTAGTTGCCTTGGCTCAGGAATGTTTGTAAGTTCAGTGCTATAGCACCAAACCAAAACTCCAGGAGATGTTACATGAAAGAGTAGTTATTGCTCAAGAAAACCTTGCTGCACCACACATTTGCATCGATTGATGTGGATCACTCCAAGCATGCTAGCACATGCTTTAGTTAGATTTGTATAATGAATACATGTGTGTTACTGTAATCCATCCCTTGGTCAAACTCTATTGCGGCCAAGTAAAGACAGGCATGGCAAATAGGGCTGCGATTACACTGGCTTGCCGTTTCTCTTACTGCACTAGTTTAAAGTGTTGCGAGGCAGACCAACCAGATAGCACACCCTGGTGCAATTTCCCCGCACGCTCATCTGGTGGTCAGGTGTTTACATTACTGCAGTGCCTCAATCATGGAGCATGCTGCCTGGTCATTTTTGTTTAAATGCATGTGCATATAGGCAGCAACTCCAGAAAAAAGTGGCAGAAACAGATCTGCAGGTTCAGACTTTCCTTCTGGGTTCCTTTCATGGCAGGAGAGTTCGGACGTCCGGGAAAGTGGAGTGGAAGTGCTGGCATCCATTAATACTGGACCTTCCCTGGTGCCTAATTACTCTGCTTCCAAAATAGGGCAATACGGGGTGCCGACGACTGGGGCATGGAAGGCAGATGTTGTCTGATTGTACTCTTTAAATCTGCAAAGGTTTGTATTGCAGCAAACTGTGTCTGCACCCCTATCAACTGCTCTTAGCTATGATAGTTAAATGAAACCTCCATACTAAGCGGTAATGTGTCTCTTATGCTTACAGGATGGAACAATGCAGAGAAGGGGCTCAGTTATCATTCGGTCCCACTGAGTTCTGTGGAAGTATACACAGTCAGTTGATGGAGGGGCAAAAGGTAGCCCAGCATCTACTGGTAGAGGTCCTATACTCTAGCACAGTATGCTTCTGTTTGCAGACAACTCATGCTACCTCTTTGCAGGACCCTGTCTGCAGTATTTGGGCTCTCACTTCCCCACCAAACCACCTGTCTAATGATAGGCATTTTACTAGTAGGTACACGTGGGTTTATCTTTTACCGCAACTTTTTATTCTTTCTTTCTTTCTTTTAGTTTGCTTTTAGACTATGCAGTCTTGCCCCTATTGAAATATGTGGCAAAACCCTATTTATTCTTAAGGAAGCAGGGTTTCCTGTGTAAAGTTTTTTCCACACCTTCACAGTGGCCTACTCAGCAATTATTTTTTTAAAAGAAAAATCCCCTGACTATTTTTTGGTGGCCACACCACAAAGGCTATGTAATATATTATTCAGAAAGTCCTGACAAGCCAAGCTGTAAAACCTGCACTGAAAGCTGGGGGTTTTTTTAATCCCCAGTTTGTGGTTAGGTCAGAGAAGCACGTTGCCGGGGGTGGGGGTGCGGAGGAGATCATAGAATTGCCTCTCCTATAGAGGTTGTATTTTAGCTGAAGGAAAGCTTGCCACAGTGCGAAGGACTCAGAATATGTTACCTTTGAACAAGGTCAGTGCTTTTGCATGGTCTGCTGCTTGCTGTCCAGCCCATAGTTTTAACCTCACTCTCAAAAGAATCTGTCAGACAGAGCCTCCATTTCTTTAGACAATTACCAAATGCTGATCCAGACAGTAGACAAACACGGAGGAAAGAAACAGCAGCATTCCAGCAAATATTACACAACAGCTGGAGAACTGTGTTTCTGGCTTGGTCAACAATGAACCTAGGAAAGAGTAATCAGGCATTTTTGCATACTTGCTCTAAATTATCGTGATTCATTTATTTATATTTATTCATTTACTTCCTCTATATCCCACCTTTCTCCGCAGTGAATCCAACATGGTATACTTTGTTCTCCTGTCTTCCATTTTATCCTCACAACAACCCTGTGAGTTATGCTAGGCTGAGAGCATGTGACGAACCACAGGTCACCCAGCAAGCTTTCATGGCAGAGTGGGGATTTGAACCCGGGTCTCCCAAATGCAAGTCTGTCACTGTAACCACTACACCTCACTGGCTGTTAGTGATGTTTGCAGCTGATTGGAGAACTCCAGGTGGTTGGCTTTGTTGTTCAGATATGCCCCTATTTTATTCATGAAATCTAGCAAAAGTAAAAAAAAAGCCAGGCTCATTCCAGACTTTCCCCTGTGCTTTAAGCTGTCACTCACATCGTGGGGAACACAGAATTCCTTTTACCATTGCTCTGGCCAGAACAGGGGGTGGGGGCAGTGGGGCCAGTTGGCATGGGCCTATGATTTTGTAGGGGGCTATTCCAATGCTGCGGTCACACGTGCTAAATAATCCACTTTCAATCCACTTTCAGTGCACTTTCCAACGGGATTTTTACTGTGTGAACTGGCAAAATCCAGTTGGAAAGTGGATTGAAAATGGATTCTTTAGTGTGTGCGACCACAGCCCAAGAGAATTAAGGGTCATCCTTTAGCATTTAGAAGGCCTGTGTTTGAGGGCAGACTGTATATTCACTGGCATTGACAATTTGTTTGCTCGTATTGAATATCACTTGGCTCAATCACTTCAGCAAGTCTTGACACCCAGCTACATTTACTGTATCTTATTGCATAGCCTTATCCACAACATTAAGATGTTTTACTTGATATTTTTTAATTCAGATTAGTTTTGAAGGACAATGAAAAATTTGAAAGTGGTGCAGCAAAGAGAAAGCATCCCAAATTGCAGGAAGAAGCTGTCAAAAAGTGCCAATCAATTACAGACTTCCTAGCAAGACATCACCATCACCACGCTGATCTTGATAACCAGACTGTTGGACCAGGACCATACACAGAAGATAATACTCTCAATGAAATCGATGATAAACTGATAGTGCAAGCAATGGAACCACAACTGCCAACTGAAGCTGATAATGATGAAGAAGGGTCTGCAGCTGGAGAAACCTCCGCATCACAAATTGACATTGCACTTATTGATAAGGGGAGTAGAACTGACACTGAATCATTTCTAAAAGTTCAGGATTTTGAAATAAAAAAACTAAGAACTTGGTATTTTCTAGGTCCTGGAAATGTAGTTCTTGGAAGATTGATAGGAACCCGGTGGAACAAGTTAAGTCTTTCAGATACTTGGGTCTCCCATTATCAATTAAACTAGAACCCCCATCGGAAGGCAGTTATTATGGCAGCAAGGAACCAGCTATTAGCGGTATCTCGATTTCATTACCATAGTGGGAACCAATTTGTACCAGCTGCCCTACAGATTTTTCAGATGAAGGTCATTAACCTGCTCCTTTATGGGATTCCAATTTGGATCCAAGCAGTTAACGCTGAAATTGACAACATTGCAGCTCGTTTTCTCCACTGTATTTTAGGGTTACCAAACACGATTAGACTTCATTTGCCATCTACTATCACTTGGACGATTACTGTCAAGTATTGGCTACGTCTCAATTTTTTAACCCATCCTAATTCCTTGCTGCATGATCTACTAAGGGATTCATATACTTCCAAATGGCACCAACATATTAGACTTAAAATGGCCTCTTCTGGTATTAATTTTGAGTCCCTAGCCAATTATAGCGAAATCCAATCATTTTATATTATCCGCCAAAGAATATGGGATATTGAAAGCCAGACTACTGAAGTGGGAACTAACCCTATATGTTCCCCTTGTTACTTCGGTTTGCAGACTACCCTGGGTCAAGGAACCTCTTATATGCAATCGCTTAATAAGCCCTTACACCGCTGGGCTTTCATGTTAGCCAGACTGAATACTTTTCCTTCAGCCGTCCTTTCGGACAGGTATCAGAAAATCTCTTTTGAGAACAAATTATGCAATGGGTCGGGGCCCCAAAATTTGTTGGTCATCCCGGGCCCTAAATACGCCAAACTGGCTGCAACCAGGGCTAGGGCTTTTTCGGTGGCAGCTCCTACCTGGTGGAATGAGCTCCCAGGGGAGATCCGGACCCTGCGGGACCTTATGCAGTTCCACAGGGCCCATAAGATGGAGCTCTTCCGCCAGGCCTTTGAGTAGGAGCTGCCACCCCACTATTCCACCACTGTCATGGTTCCTTATAGGAATATAAATAAATAAATTTATGGACGAGGCCCTGAGGAAGAACCTGGACAACGTAAAGAAGATCTAACACGCCATCTCCATTGGGCATAAATATCATGGGAGTATCACCTGGAACTCTGCAGACTCCATCCTGGACATATGAGATCAGTAATTGATTGAGCACCATTGTTTTAGTGTTGATGTTTTTAATATGTTTTATATGTTTTAACTATGGCACGGTTAATTACCCTGCCCTTGTTAGCCGCCCTGAGCCCACTGGGGAGGGCGGGATACAAATATGAAAAATAAATAAATAAATAAAATAAATAAATCACTGTTCATTAGAATCTGATTCAGTTTCTCATATCTTACTTTATAACCCAAAGTTCCACAAACTTCGTAAACAACTTCTTGACCCAGTTATTCCTAATTATCCTGGTTCCTTTGAGGGAACTACTCAATATTTATTGGCAGATAAATATCCTAAAGTGACAGAAATGGTGGCAGAGTATTTGGCTAATGTCCTGTTGATAACTATCCCAGTCAATCAAAGCTAGGGACTCTTTTTTTAAAATAATATATTTATTGATTTTCGAACACAAATAACAGAAAAAAGGAGACAAATACATCTTATCTTATCTTCATCAAAGTATTCTAACATAACAAGTTCAGTCTAGTTTTTCCCCTCTTTGCATAGTAATTCATACCTCAAACCGTATTTCAAACCAAAAAGACTACTCTTTTAATTAGTCTGACTTGTTACCTAATTTGTCAGAAAAACATTTTCAGTTTAACAGATCAAAACTTGACAGTTGCATTCTATTATTACCATTCCATCTAACTACTATGTATAATTTAACTCATAACAACATTTTAAAAAAACTTTAAGAGGTAAATTCATTTTAGCCCTGATAGAAACTGTATTTATTAATTTACCAAAACAATCCTTATTTTCTTACCTAATCTCATTTAACAAATATCTGTAGCTTTTTATTCAAATAACCTCATATTTTCTACTTCCATCCTTCTTACTTTACAAACCTATCAATTATTTATATTACTAATTTCTAGTTTTTAGCTAGTCAGTGATCAGGGAAAACCAACACCATTCCACCTACTTGATGATTTAGTACATATTTACCTTCACTGAAAATCATATTTGTTACTTCACTAACACAATGCTTACTTTCTTACTTATTCTCTTTTAATCATTACTTGGCATATAACATTTTAGACAAATAGCCTCATATTTCCTGCTTCCTTACATCTTACTTTGCAGTCTTAAAAGTTATTTATACTAATATTATTATTGCTATCCAAGTAAAAACTAGTTGTATTCATGTTTCAGAGCATCCAAAAAGAAAGAGAGAGAAAAAATCCAACCAAAAAAGAAACATGGTAATAAACGTAAACACAAAAAGAAGGGGAAGGCAGAGAATTTCCAGATTAAAGTTATTCATCTTCCCTTCATCCTATTGTAAAGTACTTTACACTAAACCTCATTTTCTCCATTACACCTAGAGAACAACTATTCTAAGCTAAAAGTCATATTGCATGGTTTTTTTCTTAATTTTCTGTAACATCTTTTTTTACAATCATATTTAAATGTCTTATCTCTTTGTAGATGTAAAGTTTCACTTCCAATTCTTCCCATCTGAGTTTCAAAATACACGGGAGGTGTATTTACTGCTTCTACTACGTCTACTAAGTTTCCTTGTGTGGTGCCTTGCTCCTTCTTTAATGAGTTTGATCGGCTCATTGAATAAAAGTTCTTGACAGTCTCCTTTCGCCATTTCCAACCCTATAAGGTTCTTTGTTGGTTCCTGTTCTCTCGTCCGCTTCCGGTACGGTGCAACGACCGGCGGGTCTCAGCTTCTGCTGAGCTGCCCGTCCGCTTTCGCTCTGTTTTTAGGGCTCCCAGTTGCCGGGAGCACCCGACCAGCCCGCCTGGAGGGCAGGCTGGAGCAGGGGGCTTTCTTTCTGCCCCCCTGTAATCGGCAATGTGGGGGGTGTCCAGGAACTGCCCCAACACAGGAGCTTTCGTCGGAACAGAACATGGCCACCAAGTTCTGCACAGTTGCGGCCACCCGGATTTTTAACTTTGCGAAAAACTGAAGATAACTAGTAGCAACACGGAGGGAAGAAAAAGACTGAAACAAAGAGGAGGAGGAGAGAGTTCAACATGGAGAAATAGCCCCCCAGAAAAAAGGCACCCAAACAGGTGATGTAAAACGGCCGGGATTTCTATGGGACTAAATTACAAGCTGAGAATTTGGTGGGGAAAGAAAAAGACTTGGAGGGCATGGCATGGAATGATTAAATGAAAGGCTTAGAGACTGTCGGAATTGTGGAACCCCCCCCAAAAAAAATTGTCTTGAAGGAGAACGTTTAGTGAAAAGGGAGGAGAAACTTGAGGAAGACTTGGAGGCTGGGGAGACGACTTGGGAGCAGTTCCTCAGAGCGGTGAAGGAGGTGGTGAGAAGAGGGTGTGAAGAAGCGTGTGCAGACATAAGAAAGGAATATAACATACAAACAGAAATAGAGGGAAAAGAAAAGCAGGAACAAGGTGCAGGGAAGAAAGAAGCAGAGGAAACGGAGGAGAGAGAAATAGAGGACAGAGATTTGGGCAAGGAAGATAAGTTGGATGACTGTGTGGAATCGGAAGGCTTGCCAAGGGAAACGGCAGACTCTGGGGAAAATCTGAGAGAAATAAATCTGGGACTCTCAAAAGAAAATAGACAATGCCTAAAAGCTGCACGAAAGAAGGGAAGAAACAGGATCAGAAGAAGGAGACGGGCGTGGAAGTTTAAAGGAGATGATAGACTCTGGAAAATAATGGGATTGAAAAACCACGAAAGGAGATATGGAAGGCAAGAAACTTTCAAGGAGTGTAGGCATATAGACATGTTGAGGAGGAAAAGCAGACTACAAATGTACAAAAGAAAAATCAAGCCATATGAAAGAGGGGGATTTGTTTCGGTTACAAGTTAAAAATGGAAACTGACTAAAGTTTATTTAACATTGAATTATTGTTCTGTAAATTTCTTTTTCTTTTCTTTCTTGGTTGTGGATAATTTGTGGTGAATAGGAGGTGTGATATGAGGGGGAAAGAGGTGAAGGATAGGGATGATGGATTAACAGTTTAATTGTTTAATTTTATGGGAATAAGGAAGATGAAATTAATTAAGTTAAGAGAGTACTAGAGTGATGTTGAGTAAGGAATTTGTAAGCTAAACATGATTATAATTACATTAATGGATTGATATAAAATAAATTATTTATAAGGTGATATTAACATTTATTTATAGAGAATGAAATTATTTATATTTAAAATGATGGAAAGCTAAATTATTGGGGGGATAAATGTTATTACAATAAAGAGGGTTGAGTAGATTGATGTTAAATGTGGGAAATATTTTGAGGTAATAGGAAGTTAAATTGATTTAGTAAGTTATTTATCTATTTATGAGTATACAATGTTTAGCGTTGGTTATTGGTGTACGTTTCTGGAGACTGGGAGGCATAATGCAAAAGATAAAAGGTGATGGGAAAGAATAGGATTAGTAGAAATTGGATTGTGCATTTAATTAAATATAGTGATTGGAAATTAATTTTGATATAGGTAAAAGACTTGGTGGTGGTATATATAAGTTTAAATTTATCATTGTCAATAATGTACATTTCTGCTGTGTTATATGTTGGTGAATGATCCTTTTTGGAAATTGTGATTGGAGAGGATGATGAATGACGGTCAGGTTAAGAGGATATTAAGATGGTACAGACTTGATGGTCTATAAGAAAATAGGTAAAAATAATGTTAAAAGTAAAAAATAGGGATAAAGGTTCTAGTAGAATATTAATGGTATATTAAAGTCCTAAAAAGTGAAGAAGATAGAAAGAGAAAAATGAAAAGGGAAAAGATAAAAAGGTTAACTAGGAATTTAAGCCCCTATATTGAAAGCAAAGAATCAGCAAGACATAGGTGATGGTTAAGGTACAACCTTGAAAGGGTTACAATGCAGATAAGAATTTTGGGTAAAGCTTTGAAAGATCATAATCCTCAGTATGATATAGTGTTATAAGCTCTCAAGTGATATAGAGTGAATATTATGATGGAGAAAAGGGAAGTTATTTTGTATTAAGGATATGATGAACATGTTACTCTGTGTTGCTAGAAAGAATAAGTGTTGTGCAAGGAGTTTGTAATTATGTAATCTTCCTGATGATCTTGTATTTGTATACGATATAGGCTTATAAAATCAAATAAACAGATATTTTAAAAAAGGTTCTTTGTTGGTTCCTTTAAACTAGGCATCTGAATAATATTGCTTCCAAGTCCTTTCGTGGATAAAAGCAGTGTGTCATGTAACGTGTTCCCTTGGTGGCAATCCCGTTCTTCATCAAAGCTCTGTTGAGGCTGCAGGAGCTCCCTCTCTTCCAAATCCAAGTCCAAACATAAGCTCTGAGGTTTCTCCAAGAGGTTCCCACATGCCACTTCAACAGTTTGCTGGATTTCATCCAACAACTTTTTAAATTGCTCCCAGGTGAGTTGCCCAACCTCTAAGTTCTGCAATTCTTCATCATGTTCTTGATATCACGTTTTTGTCAGAGAGGGGGCTCATTTTGCATGGTTCATGTGAACAAATTGGTGATAGTCATAATGGAAATTTTTTGGGTCTTGTTGAGCTTCTGAGCAAATACGATTCGGTACTAGCTGATCATTTTGCACGTGTATGGAATGCACAGGAAAACAACACATGGCTCCAAGTACACTATCTTTCAAATACAATACAAAATGAATGCTTTGAAATATGCGGATCATTTGTGCAAAAAAAGCATTATTGAAGAGATAAAAGCCGTGAAGTATTTTGCGATTGTTGTTGATGGGGCGCCTAATTGTTCTCATAAAGAACAGTTGTCATTTTTTATCAGGTATGTGAAGAGAGAAGAAACCAGTTTTGCAACTGAAGAACACTTTCTTGTGATCCATGAGTTTTCAAAAAAGACGGGTAAAGAAATTGCCAAGAAAATATTAGATTTCTTAGCAAGTCTCAATCTGAACTTTCAAGACTGTGTGGGTCACGCATATGACAATGCCTCCAATATGGCAGGAAAGTACAATGGTGTGCAGGCTATCTTAAAGAAGAAAAGTGAGAACTGCATTTTCTCTAGTTATGCAAATCATACTCTGAATCTTGGTGGTACGGATTGTGCTGAACCCTGCAGTGAAGCTGTAACAATCTTTGGAATCATACAGAAAATGTTCAATATCTTCAGCGGTGGGAGATACTGAAAGAACATCTTCCTGTCTCAGTGCATAGACAAGGTGATCAGTGAGAACTGACTGTGTTAGACCAATTGCACAGCATTTGGATAGTGTTCGAAATGCATTGGCAGAGCTGAGTGAAGTTACTAGCAGAGTATAAGTCTGATCTTTGGGTTATCAAAAAATACTTGGATACCTTTGAATGTATACTGATGTCAACCATTTGGATTAAAGTTCTCACAATGATCCATGAGGTCAACTTAGTAATAGAATCGCGTGATGCCTCATTAAATGTGGAAAGGGACAACATCAATCAACTATGGACAGATAGCCTAAAACTGAGAGAGAAATGGAATGATGTACTTGAGGAAGCACAGCATGTGTCAGTCAAAATTGGTGTGCCAGATAGTTTTGCTACTCCCAGGAGGCCTGGGTGCCCAGGAAACCCAACTCACAAGGATGCTGAAAATTATTTCAGGGTGAATGTGTTCTACAGCATAACTGACTTTGTTATTGATGGCCTTTCATGTCGCTTTTTTGCAGTCAGGGACATTTGTGGACTTTTTGACTTTATGTGGCACTTTAAGCAGTTAGGTGGGAATGAGTTGTCACAAAAAGCTAGTTATTTTCAGTTGTGACTAAAGTCACATTTCAAGTGACATTCAGAGTGAAGTTCGTAAAATAATTTTTGATGTGAATTTCAAACTTGATGTTGTATCACTGGAAAAAAATTATGGTCATATATTGAACTTCAGATTGGGCAATGTTTTTCCAAATATTGTAATCGCATTGTGCATTTTTCTGTTATTACCAGCAACTGTGACCTCTAATGAGAGGAGCTTTAGTGTTCTAAAACGAATTAGTCATACTTTCGGTTCACAATGGTGCAAGAACGGTTGAATGGTTTGGCTATTTTGAACATCAAAAGTGACAAGGCAAAGTTGCTTGGTTTTTCTGATGTTATTCATGAATTTTCCCAAAGAAAAGCAAAAAAAGCATTTCTAAATGTGAAGAAGTGATGCCCATTTCTCATCTGAAATTCCAAATACAGAATGTATTTGGTGCTTCTCATTACAGTACTGTACTTTTAGTATTGTCTTAGTATTTTGTAATTAATGTGATGTAGTTAAGGAGTGGTTTATCAGTATATATTATTTCTTTAAGGTTCGGATATGGGATTACAGCCGTTATGGATAATTCCCGAAGCCCTTACGATTAGTTTGAACTTCATAAGAGTTTAGCTCAGAAGTAAATTTTTGACATTGTCCTTATATTTGGGTTTCTTGGATCATATAGTTTTGTAAGTGGTCATGATTTTGTGCCAAACTAGTGGCTCCTTAGCCATTACAGTCCTATTTCTTTTATTCTGTTCTATTACTTGTAAGTATATCATATACCACATGTTCATGTAAATACCCATACATAAATCATATGTATATAGCACTGATTACAAAAGTACTTGAAAAGAACAGTTTGAAATGGGGCCCACATTTCCCATCTGGCCTGGGTCTATATCCAGCTCTACATGGCCCTGCCACTGCTGCCTTTTACCAAATCAGGATTGGACAGCTAGATGATGTCTAATTTGTTGGGAGGTTCCATGTGACTCACGTCCTTTCCAAGCACAATTAATGGACCTCCAAGGCTGGTTCACAATGTGTGCTATGTAGATAGAAATGTGACTCATTGCTTTTACACAATTCAGTAAGCAAATACCATGTAATAACTATCATTAGAACCACCTAAAATAACAAATACTAAAAAAAACCCAAAAAAACACCACCCCACTTTTGACTTCTCCATAACTCTATCAGACTGGATATCAAAAAAGGAGGGGAGAGACACTTCAGGCCACATAATAAACTGCTGGTGTGAATAGTTTTGGTTGGAAGCTTCTTTTCTCCCCCAGAAGGCTGAAGGTGCAATGCAATCCCAGCATCACCCAAACCCAATATATTCAGTCTGGCATTCAACACAGGATGCAGATATGGGGCCAGTTTGGTGTAGTGGTTAGGAGCACGAACTCTAATCTAGGAGAACCGGGTTTGATTCCCCACTCCTTCACATGCAGCTGATGGTGTGACCTTGGGTCAGTTACAAGTTCTTTCAGAGCTGTTCTCTCACGAACAGCTCTCAAAAGAGCTCTCTCAGCCCCACCTACCTCACAGGGTGTCTGTTGTGGGGAGGGGAAGGGAAAGGAGATTGTAAGCTGCTCTGAGACTCCTTCAGAGACTCCTTCAGGTAGTGAAGGGTGGGGTACAAATCCCGTCTCCTCTTCTTTTTAAGATTAAGGTTTGAAACTTCCTTTATTCTCTCACATGCTTTTACAAATATTTTAACATAAAGCCTGATGAAGAGCTCCAAAAAATTCAAAACCTTGTACAATGTTTCATGTTATTTGGATTGGTCCTAATGTGTGGTTTTACCCTCCTATAGTTTGGCTTCCTCATGAGTTTGCTCTCCTGCTTCCAGACTGATACTGTTGTTGTTCAGTCGCACAGTCGAGTCCGACTCTTCGCGACCCCATGGACCAGAACACGCTAGGCCTTCCTGTCTTCCGCCGTCCTCTGAAGTTGGCTCAATTTCATGTTCGTTGCATCGATGACACTGTCCAACCATCTCATCCTTTGCCGTCCCCGTCTTCTTTGACCTTCAATCTTTCCCAGCATCAGGGTCTTCTCCAGTGAGTGCCCCCTTCTCATTTGGTGGCCAAAGTAGTTGAGCTTCAGTTTCATTATCTGGCCTTCCAGGGAACAGTCAGGGTGGATTTCTTTTAGGATTGACTGATTTAATCTTCTTGCAGTCCAAGGGACTCTCAAGAGTCTTCTCCAGCACCATAGTTCAAAAGAATCTATTCTTCGGCGTTCGGCCTTCCTTATAGTCCAACTCTCGCAGCCATACATTGCTACTGGGAATACCACTGCTTTGACCATGCGGACTTTTGTCGGCAGGGTGATGTCTCTACTTTTTATCATGCTGTTTAGGTTCGCCATCGCTTTCCTCCCAAGGAGCAGGCATCTTTTAATTTCATGGCTGCTGTCACAGTCTGCAGTGATCTGGGATCCCAGGAACGTGAAGTTGGATGAACTGATACTGTACTACCGTGAAAAAAAACAGGTACAATATATGATCTTGGAAATCTCATGCATCACACCATTCTGGCTCATATGAACAGGACAACGCACTATGATGCTCTTCTGTTACAAAGATGAACAGTGGACTCAAGCAAGTTCTCCCTGGAATGTGGTACACTGAGTGGACATATTCAGGCTGCCTCCATATGGCAAAGATTCTTTGTATTGCTCTCATAACTTCTCAAAAAATTTAGAGGTACACGCATTAACAGTGGAGCTGCCATAGATGGGAGCTTTCTGTTCAATTTGCTCCATCTTTCCCCCAACCCTTTCTTTCTACACATGCTCTGCAATTACTCTGCATTGGCTTACAGGGGCATAGCAATCATGACTAATGTGGCAACTCAAATGTGTTCTAGCGCTACAATGGTTCTACAAATATTTGACACAATAGGTAGCAATAGGTTATTATAGCACTATAATACCATAGCAATTACTGATTTTTTTAAAAAAAGAGCCTCAGAAAGCCCTCTGATGATACAGTAGGGGGAAATGTAGGGGAAATAGCACTTGTCAGGAGCTGGAAGGAAAATGTCTTTGATACTGGCATGACTTTGCGGGGCAGGAAAAATTCCCCACTCCCTCCAGACAGTGTGTCAACATGCTTGAATTGCATTCTATTAAAAATTGGAGTAAAAAGCATATTTGGAAAAAAGCATTTTGAGGATATGGAAAAATTGGAAATAGGGTGATTACAATGCAATGTCATATGTCCCAAAAAAGAGCATTCTAGTTTGGAAGCAAAGGTGGTGGGCACCCTCAGTTCCCCTCCTATCTAGAGTACTGGACACAATCACATATTTATTTAATTATTTTAAATCCTACTGTTGTGCTCCACAAAATCACAGTGCCTCATCTGGATCCCCCCCCCGCGCCCTTACCCAAGATTTTTAATTTTGATAAAGCATTGAGTTACCAGTTGTAAGCACAAAAAACAAGAAACAGTTTTCTGAGTTCTGCAATCCATCCCATCCTGGTGGCATCACTGTGGTTTCATCCCTGCAGACTCGGCTTTGCTAAGCAGTCCCTCCACCTGTTGCTAAATGATGGAGTATGAGCCATAACCATAAGTCAGCATCTGCAATGCACATTCCTTTCTCCTGCTGACCACAGAAAATCCTGAGACGCTTTTTCCATGAATCAAGAATGAGCTTCCTTGCAATCAGCAATTATACCTTTGATGAGTGGGATCTTAAGAGGGGGGTAGTGGATAGGATGGCCTTAGGCATAACAACACGACTAGGAGCGCTAACTATGGTGAAAGTAGCAATTACAAACCAGAAGTGGGGAAAGCACTGGGGATGGGGAAAGAGAAGGGAACAAGAATGAAATTTCAAAAATGCAAACTCTGCATTGTTTATAAACAAGACAATTCTTTCAACTGCAAAACCAGCAAAGAGTAAATTAGTTAAACAAAGACAAAGGGGGGGAAAAGAACTCGTTCGACAATCAACCAGTGGCATGGCAATATATTTCAAGTTACCAGCTACTGTTAGAGTAAACTAGGAAAGCAAAAGCTGCTCACATACAACATTTATTGTTCAACAAAGGTCAGGAAAAAAAATCCAACCAAAGTAATCAACCCTGTCCTTTCTCCAGATGCTCATGCTACCTCCTTTTTGTTTGTAAGAGCAAAACCTGATGGTCCCTGGGTACAAGTGCATGTGTACTAAATGTAATGTGAGAATGAGACTTGTGGACATAAATCAGCAGAATTTCTCGTTACTATGAGAGTTGGAAAAGAGCAAACTTTGTGAGGTTCCCGATCAAGGATATTACAGTCAGTGGTACATATCACTATAACCTTCCTTTGTTAAAAATTTCTAGGATTTTACAGAAGTCGTAGATAGCTGTGTTGATCCAAAACAAAAGTCATGTCATAGTTTTTATGAAGACTGAAATACCATAAAACAGTGTAACAGCTTTTTAAGTTCTCCGGAACTTTTCATCAGTGTGGATGTGTTTTAAAAAGTGAGCAAGGGAGAGCAAACAAAATGTGTTTCATGGTATTAAGGGTTCACCTGTGTAGAATACCAGGCAAGCTCACATAAATAAAATGGTGCTGGGTGGAGCTGGTTGTAATTTGGGCCTTGGAAGAGGAAATTGTGCCTCTAACTGAAAATTTAAAAAATCAGGGATTGATTGAATGTTTCTCTCAATACCAGATGGAACAATGGGTTCCTTATAAGGCTGGATATTAGGGGGAAGGTAGTAGTTGTGATATTAACAGTACAAGAGAGTACCACATTTGCAGATAAAAATTATTGTATTCATTCTGACAAACTACACATTATACATAGTTGTATAGATGTTTGAGGCTGTTCCTGTTTCCCTGGATAGTTTTCAGCCTGTTTTGCCTGATGATGAGGACAGAACCATAAGAACATAAGATGCCAATGTTGGATCAGGCCAAAGGCCCATCCAGTCCAACACTCTGTATCACACAGTGGCCAGAAATACCAGGTGCCATCAGGAGGTCCACCAGTGGGGCCAGGACATTAAGCCCTCCCACTGTTGACCCCCCCAAGCACCAAGATGACAGAGCATCACTTGCCCCAGAGCCCCTATCTATACCTTGTGGCTAATAGCCACTGATGGACCTCTGCTCCATATGCTTATCTAATTCCCTTTTGAAGCCGTCCATGCTTGTAGCCGCCTCCACTTCCTGTGGCAGTGAATTCCAAGTGTTAATCACTCTTTGGGTGAAGAAGTACTTCCTCTTATCCGTTGGAGAAGTGCATGCCATGACCTGTATTCTCAGTCCTTTCCCTCCTTGGCTTTTAAAAGGTGCCATTCAGTGGCTGGGGCAGATTATACATGCTTCTAACAGAAGTGGTCCTTTCCACTCTGAAGTAAGCAGTTATTAAACTTTTACTTAAAAGGGCTATTTTTAAACCACCCAGTATCTTAATGACTCCTTTCTTAGGCATGGTGCTCCAGAGAGTGATGTGGTCCATCTTCCAGGGTCTCTGTACAGAACTGATTATCTACATTCTTCTCAGGCCCCGGGCACACAGGAGGATTTGCCCCACGGGAGGGACAGATCGGGGGCGCACCAAGCGGGCACGATCATACCGCAACATTCGGGAAGCAGCGCACACCCGTCCCCGATCCGTCCCTTCCAGTCAAAAACCCACTGCAAAAAGGTAGCACCAAAAGAGTACTACCTACCTGTCGATGCACAGCACGGGCCAGCATCTGATTGCCGACGCGCCCGTCTCCCTGCAGCATACGGAGGCCCTGTAGAACCACGCATGCACGTGCATATGCAGCGGGCTTGCCTCGCTCACTGATCTGTGGCTTCCCCCCGGCCTCTGATCATGCCGGGGAGCAACTGTGCAGTGGTTCGGTGGATCTGTCTGATCCCACCATCGTGCTTCTCTTTTGATGCGGCTCAAAAAAGCCGCACTTCAGCCGCACCTTTTCCCCCAGTGTGACCGGGGCCTCAGTCTTGTTTCCATCATGGTTATGGGACTGAAATTACTATGCTTGCCCCACTTCACTAGGTGGCCAACGGAAGGGATACATGTCTTTTGTAGAACTGCTTGAAAAACAGGCAGCAGAGTTAGCCAGGGGTACTTCCCCCCCCTCCCCAGTTTAGCCTGGTTTATCAGCAACAACAATCCTTCAAAACAGAGGGTGCGGCCTCAGGTCATACACATCCTTGTAACATTGAGACTGGACTATTGTAATATGTTTTACTTGGCCTATCTTTGAAAATTGTCCAGAAACTAAGTGATGTAGAAGGTTGAGTGGGACATGGTAAAGGGACCATATCTCCCCTATAACAACCGTGCTAGCTCCCAGCACTGCCAAGAGCCATCATGGGCCCCTACTAAAAGACTGTGGCTGGGCCTGACTCACATCACCTACAGCCAACCAGAGCATCATAGGAAAATAAAACACACATATTTTCCAGCCAGCATGGTATAGTGGTTAAGAGCAGTGGACCTTATCTGGAGCCCTGGATTTGATTCCCCACTCCTCCACATGAAGCCTGCTGGGTGACCTTGGGCCAGTCACAGTTCTCCCAGAACTCTCTCAGCCCCACCTCCCTCACAAGGTGCCTGCTGTGGGGAGAGGAAGGGAAGGTGATTGTAAGCTTCTCTGAGACTCCTTAGGGCAGAGAAAAGCAGAGTATAAAAACCAGCTGTTCTTCTATGGGCCCCACGTCCACGCATGCCAGGCCAGGGCCCTTCAGTGAGTCAAAAGCACCTGGTGCCACAGGAAGACAGTGGAGAACTGTTCTCAGAACAGACAGGCTGCAATGCATACAGAAGAAAGGCTTAGGGTTCAACCCAGTGTTGCTTGGAAAAATCACCATATACATTAATGGTGTGATATAAACTAATGATAGTCATAATATTGTGCCCACTTGAGCCACTTTCCATGCAACAAGGCAGATTTTTGATCTGTTTCATCTATAGCAAGGACAGGAAGGAACAGACATACATGCAGTGTTCCCTCTAAGCTGAGTTAGTGTGAGCTGGCTCACAGTTTTTGAGCCTCCGGCTCACCCATTTTTGTCTTAGCTCAGGAAGGAGGGCTCCAGAGAGCAAACTGATTTATGCAGGAGCCCAATCGCTGGCTCACAACTTTAATGCCAGTCACTCACAAAGTAGAATTCTTGCTCACAAGACTCCACAGCTTAGAGGGAATATTGCATACATGGTGTCATTTATTTTAATGTTTTCCCTTAAGGCATAATATTCATGTGCGGAAAAATGAGAATTGTCTCTGGATTAGGAACCCATGTGCTTAATCAGGAACATAATAATTTCATCCTGATAATTCTCTTCTCTCCATCTGTTTGGTAGATTCTGGTGTCAGCTCTGCAGGGATGCCAAATGTGATGGGCAACTACGGGAAGTAAAGGACTGTCCAAGATGGCAGCTTCCTTCAGCCCTCTGTAGAGTTAAATCTGTAGAGTTAAAACAGGTCTGTCCTGTTCTGCCATAGAAGTATTAGCATTTTAATGACTTTGCTCCAGGGCCTTTAATTTATTTATTTATTTATTTATTTTTAATGTTTTATTATTATTAGCTTTTCCTACTATTTTGTTTTTGCATCAGGAAAACTGTCTGCTGCTTGGTTTTCAAAGATCAGGCTGCTACTATACAGGCTCAGGAACTGGGCCACTTAGAAGGCTGGCATCCTTGCTGTGTAGAATAGGTAGAGGGACTATCAAAAGAAAATGCTCAGATTTTGAGCAGTGGTTACTTTGCATTGATCTTCTTGCTACTCTTGTCTCTGCCGCTTGTCAGACACAGGGTCCATTAGCATGGGGATCAGCTGAGCCCCCTGTGGCGGGCAGATGCCAGGGATGCTGACTCAGCTCCCTCGACACCACTCCCCCTCCCCCGTAATACCTCTACCACATCAAATCAGGAGGCGCAGGGACTACAAGGTGAAATGGCTCCATCTGCTGTACAGCTATTTCACTTTTTATTTAGAAGTCTTCACATACACCTGTTACAAATATCCGTTAAGGCTCATAGTGCCATCGTCTTTTTCTGCCACGGCTTCTGTGGATGGCAGAGCTGCACGGGTGTGCTGCAAATCCAGGAGACAAAGTTTCCCCAGTATGGAGATATTGTGATGGGGAAAGCTGTACCTGTTGCATTTCTGTCTGTAACATAGTTGCTAAATACACTGGAGCCCTTCCAGGGAAAGGTGACAGTGGCCAGAGTTGCATGCAAACTGGAGTGGCACCTCTCTTTGGGCATTTTGCAGGGAGCTCCTGGGCACTTGACTCAGCTGACCTATTGCTCCATTAGGTCTGATGCTGTCAGCCTCAGGTTCAGTTTTGCTCAACCAGCATGTTCTCCTTTCAGGCAGAGCCATGTTGTTTCTCTGATGCTGTGCTACCCTAACCTAGAGACCTAAGTAGACTTCCCAACCTTTCTTTTTCTTTTGTTGCTGGAAGGACTCCCATTGTGTGTTTGACAGTTTGCTCTTTGCTGTGCAAAAATTTAGCATGCTACTCTTTTCCTGACAAGGAAATATAACTCTAGAGAAAACTACACTTGCAGGCATAGCAGTCCTACAACGGGAAGCCTTTACAAGTATAGAAACCTTGTGAGGAAGGGGGGGGGGGAAGCTAACATCCCTTGCATGGGAAAGAATACTCATTAAAAAAAAAAAAATTCCCTATCCACACATAGCCTGCCAGTCTCTGCTGACATTAAGGCTGCCACTTTAATAGTTGCATAAGAGCCGGGGTGGGGGGCTTTCCCCAACACTGCATCTCCCAGTGGGCAAACACCACCACTTGATTTTATGCTTTGCATGCAATTATTAAAGGCACAAATCGTGGTAACTCTAGCACAACCCTAGCTGTGTAGATTTGCTACATCGCTGGCAGGAATAAAATGTGTTGAATCACCACACCTCAATTTGTTTAAGAGGAAAAATCCTGAGCAGACATGTCCTCAGAACAACATTGTTCAAGCGTGTGGCTCCCCCGCCATCCTCTTGTTCTTGTAAGTTATGGTATGGCAAAATCCTTCCCATAGACATTAAAAATGTGGCCACTGAGGTTTCTCAACAAGATAATTTTGTTCTTGTAGAATCCACAGAAACTGCTACAGCTGTGTGCTGCCGTTGTTCTCCCTTCCTTATCTGTTTATTACGTGGAGAAATTTTCATTTCCTTTGGCGATGAATCACTTTATTTACAGAAGCAATGTTGATCAACACACCCTTGGCACAGACTTAGATGGGCCTCTGCTCTCTCAACCATAAGACTGCCAGATAGGTCTGGAGTAACAGTGCATAGCCTTGAACTGCAAGAGCCCTCTGGCACAGCAAGACAACAGGAAGCTAATGAAAGGGCCACAAGTCTAGAGGACTGGGAAGTATTAGGAAATCTATCAGTGTAACCGGGGCTCTTTTTGTAGAAAAAGTCCAGCAGGAACTCATTAGCATAATAGGCCACACCCAACAGCAGGAACTCATTAGCATATTAGGCCACACCCCTGACAGCACAGGTCATTAGCACATTAGGCCGCACCCCCATGTTACCAGAAGTGTGGTCATCCAGCCACACCCACCTTTTGCTTTTTATTGTTTACCTTGTTTGTTGTCAAAACCCAGGGCCTTTTTTTGTAGCAGGAGCTCCTTTGCATGTTAGGCCACACACCCCTAATGTAGCCAATCCTAATGAGTTTCTGCTGTTGGGTGTGGCCTATTATGCTAATGAGTTCCTGATGGGCGTGGCCAACTCGGGAGCCAGCCGGAACTCCGTTCCTGTGCGCTCCTGCCCAAAAATAGCCCTGAGTGTAACCCAAAGGCTGATTCAACAAGACTAAAGGTTCTTCTAAACAAAGGGGCTGACAGTGACTGTTGTACTCAACTAAAGCTCTGTATACAGTACTCACAAGCAGTACAAGGACTGTGCTGATATGTTGGTTGTTTCTCATCCAGGTGAATTAGCAGGATCCTCATAGGAGGCACAGGAATAATTAGAACACAACAGCAGGTCCAAATCCACTTCTAGTTATATTCTTGGTCTACCTCTGAGAGTACTTTGTATGATGTTGTGAATTGTGGGATACACCATCCAAGTGGGGTTGCCAAGTAGATGGGGCCTGGTGATCCCCTGGAATGGAGCTCCAGATGACAGAGATCACTTCTCCAGGAATTTCCCAACCTGGAGATGGCATCCCTATATTAAAGACCCACCTTTCTGTGCTTAAGGGTTTTCCCCCAAAGCTATTTAAAAGATCGATGGCCAAACGTACTGGTGCAATCAAACAACAGAACTTTTTACCTTCTAAAAATATTGTTTTGTGTCCTTTAGATGAAAAACAGACACTGCCTGCTTATTAAAAAGCAGTATGTCTCTTACAACCAGGGGTCATTTCGTAGAAAAAGAGCTAGGGGAACTCATTAGCATATGCCACACCCCCTGACATCATAAGGCTCGGCGGTGGACCTGCAAGGCCTGCGGGAGTGCGAGGAAGCCCTGCCAAGGCCCTCCCTGGCCCCAGGCAGGCAGGGGTGGGGAGAGGCGGGGAGGAAGCAACTTACCCTCCCTCTTCTCCTGCCTCCTCCTGGCTGAATGAGGGCCAGAAGTGGAGCAGCCAGAAGCAGGGGGTGGGGCTTCGTCGTGTCCCCCGCCCCCCCGTCCCTCACCCAGTGGAACTGCGTTCCCCCGCAATCCCCCCCGAAATGACCTCTGCTTACAACAGTGCAAAACCATGTGCTAATGCCATGAGGCACAACACTTTCACTTCAGTGCTATTGTCATGGGTGGAAATGCCCTAAGGTTCATATTACTATAGATCAGCTATTTGCAGGAAAATGGGAATAACTATTTGCCCTTTCCTCAGATCTGCTGCTAATTTGCATGAATCCAGGGTACATTCTGCATTCAGTCCTGTGTTGTCACTGTGCTCCACCAAGGCTTTCCCTGCAATAATGCCATCCCACCAACTGTATTAAAGAGTTACAAGGATTTACCATGGCGATTGTGGTGTAGACCAGAGGCTTGCATTTTCTAACCTTTCTCACTGCTCTCCTACATGACAGGAATCCTTTTCTCTTTGTGTTTTTTAGAAGGGGGACGCTATTTGCATTAACCCCCTAGACAGATTGTTTTTGACAGCAAATTAAATTAGTAAACATTAGGCTACTTCATGATCACCAAGAATTTATGATCCTTGGAACTAGATTGTTTTTCCATGTGCCATGTAGAAAACACTTGTCTCAAACTCCTCTTTTTGTTTTTCACAACTGCATAAGATTTAGTGTAGACCTGCATAGGTATATGAAGCATACTCTTAAGTCTACAATTTCAGGAGGAGAGGTGGGGGGATAAGAGGGGCAGGAAGGATGCATAAATAGTATGTCTGCAACAGCAAGGGAAGCATGCAAGGTGAAATGAAGTGTGGCAAAACAATTGGTGTAATTATGCACGTGGTAAAATTGTCAGCCTGCTTTTGTGCCTTCAACAGCAAGCCAATACACAAATTTTATAAGTGAAATAAAATTTCTTTACTCCTCACAGATGAGATGTTGTCTAATGATGCATATGGGTGTGGTGATCAAAAATGGGACGAAGCTGAAGTCCGTGGGAATGTTGCCATTTTACAGACTTTTGGGTGGTAACTGCAGCCTTTAAAATGAAAACTGGCACAAGTACAAAACTGCTGCATTGAAATGAATTTTGCCTTCTCTATAACAGCTGTGATTAACTATTTCAGGGAAGCATCAGGGCCTTGTGTGATGACAAGAAAATATCAGTCTGTTCCCCATGCATGGCAGTAGTTCCCCCCCCCCAAGGCAGCAAGATTGTATGCTTTTGGGAATTGACAGTTTATTGTGTGTGACAGAGTGTTTTAAATAGGGGAGACAAGCATGGAAGCATTGGGGAGTGGGGCACATAGTCTAGAACATCTTTAAACATTCATAAAATGATGTAGTAGTAATACAAAGTAAGTATAGTTTTGCTGGTATTACCTAAGTCGGCTTCCTTTCAAAGGGCACATAGACTCCCCCACAGTGAAATGGTATAGTAGTGTCTCCTCTGTTCTCTTTGGAAGGAAAAATTGAACAATCAATTTGTAAAAATTGCACCATGGCATTGGCATGGGATGGTAATACTTGTACGATAGTACTTCAAACTATAATATACCCATTTACTGACAGGGAAGAGTACATTTTTCTAGCTAAATAAAAACTGTTGAGAATTGTGGGAAACTGCAGTTTTCCTACAACCAGCGAACTAGTGGGAGAAACAAGGGAATCACTGCACTACTGTAATAATTATGTGGACAATGCTTATGCCACCTCTCCAGAGACCTAAGGTGGCTCACTGTCCCAGAGCCACTCCACCAGGCCACTCCCCATCAGCTCCCATGGGCCACGAGGGTCCCGAGCCCAACCCTGTCAGGAACCCTGGCAGCAGTGCGGACCCACAAAGCCCCACACTCACCTGGGACCGAGGGAGGTTGGGGCAGCAGTCGGAAAAGGTCAGGAACCTGTCGGCCACAGGGCCAGGCAAAGCAGGTGAGCAGTCCATCGCCTCCAGCTGGCCTGGTGCCGACAAGGCAGCCTGCACCCAGCTACACTCGAGAGGCCGTCGCCCAAGCATGGCCATCCCTGAGGCCAAGGAAACAAGGGAAACCCTGGGCCGGGAGAAGGAGACGCCCTGAGGCCACCCGTTACTGCAAGGCCCCACCGAGGCACCCAAGCCCGGCTGCCCCACTCCATCGTAGCTTAAGAAGAGGGGCAGGACAGGGGCAGGACTACAGGGGGGATGGGCTAGGAGTGGGGAGGGGGATATAAAGGAGGAAGCCAGATGGCCGAGGAGGATTCCCCTGGTGTCTCACACTGTTACACACCAGAGAGAAGGAAGTGACAGGAGCACCAGTTGGGCAGGTGGAGGGTGGTGATGTAACCTCCTCCCCTGCCTTCCCTCAGTCTGAATCCTCTGGAATACCTCAAAATAAGGGCCAGGGCAAGGTGCTTACCTGAGGGGTGCCCGTGGTGATGACGGTGTCCAGCGGGGAGGACGGGGAGGTGGAGGCATATTCCGACACTCACAAAATCAAAACAATATAATACAATTATTAAAAGGGTGTCATAATGATCAATAATAAAACATATGCAGAAAACAAGTCAGAGGCATAAAAACATTCAGCAGCCTAAAACTGTATTCATACGACAGTTCTAAAACAAGAGGCCATTAAAACATCTTTTTTAAAAATGGAACCGCTCAGTTAAAAGCCTTGATAAAAAATGTTTTGGCCTGGCAATTAGAAGACAGTGATGAAGGTGCCAGGTAGGGTTGCCAAATACCTTTTGTTCTGTGGCGGGGGGCTCCCGGACGGCATCTTGAGCGCGTGCACGCAAAGCACCCGCGCACCGCATGCACGTCAGCCAGATTTGACGTGCTGACGCCGGGCACGCTGGGGGCGGGGCCACAGCCATTTGAGGGGAAAAGAAGACCCTGATGCTGGGAAAGATTGAAGGTCAAAGAAGACGGGGACGGCAAAGGATGAGATGGTTAGACAGTGTCAGCGATGCAACGAACATGAAATTGAGCCAACTTCGGAGGACGGCGGAAGACAGGAGAGCCTGGCGGGAGATTGTCCATGGGGTCGCGAAGAGTCGGACTCGACTGTGCGACTGAACAACAACAACAAAATAAATCCCTGCCCTGCCCAGGATAGCCCAGATTTATTGGATCTTGGAACCTAAGCAGGGTCGGCCCGGGCTAGTATTTGGACAGGAGACCTCCAAGGAATACCAGGGTCGTGACATGGAAATAGGCAATGGCAAACCCCTCTGAAAGTCTCTTGCCTGGAAAACCTTACGGGGTCAGCATGAATCATAGAATCATAGTTGGATTATGGCATCTCCAGGGTCATCTAGTCTAACCCCTGCACAATATAGGAAATTCACAAATACCTCCCCACCACACCCCCAGTGACCCCTGCTCCATGCCCAGAAGATGGCCAAAAAAACCCCAAAACTCTTCAGGATCCTTGGCCAAACAGGCCACGAGAAAATTGCTTCCCCACCCCAAAGTAGTGATTGGCATTTCCCTGGGTGTGTAAGAAAGGGCTTTTGGAGCAACCCTCCCTGCCTTCCCTCTCATGATCAGCTAAGTTCACAGAATCAGCATTGCTGTCAGATGGCCATCTTGCCTCTGCTTAAAAACTTCCAAAGAAGGAGAGTCAATC
>NW_015163095.1:170908-174050 GCF_001447785.1 Gekko japonicus | reverse complement strand
CGCTCTAACTGTCAGGACGTTCCTTCTAATGAGTCAGCTCTGACTTGACTGCACTTTCAACCACCAAATAGATTCCTAGACACTGATATTTTTGTATTATGTTGTATATTGTATTGTATTTTTTTGTTCTTATTGTTTAATTAGGCATTTATGCCCTTGTTAGCCGCCCTGAGCCTTCGGGGAGGGCAGGATACAAATCTAAATAATAAATAATAAATAAATAAATCAGTCCTCTAGTAACTTCAGCCTGTAGAGGTGGATAGGGCACTTGTGTTTGTTGTTCAAAGCTATGAAATATTTGTGACAGGGGAAAAGCACGGCCCTCTCATATGATCTATGCACGTCACACTTGAGAAATTCAACCAAAAATCATAGCCAGGTAGTAACTAACAAGCTATAAATTCCATGACTTAACTTGTCATTTCTTGGCTGTGAAGATGCTGCTGGTATGGGCCACAGAGAATTTGAGTATTTCCACATGCTAGGTTGCAGCCTGTTTATTATTCCTCTTAACTCAGCTGGGTCAAACTGATTCACACTCCCCTGAGATTCTGCTCTAAAAATACATTAATTGTTTTATAAGAAGGAAAACCACTACCCCATTTTCTGGTGTGGGAGAACGTTTGCCTCACCTGCCCTCTGTTTGGTCAATTTTCACCAGTGAATCTAATCTGCATTCTTTTTATTAATTTCTTCTAGGCTTATTTAAAAAATCAAATGTTTTACGTTAATACGGTTCTTGAAAGCGTACATCATCTGTATAGTCACAGAGGGGCTACAACATACCATTCTCTCTCCTTCATACATGCTAAGTACCAGCTGGCTAGGTTTCAGCTCTCCTCAGAATAAGAATCACTGTGCAAAGGCTGCACTTGTTTTTCCTTCCTCTGGGTTACATTGTCCGCTTGCCCAGGGTCAACATGCCTGCTCTAGAACAATCTTTCTTTACATTTTGGTCTAGACTCTGGAACTGGTCTTGGTAAGAGGACTTTCCCCTCACTTGGTTTTTCAGCATTCATCCAGAGCTTCATGTGATGCTGCCACTGGCTTGAGACGTCTAGCTGGTTATTTGGAAATATCAGTCCTGTCTGGATATCTGGTACGTAAGCACTGCTGTCCTCCACCCAGCATGTGATTATTAGTAGGTGCATTGTTCACACACAAAAAAGTTTAACCAGAATTTGTGGCAACACAGCTTGCACTTGAGGCTGACACCATGTAATCCCTTGTAGAAATCCTTTGTTTTTAACAAGCAAAAATGATAGCCACGTGACAGATAAAAATTCAATCAGCGTAGCCTTTTCCAGTAACACAGAAGCAGTAAAATGTATGCCTGCCGTGAAACCACAATTTCTGTGGAAGTCTTACGGTTACTGAGATCTGGGAGGTTCCTTGTTGAACCTTTGCCTTGGCCACAAACCACAAACAAATCCATAGACAACCCCCCTCCCAATAACAGACCAATTGACCACCAATAAGAGCGGCGGACTCTAATCTGGAGAACTGGGTTTGATTCCCCATTCCTCCATATGAAGCCTGCTGGGCGACCTTGGGCTAGTCACAGTTCTCTCAGAACTCTCTCAGCCCCACCCACCTCACAGGGTGTCTGTTGTGGGGAGAGGAAGGAAAAATGATTGTAAGCCGTTCTGAAACTCCATTGGGTAGTGAAAGGTGGGGTATAAAACCAACTCACCTCCTCCTCTCTCAGCATCCCTCCACCCATAATATGGGGCAGTGACCTAGCTTACAGGGTTGCCATAGGGATTCCAGCAAAATAATGTGTGTGCCTGGAAGTGAAGGATTATTTGGGGGGTGATCATTTTAATAATACAATTATTATTACATCTAGATGCTTAGCGTCTCTCATCTAAGGTAAAAAACTTAGTACTAAACCAGACACATAACACCACACTGAGGTGGTGTGAAGCCATTGAAGCAAAAGTGAAAACACAAATGGACTTGATAAAAACCAGATATACAGATTCCCAAATAATTGAGAACATGGGTAATATGAAATTTTTCATCGATTTAATTGATTTTTTCAAGTCTTACTTGGTGACAGCAAAGCCCAGGGGACAGGGTACAAACAAAAGAAATAATTGGTACAACTCTGACTGTAAGGCGCTCAAAAGATCAATCAGGTGCCTATAAGGACAGTTTAAGAACTCAAATAGAGCAGAGATTTTGCCGAATATTTAGAAATTGAAATATATATATAAAAAACTATTGAAATTTAAGAAATCTGAGGCCCAGAAAAGAGATTGGGAAAGTCTGCTCTGGGCCATAAAAACAAAAAATGAAAAAAAATCTGGATCTTAATTGCAAAGGGACTAAACACATGGCTCCCTGTACCCTGTCATATTCCAGCCACTGTCTGGGAAGCTTTTTTCACCTCTATTTTCACAAATGGAAATGGAAATACCCAGGATGTTTTTGTTTTTTTTAAATACTGTTTTTATTATGAATTTTTTTCTATACAATAGATGAAACAATTTAAACATGAGCATAAAACCGTTGATCAAACAGAACAGGGTTATAAAATACATAATACAATATCTAGAACTTTATTTCTATCAAAGAGAACTAGGCTTTGTTATAATAATTCTCCCAAGGGGAGATCAAACCTAAAACGTATATCATTGGTTACTTTTGCATTTTAATTAAAGCGCATAATTTTATATTTCGCATTTACTATGCTTTCCCAAGCAAAGTTTTCTAAGGGTATTTTTTCTAAAATAGGACTCCAGATGCTAAGAGGGTTATGGAATTCACATTCATTCTTAATCGATGAATCGTATATAGAGAGGTTTTCCAATATAAAAATGTCCCAAATTTTATTGTACCATTGAGTGATTGTCGGCGAGTTTTTGTTTTTCCAGTTTTTGGCGATTGTCATTTTGGCAGCTGTTAAAAGTAGGTTAACCAATCTTTTTGTTCTTTCAGGAGGACGGCTTTGCGGCCACAGATGAAGGAGCATCAGCTCAGGTGATAGAGGTAAGTCTGTTAGAGGTAAGTCTGCGTTTGTTAGGCTTTTGATTTGTGTTTGAATTTGGGACCAAAATTTTTGTATTTCTTTACAAGTCCACCAGTTGTGGAAAAAATTTGCTTTCTCACCGCATTTTTTCCAGCAATAAGGAGACGA
>NW_015163095.1:165470-165599 GCF_001447785.1 Gekko japonicus | reverse complement strand
CTGGTGCAGTGCAATACTTGTTCCAATTTATAAAAAGGGGGACCCGACAGACCCAATGAATTACCGTCCGGTAAGCTTGCTATCCACTATAGGAAAACATTATGCTGCAATGAATCCTGGGTTGAAGGA
>NW_015163095.1:158706-164985 GCF_001447785.1 Gekko japonicus | reverse complement strand
AGCTGATAAAAAAAATTTGAGCTTTACTGTTATCATGAGGGCTTGTCCATTTATTTATTTATTTATTAGATTTATACCCCGCCCTCCCCGAAGGCTCAGGGCGGCTAACAAAATGGCACGAATGCCAACATTAAAACAGATAAAAACAAAATAAAACAATACAATACAATACAATACAATACAATACAATACAATACAATACAATACAATACAATACAATACAATACAATACAATACAATACAATACAATACAATACAATACAATACAATACAATACAATACAATACAATACAATACAATACAATACAATACAATACAATACAATACAATACAATACAATACAATACAATACAATACAATACAATACAATACAATAAAGTGTTGGTGCTCTAGGTTTCACATCAATCATTTATCCCAAGATGGAGCTAATCCCAAACCAGCACATGTTCCAGTAGCACTGTCATCCCTTCTCAATCTAGGGTCGTCTCGCACCCCGATGGTACCCACATAAATGGTGGGGGTGTGTGCGATGGTATAAAAATGACAAAGATGGAATAGTGGTGGCGGTGGCTCCTACAGGCCCTGTGGAACTGTGAAAGGTCCTGCAGGGCCTGGATCTCCTCCAGGAGCTCATTCCACCAAGTAGGAGCCGTCACCGAAAAAGCCCTGGCCCTGGTAGTAGCAAATTTGATGTCCCTGGGGCCTGGAATTACCAGGAGGTGTTGACTCCCTGACTGTGGTGCCCTTGGGGGAATATATGGGGAAAGGCAGTCCCTTAGGTAAGCTGGACCCTGGCCATATAGGGCTTTAAAGGAAAGAACCAGCACTTTGAAGTGAATCCGGTACGCTATTGGCAGCCAGTGCAGCGCTTTCAACACAGGCCGAATGTGATCCCTCCTAGAAAGACCCATCAACAGCCTGGCTGCAGCATTCTGCACTAGCTGCAGCTTCTGGACTTGCGACAAAGGCAGCCCCAAGTAGAGAGCATTACAGTAGTCTAGCCTCAAGGTGACCATCACATGGATCACAGTGGCCAGGTCATCGCAGTCAAGGAAGGGGACCAACTGCCGAGCCAGCCGAAGGTGGTAAAAAGCCAACTTGGCAGTGGCTGCCACCTGGGCCTCCATCGTTAGGGAGGAGTCCAGGAGCACACCCAAACTCCTAACCTCTGATGCTGGCACCAAAGGCACCCCATCAAAGGATGGGAGAGGGAGCCCCAACCCCCGACTGGTCCGACTCAGGCCCAGGACCTCCGTCTTTGCTGGGTTTAGTTTCAACCAGCTCAGTCTGAGCCACCCAGCCACAGCCTGTAATGCCCGATAAAGGTCATCTGGGCCAGAGTTCGACTGGCCGCCCAGCATCAGATAGAGCTGGGTGTCATCTGCATATTGATGACACCCAAGCCCACAGCTCCGGGAAATCTGGGCAAGGAGGCACATGTAGATGTTGAACAACATTGGGGACAGCACTGCCCCCTGAGGTACCCCACATTCAAGAGGATGTCTCTGGGACCGCTGATCCCCTATTGCCACCCTTTGTCCCCGACCTTGGAGAAAAGAGGCAAACCATTGAAGGACAAGCCCCTGAATCCCCACGTCGGCGAGGCAGTGGGCCAGCAACTGGTGGTCAACCGTGTAGAATGCAGCCGACAGATCTAACAACACCAGTGCCGCCACACCACCTCGATCCAGATGCCTACGGAGGTCGTCAGTCAGGGTGGCCAGCACCGTCCCCGTCCCATGACCCGGACGAAAGCCGGACTGGAAGGGATCGAGGACAGAAGCATCATCCAGAAAGCTCTGTAGCTGTAACGCCACCGCCCTCTCAACAAGTTTGCCTAAATAGGGCAAATTGGACACCGGCCAATAGTTGGCCAATTCGGCCAGGTCCAAAGATGGTTTTTCAGGAAGGGGCAGACCATCACTTCCTTGAGTGCCCCGGGGAACCGCCCCTCCAAGAGAGACTTGTTGACAGTCTCCCGCAGGGCACCTCAGAACCCCTCGTGGCCTGCTTTAATGAGCCAGGAGGGGCACGGATCAAGGTTGCATGTGGTTGGACTCATAGATATGAGCAATTTGTCAACTTCCTCCAGACTGAGTAGGTCAAAACACTCTAAACCCAGTACCAGAGACGTGCAAGGGGCCTCAAGTTCACTCACTGTTTCAATTGTGGCAGGGAGGTCTTGACAGAGCACCAGGACTTTATCTGCAAAATAGCTCGCAAATGCCTCACAGCCAATATCCAATTCCATAACCTTTAGTCTGCCCTGTGGCAGAGCTGTCAAAAGCTGAATCGTACTAAATAATTGGGCCGGGCGTAAGCTAGCAGATGCAATCGAGGTCGCATAGAAATCTCTCATTGCGGCCTTGACTTCCATCTCATAGGCTCTCATATGCGTCCTATAGGATGTTCTTGACGCCTTGTCGTGAGCACGACGCCGCCGTCTCTCCAGCGGTCCCAGTTCTCGCTTCAGCTCATGCAGCTCCTGGGTATACCAGGGTGCACGCCTAGCACAAGTGTGGAGAGGGCGCCTGGGAGTGATCTCATTGATGGCTGAGGAGAGCCAGACATGCCAGTCCTCCACCAGCTCATCCAATGAGCTGCCAGGGGGCCTCGGATCCCGCAGGACCATCTGGAACCGCATAGGGTCCATTTGGCACTGCGGGCAAGCAAAAATCTGCTCACCGTCTAAACAAGGTTGGGGTGGAACATTCAGATGGGCCTTCAGGGTCTGGTGGTCTGACCATGGCACTGCCTCAGCAGTGATCCAATCCACCGTAACCCCCACCATGAAGATCAAGTCAAGCATGTGACCGGCCTGATGCGTGGGGACCGAAACAAATTGAGAGAGTCCCAGTGCCGCCATGGATGACACTAGATCCGTAGCCCGGCTGGAGGTCGCATCCTCGGCATGGACATTGAAATCACCCAAGACAATCAGCCTAGGGTGCTCCAATGCCTAGCCTGATATGGCCTCCAGCAGGGATGGCAGGCTATTGGCTGTTGCATTAGGCGGTTGGTACACCAGCCAAATCGCCAGACTCTCCTCAGCCTCCAGCATCAAACTGACACACTCTACACCCGCAATCTCCACTGATGGGAGTGCCCTCAAAGAGTAAGCCTCCCAAATGAAGATATCCACTCCTCCTCCCCGCCCCCTAGTCTGTGATTGGTGGAGGACCGAGAACCCAGGTGGGGCAAGCTGAGTAAGAGCTACCGTCTCCCCCTCCCGCACCCAGGTCTCGGTCACGCACGCCAGGTCAGCTCGTTGTTCCACCACAAAATCCCCGAGGGTTGTGGTTTTGTTGTTGATGGACCTGGCGTTACACAACACCAATGACGGAGGGGGTTTCTCCATCCTGGCCCCACTGCCTGCCACCCTTGGGATGGGCCATAGGCTGGAAGGACGCTGAGCCACTCTATTTCTCTGCGTCCTTCCCTTAAAGCCCCACCTAGGCCCACCGCAAAACTTCCCCCTTCCCAAGACCACCGGAATTTGCTGCCCAGACATTTATTACACTGGCAGTCTCCGCAGTGCTTCAGACCACCAGTTAGGTAAATGAGAAAGAGAGATCGCAAAATCCACTCCTTGTACAACAGAATAAATACAATCTAAATCTTCTGCTATGAAATGCAATCTGAGTGCTGCTATGCAAAATACAATTTACCTGACCTAACTAGTCATACCAGGGAATCCTATCTACCTAAGCATTTTAAGTCCCTGGTAATTGCGATCACACCATCACATTCATCATTCATACAGCACTCATCCACATCCCCACTAGCAGACAAAACCAACGTACACCCACATATGCTACTTCAACATGCACACAAAACAGTTGCCAGACAGAAGGATTCTGCATCTGTATCCACAACTACCAAGAATGAGGGTGCCCCGCCGCCGCTTCCAGCACTTGAAGATGTTCCCCATCATCCATCAATGTGGCGAAATCCAAGGTCATAATATTCACTAAAAGGAAAAAGGGGAAACTCTTCAAATGGAACATAGGCCAACCTATGGAACAGGTCAATTAATTTATATATCTGGGAATCCACTTTGAAGCATGTCTTACATGGAAAACACACTTGGATCTAGCAAGGAACACAGTTTTGAGAGTAGGGAAGACAATTGTAAAGTTCTTCTACTCATCAGGAGGCCAATTTGTCCCCTCAGCCTTACAGGTATTTAATGCTAAGGTTCTAAATCAATTCTGGTATGGTGCAGAAATTTGGATTCAGGCTGCTTCTGAAAAAATGGATTCCATCCAGTATGACTTTTTCCAACGCTTATTGGCTACTCCTAGATGTGTCTCGGACATAGCACTGAGAGCGGAACTAGGCAAATTATCGATGGAAGGTAGGGCTTGGATTAAAGCATCAAAGTAATGGTTTTAAAATCTGAGGGAGGATCTACTCTACTTGGGCTTATCCTGGCAGATACAGATTGCAGCCAATGGGATCAACTGTTGGAAAAGAAAATGAAATGCCTAGGAATAACAGATGATATGATTAAAAATGCAGAAACTAAAGACATTAGAAGACAAATTTAAAAATCTGCAAGGAAATTGGATGTTACAAGTACGTCTATTAGGGTGTGCAGGGTATGTTCGAGACTGCATTTCGGAATTGCCCTCCCAATGCAACTGCTGAAATATTTTTATCAGTTGACAGTCCCAAAACTAAGAAGAGCTTTTACTTTGGCAAGACTGAACATTCTTCCCTCGGCAGTTTTGGAGGACAGATATAATAAAATATCATACTCTAATAGAACATGTAGATGCTCATATCATACCATCGAAACCATTGAATATATGATTATGGAGTGCCCTATATTCGATGAGTTGAGGGCTAATTTAGTCACCCCTTTACTTAAAGATATGGAAGCGCTAAATGTGTAAGCCCAGGTGTCATGGCCCAATTATCGTGTCACCCTCTCAGTGGCAAAATTCACAGGCGCAATAATCAAATATAAGAGAAATCATACTGAGTAAGGCCTTTTAAAATATTTTCTTTGGCTCTAATTTCTGCTTAAGGTGATAGCCGTATGAGCAGTGACAGACAGACAGATAGGGGTTGGTTGCCATAGGGATTCCAACAGGATAATGTGTTTGAACATCAGAATCCCTGTACAAATGCAAAGTAACATCACACAATGCTGGATTTTTGTTCTAATGTGATTATGATAATGATGATTAGAAGAAGTTAAGGTTCCACATAATATACTTTTTGACAAATTGGAAAAATCTGATTTGGATCCTATGACTGTTAGGTGGATCTGTAACTGGTTGACAGATCGCACCCAAAGAGTGGTTGTGAATGGTTCTTCATCTTCTTGGAGAGGAGTGAGAAGTGGAGTGCCTCAAGGATCTGTCCTGGGACCTGTTTTGTTCAACATCTTTATTAATGATTTGGATAAAGGGATAGAGGGAATGCTTATTAAATCTGCAGATAATACTAAATTGGGAGGGGTAGAAAATACAGTAGAAGACAGAGTCAGGATACAGGATAATCTTGACAGGCTGGAAAACTGGGCTAAAAGAAATTTAAATTAATTTCAATGGGGATAAATGTAAAGTTTTGCATTTAGGTAGGAAAAATCAAATGCATAATTATAGATTGGGGGAGTGGTATGTGCGAAAAGGATCTAGGGGTATTAGTAGACCATACACTGAACATGAGTCAGCAGTGTGATGTGGTTGCTAAAAAGGCAAATGCAATTTTGGGCTGTATCAACAGAAGTATAGTGTTCAGATCACAAGAGCCAGTTTGGTGTAGTGGTTAAGTGTGCGGACTCTAATCTGGGAGAACCGGGTTTGATTCCCCACTTATAAAGTATGCAGATGGAGAGTGATTTCAGCTAAGCATACCTTTATTTAGACAGGAACAAAGACACCTTGGCTGGCTCGCAGGCCGGTTTATATTCCCTTGGAAACCCACCACCAAAACACACCCCACTCCCCGATAGGCTATTTACAGTAACCGAGAGACCTATTGGCCTCACGGTTTGGGACCTAGCCATCTGATAGGGCCGGATAGGATCCTTCTGGCCCATTGTCTTTAGATACGAAGCTTGAGGTTTTGTTCCTGGGCAAGTCCGGACATGCCCGGCCTTGTCAGGGCTGGATACACTACACCACTCCTCCACTTGCACCTGCTGATGTGACCTTGGGTCAGTCACAAGCTCTGGCACAGCTGTTCCTGAAAGAGCAGTTTGTGTCAGAGTTCTCTCAGCCCCACCCACCTCACAGGGTGTCTGTTGTGGGGAGGGGAAGGGAAAGG
>NW_015163095.1:152684-157993 GCF_001447785.1 Gekko japonicus | reverse complement strand
CACAACAGGCACCTTGTGAGGTAGGTGGGGCTGAGAGGGTTCTGAGAGAAACTGTGACTGGCTCAAAGTCACCCAAGCAGGCTTCATGAGGAAGAGTGGGGAATCAAACCCGGTTCTCCAGATTAGAGTCCACTGCTCTTAACCACTACACCACACTGGCTGTATTAAAAAAAGATTGTCACAGCTAAAGTGAAACATATTGAAACTGGATAGTTTCTGGAACAAATAAGCAGTTTGCTAAATTTGAAAGATATTTTCTTAACACCCAAGAGCCATCCAGATCTTTACATGGGACAAACAATACAACTTTGCGCCAACCCAAACATATTTTTTTCTTTCCCAAACTGTTAGGGAATCAGTTTAACTTTACTGACCAATCAGCCCAGCCTCTGGATAGAATGCCCTTACATGTGTCATAGTGACCCAAACCCATTTCGGAACAAGGATAGTGGGTTCTTGTGTAGCGACCACATCATTCCATCCATCCCCTGGTTTAGACAAGACCCAGAGAAGCTGAGACACTGGGCAGAAGAGAACTCAACTTGGAAAACTGCCAGGGAGCGAAGCAAACAGCCAGACTCTTCTCCCATCACTTCTGCAAAGCAGCTCAAGGTTCACACATACATTTTTGTCCCTGAGTAAATGCACCCTAATACCATGGCAAGCAATCACTTTGCTTCTGTTCCAATCACATGCACAAATTATTGCAAGAAGTATAGCAACATTTTTTCCTGGTCCTTTTTCTGCATTTCTATAGCCTGAGATGCAATCTGAGAAGTTAAGGAAGGTTAATTCCACATGGGGGTTCTACTCTGACTTGGTATCCAAACTGGAGCTGAGAGGTTGAAGCATCTACACAATATCATTCCCTAATCATCCACTTTCTGACTTCACCTCGCTCTAATGTGATCTTTCACAAACATGGTGTGATATGATCTCTTTGGAAAGATCACAGTCAATGAGCCTAGGTTCTGAGGAATGTGGATTCCAACTAATTAATAGCCCTACTTGTTCAGGGACTTGGGAGATATTTGTCAACCATAAATACCCTTCTGCAGGTGAACAATCAACTCCTACCTCTCTTGTCAGTTTATCAATGTCTTTGAAGTACAAACCAACTGCCAGCTGGATCTTAGAATTTCCCCCCCCCCCCAAGAGTTGCCTTCAGAGGAAATTAATATCGCAGGACTTCTGTTAGCACTGGCAGATCCTAAATCTGTACCTAACATAAAGGCCAGCCCCTCCTGACCTGATGGGGCCCAAATTCCAAAGCCAAACTCTGTTTTCTCCAGGGAAGGGTTCATACAATGTCCATCCCGTCGATGGGGTGTGATGAGAGATCTGTTTTATTATATGTAGAGTCGCCTCTTAGGTTGTTGGAACTTTTATTATATAGTGAGTCCTGAATCCCAGTCTGGCAAAATTTACTTCAGCACAGAACTAGAGAGAAGCTAGAAATGCTTTACCTTCTTTTTTGCTTCCTGAGGTGCTTCTTTATTAATACTTTTACCCCAGTGTTTTACCATTACTATACCTGTAAGCTCAAGTCTAACTGACCTGAAGAAATCTGAGGGAAAACCAGCTCCACTGGCTTCATTGTTAGATGAAAGATTGATAGTTCAGATAATTTACCCATCTCTCTTACCTCTCTAGGTTTATGTGACTTTGTTTTGGAAGAAATTTTGGTGGGAAACACAGAGTGGGACAGGATGGGAAACAGGAAGCTGTCAAGGCTGCTGGTGGGAAACATACCAGTTTAGCAGCTGCCACACCACAAATGCCAAACCACCCAGTTCCCATGGTCTAGCTGCCCCAAATTCCTGTTTAAAATTACATGGATTGGAAAGCACTGTTGGAGGTGAAGTGAAATTACAGCCATTCCACTTTCCCACCTGACTGAGAAAGCTATTTAGAGGAGAGGCCAGAGCAAGGTTCAGGGCTTCAAGTCACTTTCGTCCTTTGTACATAAAGTAGCCTCATGTTGTCCCTCTCCAGTTCACAGGGCCTATGTATGAATGTCTATGCATGAAGTACATATATATCTACATGAAGAGAGAAAGAGACATTTCATTCTAGTCAGGAACAATCTATGCGACTAAGGCCTATTACTCATTTTCACTGTTCATGTCCGTAGGGTTTTCTTTGTCATTCTGCATTGATTTCCCTCCCTTCAGTGCTCAGTTTGCTTTCTGAGAGTGCTTTTGTGCTAATTTCTCCCTTGTTTCGCTTCCCAGATGAAGGTCATTCAAAAGCGTACAGATTCCCTCAGATCCCCTGCCGCCGCCCTTTTGCTGCCCCTCGAAGTTCACTCCCCCCTCCCCCATCAAGGTCGTTCCTCCACTCACCACTTTCTGCCATCCTCCCCCCTTTATCAGTGTACAAGTTCCATTGATTACTTTCCCCCTCATTTAAAATTTTTACTTTTTTTGACAAGCAGCATGAGTTTAGTGATATGAGACTATCGCTAGTCTTGGATTGCTAGATAAAAAATTTCAAATGACGGGGAAAAGTTTAAAAGGAGCTGTACAAGGTTTAGTTCCCTGCTGGAATTGACTTGAAAGGGGGATTGGAGAAGAGGCAAATGGCAGTGACCCCAGTGGGAAAAAAGAAAGCATTTCAGTGCTGCAAGCAAACAAAATCAAGGGGGGGGGGGTGTCAGCATGAAATACAGGTGCATTATGTTCCTGGCTGATTTGTTTTCAATTCCCTTCCTAATAATCCCCAGCATAGCGTTGGCCTTTTTTATTGCAGTCGCACACTGTCTTGACATTTTCAGTGAGTTATCTACTATGACTCTAAGACCTTTGAAAACATTTTTCCCTTTAATGCTTTAGTGAACAAAGTGGGGGGAGGGCATTTTGCCAGTCTCCAGAAGATTAACATTAAAATGGCAGCTGAACCACACGGACCTTCTGCAAACCGCTAAACTTAAGAATCACTTGGATCAATCCATTTGGAGGAAACAGTGCAATCACCACAGGAGAGGCTTTAAAAAACTGCCAAAATCATAACCAGTGTGCAGGATCAAATTAGAGAATCACAAAGAAAAAACCATGCAAATTTGCAAGGAAGGGCAGGAAATTAGCATTACTGTGCAGCTGCACTATGGCATTGGCAAAAATTCCTTTTTTCAATTTAGTGGCACAAGAGTAAAAAAGCTCTGCAGAATTTCTGCCAGAGGACTCCTCCCCCATACAAATTGCTGCCCTGTGCAAAATGTGGTGGAGCTGCAGCCAGCTTTGCATAGGCACACTCATGCAAATACACACATGGTAATCAAAGCTTGCAATGCCAGTGTCAATAGGTTCTACTGTGCATTTTGTACACTCAGTGTATTCCCCCACATTATGAGATCAATTTTTCCCCATTTTTCACAGTGGCCAGTAACACAGCAGAGAATCCCCTAATGCTTGGTCGTATGGAAAACGGCTTTGCAGCTGGTTATCAATTTCAAAAAAAAGTCTTTGTCAGTTTCACATCAGTCCCCCCCCCTTTCGCCTGTCTTCCTTTCAGTTACCTTTGTTTCAATGAACTAATGCTAAAATGTATGCACAAAACCTGAACCATGAGGATTTAAATGGTAGATGCTTGCTGGACGCTACTGTGCAGCTGCGATAGGGCAATTGTGTAATTTTTTTTAAAATCCCACATGTCATAAGTGATGTTCCCGCCCTGATTTAGAAAAGTGCATTTTAAAAAATTGTAGCTGCAGAATACATACACTGGAGGGAAAAGACTGGTGCGTAAGGAAGGCACAGAATCCGGTCAAGCTTAAAGGCTTACTGCTTGGAAAATCTGCAGTAAGATGTGTGTGCGTAATGAGCCCATGTTGCATAAGCTGCATGAACCTTAGGTTGTGTGAATCTACTGGTCCCTCACACTTTAGTTCAGGGTAATTGCAGTTGCTGTACAAATTTTCATTTATCAAAATGCAACTCTAATTAATGTTAGATGATAACTAATTCGTGAGTAACTTAGGGCCTAATAGGTAGTATCAATTAATTAAAGAGGGTGTTTATTGGAATTTTGAATTGCAGTGTTGAGATTGATGGTGATCTCCTTTGATTGTTTAATTAATTGAGATTGACTATCCTATTACTAAATTAATTAATTGGACTATTGGTTGATTATGCAATAGTAGAATCTGACTATCCTATCGTTGTGGGAATGTTCACCTGAAAAATTAGGTAAGAAATTACTACCGTATTTTCCGGCGTATAAGACGACTGGGCATATCAGACGACCCCCAACTTTTCCAGTTAAAATATAGAGTTTGGGATATACTCGCCATATAAGACTACCCCTCTTCCAATGCACACCAAATAAAAATTGAAAAAACATCAGATTTGATTTCAATATGGTAATTTTAATTCAAATGCTTATGACATGCAGGTACTTAGCAGGAAAACTGTCACTTATAAACATAAGGCTGTTTGTCATCAAACATGTAAACATAAAGCAGGCTGTGGAAGGTCAGTAGTTCAGCAGTTCGACTAACGGGTGCCGCAAGACGGTGAGCTCCCGTCTCTAGTTCCAGCTCCTGCCAACCTAGCAGTTCGAAAGCAAGAAATTGCAAGTAGATAAATAGGGACCACTTCGGTGGGAAGGTAACAGCGTTCCATGCGCCTTGGTGTTTAGTCATGCCGGCCACATGACCACGGAAACGTCTTCGGACAGCGCTGGCTCTTCGGCTTTGAAACGGAGATGAGCACCGCAACCCTAGAGTCGGACTCGACTGGCTTTCGAGCAAGGGAACCTTTACCTTTACCTTTTAATTCACTCTAAAGCTGAAAGAAAGGATAAGACAATAAACCCATGGGAGCTGCCATGCTGTTTGTTTTCTAAGCTGTCAACCAAACTGGAACTGATGGTGATAGGAGGAAGATAACAATAGAGAGAGAGAGAGCAAGTGCCGGGCAAGTCCCTGGCGAGTTAGCAATGCCCATCATAACTGCAAGCTACGGTATTTTTACAGGTTTTGCTGGCGTGACAGTTTCCCTTTAAAAGCCTTCAAAATCCTCCTGTTCGTCATCTGATATCATAAGTACATCAATGACATCTTGTGATACATTTGTAAGGCAGTCATCGTATGGATCGAATTCCGTATCAGATGGTGTGGTCTCAGCTTCCTCTTCATCTTGCCACAAGTAGTCGTCCTCCATACCAACTAGTGAATTTGATATGCCACACTTCTTGAAAGACTTGATTACTGTTTCTGCATCAATATCATTCCAGGCTTTTGTGACAAACTTGCACAAAACATCCAACTGTGGAGCACGCATGTTTCCTCCTTTTGTGAATGACTTTTC
>NW_015163095.1:145914-151618 GCF_001447785.1 Gekko japonicus | reverse complement strand
AGTGATGGTGTTTCTGTGAACAGAAAGGAGCAATTTTTTTGCTACCGTATTTTCCGGCGTATAAGACGACTGGGCGTATAAGACGACCCCCAACTTTTCCAGTTAAAATATAGAGTTTGGGATATACTCGCCGTATAAGACTACCAATGCACACCATGGCAAAGTTTACAACTTTAAGTTTAAAACTGGCTTCATATTTCTTTCTTCTTGCTGGTGAAGCCATGATGGGGTTTTGACTTTTGGACATTTGTATACTGTACTGTATGTACTAAGCAATTTACCTTACCAGCGATTGGCTGGTTGTTGTATACAAAGCCTGCTTGGATTGGTCATCTCTCCCTGCCTGCCCAGCCCTCCCTGTCTCCAAGACTATCAGAGCGGTAGTAAGACTATCAGCACCAATGTTCCCTCTAAGCTGTGGAGTCTTGTGAGCACAAATTCTACTTTGTGAGCTACTGGCATTAAAGCTGTGAGGCTAAAAATCTGTGAGCTAGCTCACACTAACTCAACTTAGAGTTACATTGCCCCGTCTAGTTCTAGCACGGTTAAGTAACTTTTTGAAACTTGTAAAATGAACAGGAGTCTTTTAGGCATGTTTATGTTTTTCACGGTAGGTTTTATTTTTTAAAAAAGGCATAAACTCCAGTGGATTACGGTGTGTTTGTTCTTTTGACATTTGTGTATAGCGCGATGCACTGGTGACTTTAAAACGCCCATCAGAATTAACCGAATCGGGCGGGTCCACCTTTGGGTCTTTTAAATCTTGGAGCGGTAAAACGTTGAGTCCATTGAGGAAACTCTGTTAACAAGAAGACACAGCACGGGCAGGCGCACCCACAGCCGCTTAAACAGGCACGGGAAGATCTCACATTTTAACAGCTGTGTAACTGTCAGAAGTCCATCCTAGACAGGGAATCTTGCTTGTTGAATTTTGCTTGCAACAACAGGCATGGGATGAGGGGTCCTGGGCGGCCTATGGCAAGAGGTAAAGCAGGTTTTACACACTCCTGCTGCTGTAAGACATTAATGGGGCAACCACAGCCCTGGATATATAAAACATGGAAACATACTGACACAGAAGATGAATTCTGTCACCCAAGTCAGTTTGATACTGCAGGCCTACAGCAGGCTAGACAACCTTGGAAAGCATACATTTATAGAATGTATTTACCGTATTTACTTATTTAATTTGATTTGTATCCTGCCATTCTTGCCAGAGCTGGCTCAGGGAGGCTCACATTAAAAAAATTAAAATACAATAAAGCACAAATTCCTTACATACAAACACTTCATAAAATTCATATACTTTACAGATACAATTCACAAATAACTGCAACTAAAGTGCTAGTGGCGGTAACTCTTGGCCCTGATGTTGCAGATGTAGCAGGAAGTATGGCCAAAGGATGTTACTGTTGACATCGCAGGCAGATGCAGTTGTCATGAAGGGCCTTATCCCAGTTCAATGTTGTTAGTAGCGGCTCCTAAACAAAGGCCTGGTGGAAGAGCTCCGTTTTACAGGCCCTGCAGAACTGTAAAAGGTCCCGCAGTGCCCTGTCTTCCGGGAGCTCATTCCACCAGTATGGAGCTGCTACTGAGAAGGCCCTGGCCCTAGTAGAGGCCAATCTGGCATCTTTCGGTCCAGGGAGAGTCAAATGGTTTTGGGACCCCGACCTCAATGCTCTCTGGGGAATATGCGGGGAAAAGCAGTCCCTCAAGGAGGCAGGCCCCAACCCATATAGGTCTTTAAAGGTCAAGACCAGCTCCTTGAAGCAAGTCCGGTATGCTATTGGCAGCCAGTGCAGTGCCTTCAGCACAGGCTGAATGTACTCCCGCACAGGGATACCCATCAACAGATTGTCTGCCACATTTTGCACCAGCTGCAGCTTCCAGATTTGCGACAAGGGCAGTCCCATGTAGAGAGCATTACAGTAGTCCCGTCTTAAGGTGACCATTGTGTGGATCACTGTTGCCAGATCATTGTGTTTGAGAAAGGAAACCAACTGCCTTATCAGCCGAAGGTGGTAAAAGGCTGTCTTGGCAGTGGCTGCTACCTGGCCCTCCATCGTTAAGGAGGCATCCAAAAGAACTCCCAAACTCCTGACCTTCGGCGCTCACACCAAGGGCGCCCCATCGAAGGCCGGTAGTGGGGTTGAATAGCATTGGGGGAAAGCACCGCCCCTTGGGGCACTCTGCAAATTAGCGGGTGCCCTTGGGACAAATGAAGTGCAAAAAGGTGTGTCCCACTATCTTCAACATGAATTATTTCTTCTTTACGCCCTCTTATGGGATTAAGACAGAGGGGAGATAAATCTAGGATTGCCAGCTGCTTGGGGTGGGGGGGAGTGTCCTGTCCATTTAACAGCGGATTAATTGCCTGTTGTTTACCTCCATGGCCTGAAAAACTTCATCTGTCCATGAAAAGCTTTACTAACCACTACTACACCTTTAAAATCTGTCAAAGGGATGGGACATTTTTTCTCCAGGCAATTAGCAACCCTATGGCAGAGAGACTCACCAAATGTTTAAGAGTACAGAATGAAAAGATATCTGAAGGAATAAAGAGTCTCACATTTATTTGTGTATTTATTTAAAACATTTCTATGCCACCTTTCCACCCAAATCAGGGTCTCCAAGGCAGCAAACTTTCCCCCCAAACATGAAAACAAAATTTAAAACACACACACACACACACACATTAAAACACACTGGCACACAAACAGGGTGGAGTAGGCTTGCCGGGGGTGGGGTGGGGTGGGGATATTAGCAAGCCATTGGACAATGATGTAGCATCACTTCTGGAAAAACTCAGAAGTGACATCACACCTCTTTAGGAATTAGCCATTTTACTATAGGATTTCAGCCAATTCCTAGAGAGTTGTGTGACACCATTTTTGGGTTTTATGAGTTGCCATGCCATCAGTGGAGGAGGACTAAGAGAGTGAACAAAACAAACAAAACATTGACCTGCTGGTGGAAGACGATAGAGGGAGATAGACAAATCTCTCTGGGTAGGGAGTTCAAAAGTTTCAGCACCATGACAAGACTTCAAAGATCAATTCCCCTGGGAAAATGGCAGCTTTGGAGGATAGACCATACACTCTAGTTGAAATACCTTCCCAAATTCACCCCTTCACAGGCATCACCCCAAAGCTCCAGGATTTTTCCAGGCCAGAGTTGGCAACCTTGCCTGCCACACACTTGCAAATTTGCCATTGAGCAATAATGTGACATCACTTCCAGGGAAAACCCAGCAGTGATGTCAGTCTGCTCTAGGAATTGCCCCAGAAGTGATGTCCTAACTATTGCCCAATATTGCCTAACAGCATCCTCCCAGCTATAGCCCTGCGAGCCATTGGTCGGCAGCCCTATGGGTAGGGATGAGGTTAGCTATTCTGCTTCAGATCTCCCTTCAGGCCTGCTCTGTAGCCGGCACACTGGAGACTCTGATAGCTTTTACAACAGGTCTCTTTAATGCTTCCAACCAGGTGATTGCAACCGAAAACAAGACCTTAGTAATAACCCTCCCTAAAGAGAAATTTGATTGCTGAGTTAAAGGTATATCACATTCACCTCAGTTTCTGTCATTATTAGATACTTGCATACAACAGCCTAGCTTTGGGAAATAGGAGAGGAGGGTTTCTAGGGCCAAAGAGAAGCCCTTAGTAGCTTTTCTGTCTTGGAGGAGTTTTTTGAGCTCACCCTCCATGCTAAATTAGCAGTGAGCAATAATACATTCATTTACATGAATAAATATATTCCCCTTGGGAAAGGTGGCAATTTTAATTCAGAATGTTCCACCGACCCCTTTCTCCTCACTCAAAAGCATTAAGGTCTGAAACTGCCACTATTAATAGAAGACACCATTAATTAACTTGCTGAGAAGCAAACAAAAAAGTATTATCGAGTTGGAAAAAATTGAGGTTATGCGACTTTGTGGCAGACAAACTGGGGACTGTGGGATTTTGCTTTCACTTTCATGGTTATTGGCCTTTTATTTAGCAGAATGAAAGCATTGCCTGTACTCAGAAAAGTGTGTCCAAGGCCAAATGCATCCTGCTACATATAAGTTCTTGAGAGGGGCATTTTACCCAGAGAAAATCTGTGTTGGAAGGAGAGAGAGAGAGAACTTTTAGTGAGAAAGCAGAAAGTAGTAGGGCTCTGTGTTCTGCTTTCTTTTCTCTGTGAGTTCAGCAGCAGTGCTGGAGACAATATATTTAGAGATCCCCGATGAAGCTGCCTGTGAGACCTGAGGGATTTTAAAATGTTCATGGTCTACTGAAGCATTGACATTTGGCCTTGCCTTCTTTCATTTTGTTGACTGATGCAGCTCTCTTGTTTTCCTGTTCAATGTTTAGCGAGACACTAGTACCTTCAAAATGTCTTATGATCAGTTAGAGTCAGAAAGGAATCCTCCTTACCATGGAAAAGAGGGTTGTATCATCAGTTTTGTGACAAGCCCTCAAAAGCCACTGGTCCTGATTGTGGGAAATGTTTGTGTCTGAGTCTCCAAGCTCTGGAGATACAGGGGCACCAGCAAGTGGTTTAGTAGGACTTCTGTTTGTCTCCATGGCGTCAAAAAAACAACCCATGTGAGTTAACTGAAGGAGCTACATCCTGACCTGGGGATTTCCAAACAACTGTAGACAGGGAGAGAAGGCTATTGGAAACAGATGTGTATAAAGGAGGCTGAAGTTGGTTCATTATTCCCAGTTCCTTATTCATTCCTTATTTGCATCTTATTCATGAATTCATCCAAAAACACTGAGGAGAGTTTGAAAGCTCTAAACCCCAAAATAAGATTTGGACCCCCAAACTTCATACACCCCCATGTTCACCGAACTCTCCCCTTTGAGGGGACATATGTTGTGTCCTGGTCAAAAGCGCAGTTCTTGTGCCAGTTGCTCCAAAGTGAGGTGCCCCCAGGACAATCACACAGGCAGATACTGGGGCCAAGCTGTACCCCAAAACAATCTTTGGACCATCCCAAAGGACTCATCCCCATGCTCTGGAGACTGTCCCCTGAAAGATGACATACAGTGATGCCTGGTCCAAACACTGGTTCCGGAGCCACAGGTTTCCATTTCAGGTGCACACAAGAACCTCGTATTTCAAAAAAAGATTTGAATAAGGAACTGGACTGTTTGCCCACTACATCCCGGAATAAGGTTTGGACCACCACATGTCATACACCTTCATGTTCAGTGAACTCTCCCCTTCGAGGAGACATATGCTGTGTCCTGGTCCAAAGTGTGGTTCTTGTGCCAGCTGCTCCAAAGTGAGGTGCCCCCAGGGAAGTCACACAGGCAGACAGTGGGGCCTGGCTGCACCCCAAAACAATCTTTGGACCACCCCAAAGGACTCATCCCCATGCTCTGGAGACTGTCCCCTGAAAGATGACATACAGTGATGCCTGGTCCAAACACTGGTTCCGGAGCCACAGGTTTCCATTTCAGGTGCACACAAGAACCCCGTATTTCAAAAAAAGATTTGAATAAGGAACTGGACTGTTTGCCCACTACATCCCGGAATAAGGTTTGGACCACCACATGTCATACACCTTCATGTTCAGTGAATCTTCTATTCGCAGTGCTTTCCAAAGGTCTGTATTTCAAAGAAGATTTGAATAAGGAAGTGCCCTCTGTACCCAAAATGAGATTTAGACCTACACATTTCATACACCCACATGTTCAGCGGACTTTCCCCT
>NW_015163095.1:128693-141919 GCF_001447785.1 Gekko japonicus | reverse complement strand
TTAAAGGCTTTTAGATGTAACCCGGGGCTTTTAAATAGTGCCTTGTTGAATACATATCAATTGAGTTTTTTTGAGTCCTTAATGAAGAGAAACAAATTGGACTTGTGCTTATAAGGAAAGATATGCTCTGCATGTAGAAAGCTTAATAGAATGTTTACATTTTCCTGGGGTCTGAGCAACCCGCACTATAATCAGGGCCAGTGTTCCTTCCCTCTAAGCTGAGTTAGTGTGGGCTAGCTCACAGTTTTTTAGCCTCCGGCTCACACATTCTTGTCTTAGCTCAGGAAGGATGGCTCCGGAGCAAACTAATTCATGCAGCAGCCAAATTAGCTTGCTCACAACTTTAATGCCAGCAATTCACCAAGTAGAATTTTTGCTCACAAGACTCCACAGCTTAGAGGGAGCATTGATCAGGGCTTGTTGTCAAAGTAGAGAGGATTACAGATTATATCAAAGGTCATTCACACAACCACAGTGCTGGCATGTTAAGAATGGGGGTCTGCCATGCCTTGACCTAAAACTCAACACACATTTCAGTGGCTATCACTCATCCTCCTTTCAGCTCATTTGTTGTGTTGCAGTAATTATGCATTGAAGTCTAAGCAAAGGGCATGCTAAAGAAACCATACAAACACTTCTGCTGATTATGTATTAAATAGTTAGGAGCCAGCTAACTACTTAAGCAAGGAATATTACATATATCCTTCTCTATTACATATCTACCCTGACCTGGATAGTCCAGGCTAGCCTGATTTTATCAGATCTCAGAAGCTAAGCAAGGTCAGACCTGGTCAAGACACAGAGCCAGGCAAATGACCTCTGAACTTCTCTTGCCTTGAAAACTATATGGGGTTGCCCTAAATCAGCTGAGACTTGATGGTACAAAAGAAAGAATATATCCTAACAATGCAATTTTGTTACAGGATGTCCTGCAAAGCTTTAGATCAGGGGTGTCGAACTCATTTGTTATGAGGGCCAGATCTGACATAAATGAGACCTTGTTGGGCCAGGCCACGTGTGTCATAAAATGTAATGCCAGGTAGTGGAGATAAAAACTTTATAAAGGACACAAACAAAAAGGGTTGTTTTTTTTACTTAAAATAAAAACATGCTTAAAACATTAGCACTCTTGCAATATTTTCTTATTTAACAGTGTCTGATAGCTGACACCTCTTGCTTTGAATTATTGCATCAAAATGTCTGTGCTGTTGCAATCTTGAGTATGCTGTTCAGGTGTGTATCTGTAAGCTGCAAACCTACGATGACGCAGCAGCAGCAGAACTGGAAGAAGAAGCAGAAAACAGCCAGTTCCACTGCGGGCCTGATAGAAGCCCTCCGGGGGCCTGATTTGGCCCCTGGGCCACATGTTTGACACCCCTGCTTTAGGCAGGCAAAAAGGGAATATGAGGAGCATATAGCAAAAAACATAAAGACCAACAATAAAACTTTCTTCAAATACATTAGAAGCAGGAAACCACTATAAATGTATATTAGTGGAACGGCACTGGCTAAATATATTATATATTAAGCTACATAAAGCTACATGATTTTCCTAATCCAAAACATCCCCCAGGAAAATTATTTGCCCAGCTGAGGGGGCTATATGCACAGTATTCAATGAACATGCAGCCCCCAACCAGGACAAATAATGTCCCTGGAGCCATTTTGGACCAAGAAAATGGCATGAGAGAGAATACACGAGCCTCTCCACCTCCCTCTCCATGGTCCCAATTCAATCCAGGCCCCTGCACATTTGAGAAATTAGTTGGTGGAATCCTCATGCTCTATCTTGTGCCAGGCACCTGCATGCTCAGTTGGTTGAATGGTTAAAAGGTTGCTTCCAAGTGTGGGTAATGTTGGTTTTAGTCCAGCCTCTTTCTTCTTTTGCCACTGATCAGCCTATTTTGGGCCAAAGGTGTGCTCTGCTTTCTTGCAAGTAACTCTCTGGGTGGCAATCAAATCCATGGTCAGATTGCAATGCCACATATGTTTCCTTTCCCAGTAAGCTACTGGAGAGATGACAAGAATGCCTCCTATGATGCTGTGCAGTTGTCATCCTAGCTCCTGCATTCCCCCATCCCTTGCCTGGGAAAAGCAGAGGTCGATTTGGGGGGGATCGCGGGGGATCGCCGGGGATCGCAACAGACTAACACAGCTAATTCCTCTGAATCTAAACCCACCACTCAGGCTCCACCCCCAAAATGCCAAAAAGGTACTCTGGTACTAGGTCTTCACTGATGTGCTTGTTGTTGCTTTTATCTCAACAAACCAGTTACTGAAAATAGATAAAATTGTGTTGAACTTCTATCCTTTTTACCTGACATGGGTGGTTTGCTTGTTTCCCCCCACATGTGCCATCAGATAGGCTCGCCAGCTCTGAGTTGGCAATACCTTGGAGATTTTGGGGGTGGAGCCTGAGTGGTGGGTTTAGATTCAGAGGAATTAGCTGTGTTAGTCTGTTGCTGCAAAATAGTCCAAGAGTTCAAATAGCACCTTTAAGACTAACAAATAGCACCTTTAAGACTAACCTTTAAGACTAAGGCTAACTGAGAGGTGTGTGTGGCCTTATGACACACTTCCGGTGATGTCAGGGGGTGTGGCCTTATGACACACTTCCGGTGATGTCAGGGGGTGTGGCATATGCTAATGAGTTATGCTAATGAGTTCCCCTAGCTCTTTTTCTACGAAACGACCCCCGGGGAAAAGGCTGATTCTCCTTAGCCTCTTCCATCATTACTTGTCTACCCCGACATCTGAACCCTTGTCTGCGAGAAGTCTTGGGCAGTGCATCTGTCAAGCATGTTGCAGGCATGTAGGGGGTGTGGCTGGAGTGATCACATTTCCTTTCCTGTGTGTGCACCTGGCAGAAGGGAATAGAGCTGCGGGAGGGGACTCTGAGCCACATCTGTGGAACTGTATGGTGTGTGTTCATATCAGGACTCCTCCCACCCCCATCGCTTTTCTCCCTGCAGTGAAGACTGTACGTGGAGAGGAATAATCATTGTGCTATTGATCACCCAAGGTTACTGCTTTTCTTTCTCCAGTGCAAGAGAAGGGGGATCACACAACCTTCAACAAGACAAAAATAAGATGATGGAACACTGCAGTGGGCACTAATTTTGCAACTCTTCATCATCTTAAGAGAATTGCTAAATAAAGGCCTTCAAGGGTTGGGCAACAGATGACTTCCAGTGAAGGAAGGAAAATTTTAAAAAACATATGGGTGAAAGAAGGAAGCACTTTTGTTATTTTACTGATCCTGCCACAAACATTATCCAACACAAATTACCAAGAACTCTTGGGCAGTTCATGTAGCAATCCCCGGCCCAACAAATGTGCTGTCATATTTCCAAATATATATATTGGGCCTTGAGTACAATATATATATACATATATAAAAGATATATGCATTATTGCTCAAAAAGAAGTAAAAAGACAACCAGTTAATACCAAGAGCACTATTCTTAAAACCTGAGGAGCTTGAGTCAAAAGGATCCAGCCATGCTCAGAGTAGAAAGCCATGGACGCCACTGACATAAAACAATCAGCAATGAAATGTAGACAAACCACGGAGAGACAACCAGACTTCCTGCTGGTTCCAAACACAAAACTCTATTAACAGTTGCTTAAAATTTGACTGAAGGGAAGCAAGAAACTGCAAAGGCAAACATGGGGCACCCATATTTACTTGGCTGTGGCTTTGCTTGTTTTCCTTTAACAAGAATAAAAGCGTGGGATTGAGTGGTGCTGTAAGAAGGAAATGGTGAAGTCCGTAATTGGATTCTCATCCAGGTATCAAGGTCCAAAAGGTGAATAGGACATTAATTTTTTAAAGCTCACAGCACTGTCAATATGCTTTGAGTTTAGCTCTCTTTTTAGTGACTTTGAAACTATAACCTGTGAGGAAATCCAATGCTGGTGCATGGTACATCACTGGCTCTTGCTCCCCTGTGTTCCCTGTTCATCTGTTGGGGAAACAGGCATTCAGACCATTTCTATGAAAAAGTATTTTATTTGCACCCAATCTAGAGACTGAAACTGAATTCAGTTCTTGGAGAGCTAAAACCTCATTAGGCTGATTACAGCACTATATAAATCCAGTTAGGTCTGCTAAGACTATAAGAACATAAGAACATAAGAGACGCCAATGTTGGATAGGCCAAAGGCCCATCCAGTCCAACACTCTGTGTCACACAGTGGCCAGAAATACCAGTGCCATCAGGAGGTCCACCAGTGGGGCCAGGACATTAGAAGCCCTCCCACTGTTGACCCCCCCTAGCACCAAGAAGACAGAGCATCACTTGCTCCAGAGTGATCTATCTGAAACATACTTATCTCTTGCAATACAGGCTGCAATCAGATGTGCTGTTTGATCTGGTGTCACTGTTCCCTTCTGAATTTAAAATGCACATCCAGAAAGCAACATCTGTCTTCTGTTCCCCAGTCATGGGCACCCCGTTCTGACCTGTCTTTGAGCTGGAGTTATTTGGCACTGGGGAAAGTCCAGTCCTTCATGGTGCATGCGGTTTCACCCAACATTTCCGGATGTCTGATCAATCCATCATGCTCTCAAGCTGCTTGGAAAGTCTGAATGTTCCCTTCCAGTTTGAGGCTTTTTTTTTTGAGGCAATGAGGTGTGCATAACTGCATATTCACACCTCTCTCTCTCTCTCTCTCTCTCTCTCTCTCTCTCTCTCTCTCTCTCACACACACACACACACACACACACACACACACACACACACACACACACACAGAGGAACTTCTCAAAATTGTGTTTTCTTTTTTAAAAACTTCCAAATACACCTCTGTACTTTTTTCTGTGCTTTCTGGCCACGGGGTGGGGAAGGGGTTAACTGAAAATATGAGTTTTTCAGAGGGGGGGCTGTCTGAGAATGATGCCCATGACTCCAGGTTCGCTCCAAGCTTTCAAATAAAAACACCACCAGCACACAGGATTCCCCCCCCCCAACTTTGAAACATTTGAAATGCTGAATTTATCAAAAGCAGTTTCAAAAACACTTCCTTCACACTGACCTACATATCCCAGCAGCCTCCTCCAGCAATCCTATTGGCCACCAGCTGCCACCATTCTGCCAGGACTTTGGAGTGCAGCTTCTCGTAAGCACTTATGTGCATGCTCAAAAGACAAATGGTTTAAAAAACTGGCCGACCACCCCACTCCATGGCTGCTGCATCTGATCAATCAACCATGGGGTGAAAGCACATTGAAGTGGGTTAAGGGGGGAGATTTGATCAAAACTCTTTGTTACAAAAAACCTGGATCAATTAAAAGAAGGGCCACACTGGATCAAACTGCACATCTGAACACAGCCATAGTAAAATATTATCAGTCAAATGTCAGATCTTTTGCCAACAGAAGCAACAGAGAACTTCTTAAGAGTTAATGGCCTATGCCTTGAAGGCCTGTGTGAACATTCCACCCCAACCCTGTTTGTGTGGTAAGCATATTTTAGCTCACCCGCAGAGCCAAATGGACCCTATGCGGCTTCAGATGGCCCTGCCCCCAGTGGCTCGCTAGATGCCCTGCCCCCATCCAATGCCCCCAGTGGCTCGCTAGATGAGCTTCTCAAGGACTGGCACAGTTGGCTCTTGGCACCCTCTGTGTCCCTGCTCTAGGCTTGCTCCATGCCATACCCAGGAGCTGCGGCTGATGAAGTGAAGGCTGAAACAGCTAGAGAGACAGTGGCAGCGTGCTCATGACAAAGCTACAAGAGCATCCTACAGGACATTTATAAACTCCTATGAGATGGCAATCAAAGCCACTAAGAAAGAGTTTTATGCGGCCACAATTGCATCTGTGAGCTCTCACCCAGCCCAATTATTTAGAATGGTTTGGTCTATTACTGCTCTGCCACAAGGCAGACCAAACGCTAGGGAATTGGAGATCAGCTGTGAGGCCTTTATGAGCTATTTCACAGATAAAGTCTTGTCACTCTGCCATGACCTTCCTGCCACAGTTGAGACAGTAAGGGAACTTGAGGCTCCATGCACATCTTGTCAGGTTTTGGATTATTTCAGTCCACTCAGCCTAGAGGAGGTTGACAAACTACTCTCAACTGTGTGCCTGACCACTTGCAGCCTTGACCTATGCCCATCGCAGCTAATTAAAGCGGGCCACGATGGGCTACGAGGTGCCCTAAGGGAAATTATCAACAAGTCTTTCTCCAAGGGACTGTTCCCTAGGGCACTCAAGGAGGCAGTAGTATGCCCCCTCTTAAAAAAAATCCTTGGACCCGCCCTCGGGTCATTTGGGGGGGGACGCGGGGGGACGCCATCCCCCCGGGTGAGGTGCGGGAGGGCGGGGCCTGGAGCTCCCTGCTGGTGCCCGCTGGAGGTCGCCGCCGGCTGTGGGGAGGACACACTTCCGGTGATGTCAGGGTGTGTGGCATATGCTAATGAATTATGCTAATGAGTCCCCCTAGCTCTTTTTCTACGGAATGACCCCTGGACCCGGCCAAATTGGCCAATTACCGGCCGGTCTCCAATTTGCCCTATTTGGGCAAATTAATTGAGAGGTTGGTGGCAATTCAGTTGCAGGGTTTTTTGGATGACACCTTCACATTAGACCCCTTCCAGTCTGGTTTCTGACCAGGCCATGGGATGGAAATGGCACTGGTCACCCTCATGGATGACCTTTGGAGGCATCTGGATGTCGCGCAGTGCGTGTGTTTGTGTGAAACAGCACCTTGAAGCAGTTTTGCACGCACAGCAGACTGTCAGCCAATCAGGACAGTGCTGACTCATTGTGACTGTGTCTTTGCCCACACAAGTCTAAACTGGCTGGATCTGGTCTATAGCCTCTGTCAGCTGTCAAATAGATCTGGAAGATCTAGGTGCTTAAACTTACACACTGACACTGGATTGGGGTGGTTTGGCAGTGTTGCTGTTGTTGGGCCTGTCAGCAGCATTCAACATGGTCGACCACCAACTACTGATCCACCACCTCGCTGACACTGGGATTCAGGGGTCTGCCTTGCAGTGGCTTTCCTCATTCCTTCAGGGTCAGGGACAAAGGGTGGCATTAGGGGAACAGCTGTCCCAAAGGCACCCACTAATTTGCAGAGTGCCCCAAGGAGCAGTACTTTCCCCGACATTATTTAACATCTACATGCACCCCCTTGCCCAGATTGCCCAGGGGCATGGGCTGAGATGTCACCAATACGTGGACAACACCCAGCTTTCCCTGTTGTTGGGTGGCCAGTCTGACTCCAGCCCAGAAGATCTGGACCTGGCGTTGCAAGCTGTAGCTGGTTGGTTTAGACTGAGCTGACTGAAATTGAATCTGACAAAGACGGAGGTCCTGTGCGTGAGTCAGAGTGGCCTGAGGGTAGGGATCCCAATCCCGACCTCCAATAGGGCGCCATTGGTGCCAGCGTGGAGGTTAGGAGTTTGGGAGTACTCTCGGATGCCTCCCTAATGATGGAGGCCCAGGTAGCATCCACTGTGGTCAGCCTGTTATCATCCTTTTGTTTGTTTATGTTAATGAACTTTTATGATGTTGTATTGTGTTTTAATATATTTTAACTTTTTAATGTGAGCCGCCCTGAGCCTGCCTCGGTGGGGAGGGTGGGATACAAATGCAAATTAAATAAATAATAATAATAATAATACATCTTCAGCTGATTAGGCAGTTGGTTCCCTTCCTCGAAACTCAATGACTAGGCGACAGTGATCCACAGGATGGTCACCTCGAGACCGGATTACTGTAATGCTCTCTACATGGAGCTGCCCTTATCTCAAATCTGGAAGCTGCAGCTGGTGCAGAATGCAGCAGCCAGGCTGTTGTTGGGTCTTCCCATGCAGGAGCACATCCAGCCTGCACTAAAAGCACTGCACTGGCTGCCTCCAGCGTACCAAATTCAATTCAAGGTGTCGGTTCTTACCTCTAAAGCCCTTTATGGTCAGGGGCCTACATACCTCAGGAAATGCCTTTCCCCACATGTTCCCCAGAGAGCACTATGATCAGGGTCCCAAAATAGTTTGGCCCTTCTTGGCCCTCGAGAAGCCAGCTGGCTTCGATGAGGGCCAGGGCCTTCTCAGTGGCGGCCCCATACTGGTGGAACAAGCTCCCGGAAGACATCAGGGCCTGCAAGATAGAGCTCTTCCACCAGGCCTTTGATTAGTGAGCCGCTGTTAAGTCGGCTGCTTAACAAACGAGTCAGAGAGTGATTCAGCAAAAGATTCAGCTTTATTCAGCAACTCGTAACTCAACTCCAACAGATCAACTCGAATAGCCAGAACAGCTTTAGCATTGAAGCTGTTCTTCTTTTAAACTCTCCCGGCTAATATAGCCACACCCTATTTTACAATACCAACCTATGAGGTTGTATGGATAAGGACCAATCACAAGTGTTCCCTCTCATGGAACTGGATGTTGGTGATTGGTGGTCTCTTCCTGGGCTACCAATAGTAATTGAGGGATTAGGATCCTAGCCCAGGATGAAGCTTCACATGGTGTTTCAATCACTGCGTTTACATACATACATTGGCACATTGAATACACCACAGCCGCACTTAACCAACTGAGGCCTTGGCCCCAACCCGAATACCACCATCAACAGCCTGCATATGCCGATATGACCCAGACTGAGTTGCCTGTCGACTGTATCCTTACGCTATTGACACCTCACCGTTGCCAATATGATATGCACTAGCACTTTATATAGTGTTTTTATATTTATATCCATATTTACATTTTATCCAATTCTCTGTTTTATCTGTTTAATAAAACTTTATGTAAGCCGCCCTGAGCCTGCTTCGGCATGGAGGGCAAGATATAAATTAAATAAATAAATAAATAAATAAATAACTCTTTTTACTAGGCAAGAACAAATAAAAACAGGTATGAACTGACCCTATGAATCCAGAATAAACGCATGTGATAAAAATCAGATCTCCTAACCGTTCTTAAACGTGAACTAAAACATCATAATTACAATTAGAGAATTAAGGCAAATTAGGCTTTAAACTGATGGGCAGAATGACAAGTAAAATGGGAAGCCAAGATATGTTCACCATAGGGTGATAAGGTCTCCTTTAACTGGAAGCCACCAGCAGAAAGCCTTTACATGGAATTCTTTACAGAGAAGACAGGAACAAAAATAAATCTCTCTAACTTGATTGTCCTCCAAATAAAATGATTTTAATAAATGAATTGTTGGTTCAGTGTTGGTAAGTGTAAGGTGATGAACATTGGGACAGAAAATCCCAGCTTCAGGTATATGCTAATGGAGTCTGAACTTGCTGAGACTGAGAGGGGGAAAAGATCTTGGGGTCGTAGTGGATAGCTCAGTGAAAGTGTCAACCCAGTGTGCTGCAGCGGTGAAAAAGGCAAACTCTATGTTAGGGATTATTTATTTATTTATTTTATTTATTTATTTAACCTTCAACTTAATATCCCGCTCGAATCCCTTGACTAGGGGTCTCTGAGCGGCTTACAGGTTTGGTGGTGCTAGTCACCATTTTTCCCTAACTAGGGCCACAGTGTATACGGGGATGGGACAGCCTACCGGCACCCCCTTATGGTGGTGGTTGTTGTTGTTGTTGTTTCTTTTTATCGGCTTGGCTCAGCTCCGGTCGGGTCTCTGGACTGGCGGGTGTTCTTTTCTGGCGTTCGGTGGTGGCTCTTTCCTACTGAGGCACGCGGCTCCGCCTGCTTCCGGCCCGGCAACGTCCCTTCCAGCTCCGCTGGGCTGGTGCTTGGCGTCCGCGCATGCTCCTTCTTCTTTACGACAGCTTCGGTGTATTCACTCTCGGCCACCAGGGATCGCTCGATCGCGCTCCTCCGAACGCGCCCGTCCGCCGCCGCAACGCCACGCCACCGCACCGTCCACACCAAGTCGGTGTTCACCGCCACCGCCATCGCCGCCGCCGTCGTCTTCCAACCAGCCATACAGGGTGCCCCCCACCCCTCTAAGGGTGGGTACCCATTTATCTACTTGCAATTAGGTTGCTTTCGAAACCGCTGGGTAGGCGGTTATTAGGAAAGGGACTGAGAATAAAACAGCCAATATTGTAACGCCCTTGTAGAGGTCTATGGTGCAGCATCATTTGGAATACTGTGTACAGTTCTGGTCACCATATCTCAAAAAAGGACATAGCAAAGCTGGAAAAAGTACAGAGGAGGGTGACCAAGATGATTAGGGGGTTGGAGCACCTTCCTTGGGAGAAAGGCTGAAGAGTCTTGGACTTTTCAGTTTAGAAAAGAGATGACTAAGTGGGGACATGATAGAGGTTTATAAAATTATGCATTAGGTGGAGAGAGTTGACAAAACAATAATTTTCTCCCTCTCCCAAAATACTAGAACTCTAGGGAATCCAATGAAACTGATGGGCAGTAAATACAGGATGGACAAAAGGAAACACTACTTTACATAGAGAGTGATTAAAATGTGGGATTTGCTGCCAGAGGATGTAGTGATGGCCACAGGAATAAACAGCTTTAAAAAGGGATTCGATAGATTCATAGAGGATAAGTTTATTAATGACTAGTAACTACGGTGACTGAGGGGAACCTTCACATTCAGAACATGCAATCTTGCCCTGATAGCTGCAATTCCCCCCCCCCCCGCTGATATCTACATATTCCGGACAATGGACCTGCCTTGCCCCAGAGTAATTTCTTTCAATCTCAATCACTAATCCCATCAATCCTTGATACTGAAAAATCCTGACTTCTTCTTTCCCACACCCCAAGACCAGGTGGCTAATCAAGCAGTATTGTTTCCATTTTGATTAGTTTAAATTAGCAATCCATTAGTCTTCCAACCACCAGAGAACTAATCAGGAACCAGCCCAACGTGCAGTATGCATCTAGAAGAGAACCTCTGATCTCTTTTGTCCAGCCTTGGGAGCTTCTTACCATGTTTCCAAAACTACATTACTTTACCCTGAGTAATCCCATCATAGCCCTGATTAATCCCATCAATTCTTTGTTCTGAGGGATTCCTCGTATTAGCAAGCCCTCTGGACACATTTTTGGGTATAACCAGCCCAGCGCAGCCCCAGTCTCTGTGTGCCTGCCCCAGATGCCTACTGGCAAATTACCCCCAGACTTCATTTGGGTCATTTTCCATCTTTCCAGTCTCTATTCCAAGGACACCTGATCGCGTGGATTGGTAAAGTATATTTCCCCAACACCCTCCTATTATTCCCACTCACCTCTGCACTTCCATTACTTTTGTGTATGATTTAACATGTATTTTATTTCTGTAGGTCTGCATTTTATTAGGATTCTCTTCTGTTTAATAAAAATAACCCTTTTGGTTAAGTAACTGTCTGGTTATTAAGAGCTCTCATAAAGGGGAAAATCCCCATAGACTTAAGTAGGATGATCTCTGCAATTACCCCACCTCTCGCTGAGGGCTACCATTTGACTAATTTTCCCCCAGAAACTTAAATCAAAGCTGGTAAGGGTAACACTGTGCCCTGTTACTGGCCATCCACTGTTGCAATTTTAATAGATTAATGGTACAAGATTATGGATATAATGAAATTGTTTTATTCACAGAATTTAAGAACACCCTTGTGGTTGACTTTATTGCACAAGAACGCTGAACTGTATGTATTCCTCTTTATTGTTAAAGTTGATGTGAGTTTGGTCAGCAGGTTCCCTGCTATAAGCTGTATCTATTTCTTGATAGGAGACCTGTTTGATAAAGAAACTTCGAAACGAACGGTAACTCGGGAGGTTCGTCCGTTCATCCTGACGTCATCATCTTCTGTTTGGTGGTGCCCTATTGTTGAAAAACAAAGATTAAAACATCATGAAGCTCATCAGTACTATTGTTTAATTATTGTCTATTATTCTTAATTGTATGCACTTTGCAGCAATCCATTGTGTTCAAGTGGCCACTGTGTGAAAGAGGATACTGAACCAGATGGACCATTGGTCTGATCCAGCAGGGCTCTTCTTATGTTCTTATGACTGAGGTCTATACTGCTCTGTATAGTTTATTGTAGTTGGGTCCTATTATTGTAGTTGGGCCCTATTATTGAAGTTGGGCCAGGGTCCGACATACCTGAGGGATCGCCTTTCCCATATATATCCCAGAGAGCGTTTTAGTCAGGGTCACAAAATCGTTTGGCCCTCCCAGGTTCCAAGGACGCCAGGCTGGTAGTAACCAGGGCAAGGGCTTTCTCGGTGGAGGCTCTACACTGGTGGAATCAGCTCCTGGAAGAGATCAGGACCCTGCATGACCTTCTACAGTTCCGTAGGGCCTGCAAGACAGAGCTCTTCCACCAGGCCTTCAATTAGGAGCCGCCACCACCATCACCAACCCTGATTGTAGAGCCAGGTGTCTGGTCTATTGCTGACAGCCTGTGCCCACCATTAGATACGAGAAAATCAACAAGCTGAATACTCAGTCAGTCTATACAATGTATAGCACCATCTGTATAATAAAAACATTATTGCTAGCACTTTATATTGTTATATTGTGGTTTTAATAAATTGTTTTAGAAGTTTTGATATTTGATTGTTATTATGTTCTATCATGTAAGCCGCCATGAGCCTGCTTAGGCGGGGAGGGCGGGGTACATATGTGAATGAATAAATAAATAAATAATCTCTGTACCACTTAATCAATACTCCCTCTAAGATGTGGAGTCTTGTGAGCAAAAAGTCTACTTTGTGAGCTACTGGCATTAAAGTTATGAGTGAGTGATTTGGCTACTGCATAAATTAGTTTGCTCTGGAGTCATCCTTTCTAAGCGAAGACAAAAATGTGTGAGCTGGAGGCTAAAAACTGTGAGCTAGCTCACACTAACTCAGCTTAGAGGGAACACTGCACTTAATGTGTCATGTTAATACTTAAAAGATTGATACAAAGAAAAAGAAAGCAAAAGTTAACTATGCATGTAGTGCAAATGTACAAAGTACATGAGTGCAAAAATATAATTTAAAAACAACATTCCTATGGTGACGCATATAAACACTTAATCCCAATATAAAGACAAATGTTTGGTATTGGTTTTGCCTATGGAGATATTATGTACCTTTTAACCTGTGTTTATATAATTGGTCATTTATCTTTATATTGGGATTAGGTACTTATATGTTTAACCATACAACTGTTGTTTTTAAATGATATTTTTGCACTTATGATTGTATTATTAAATTATATATTATATTTTGCACATTTGCAAATTTGTTTCAACCTTTTCAGTTACCTTATTTAAAATATAACATTCTAATGTTAAGC
>NW_015163095.1:92545-128347 GCF_001447785.1 Gekko japonicus | reverse complement strand
GCATTAAACAACAACTGTCAGTAATTGGGCAGAGTGTGGCAGCGCAGCAGATGCAACTGACGCAATCCTTAAAAGCAACAGAGCAAATGGGAGAGAAGGTGAAGGAAATTGACATCACTACTAAAAAAGTTAAGAAAAAGGTGCAAAAGCTGGAAATGAAGCAAGCTACAGAAGAGTCAAAGCTTTTACAGCTACAAATGGATAAAGCAGATTTGGTCCTATGGTTTTAAGGGGTCCCAGAAATTGAAGGAGAGAATCTGAAGCAACGGCTGAGTGAAGCAATAGCCCCAATGACAGATTTAACAGCGGAATACCTTTGCAGTGAGATGGATGTGGTCTACAGGTCCTATTCATCGTACATTGAGAAAAATAATCTGCCTGGGGAAATAGTGGTCAGATTCTCGAAGAGACATGTGAGAGATGCTATTTTGAAAGCAAATTCGGGAACACCCTTGAAAATTGGGGGCAATAATATCAGGATTTTAAAAGATATTCCATTTGATATAAGACAGAAGAGAAAGAACTATAAAGAATTAATCCTTTTCTTACAAACAAATGGCATCAGTTACAGGTGGTTAACCCCAGAAGGCGTCATTTTCAAGATTAACGATAAAAAAGAAAAGATTGATTCTGTTTTTAAAACACATGAATTTCTGCAGACACAGCTTGGGGAACCAGAAGAGGGCAAAGAGGAGGACAAAGAAAGCAAATCTGATGGTGAGTTGGGCTCGGGGTCTTCGGATGAGGACTCCCCCTCTAAAAACGGGGCGGCTGCCCCCAAAAGCCCTTATAAACTGAGGATGAGAAAAGATAAGAATAAATAAGGGCTGAAGGACTCTGATTTGTGCCTGAAAAAATATTGAAATAACTTGGGGATGCTCTGGGGATTTCTTTAAACAGTTAAAGGGATGGTTAAACGATAATTAATCTAGTATAACTGACTAAGTTCATTGCATTATTAATAGCTTTTTGAAAATAGCATGGTGTTAAGCTGATGTATGATCTCTTACTCTTGGGTTTTTAGTTAGTTTCCTATATTTTCTCTTGTAGTTTTGTAGTCTGAAAGAAACCCCAATAAAACCTACCCCATGGGGATGGAAAAATAAAGAAACGGAGATGAGCACCGCAACCCTAGAGTCGGATTCGAATGGCTTTTGCACAAGGGAACCTTTACCTTTACTTTACTACATGCATAGTTATATTTTGCTTTCTTTTTCTTTGTTTCAACCTGTTAGGTTACCTTTCTCATGGGTTGTGTTTTTCTCCTCTTTTTTTTGGTTGTACTCATCATGTTAATACTTAATCATAGGCTTCCATTCTTTCTGATGATTCCAGACTTCTACTAATGCATTGGTTACCGAATGTCCTTTTATTGATTGTACTAACTCACTATTTATAATCTACCTGGAGTCCCTGTGAAAAAGGCAGACCATAAATAAAAGAGAGCCAGTTTGGTGTAGTGGTTAAGAGCGCAGACTCTAATCTGGGAGAACCAGGTTTGATTCCCCACTCCTCCACTTGCAGCTGCTGGATGACCTTGGGCAAGCCATAAAGCTGTCCTTGAAAGGGCAGTTCTTGAAAGAGCTCTCTCAGTGCCACTTACCTCACAGGGTGTCTGTTGTGGGGAGGGGAAGGGAAAGGAGTTTATAAACCGCTCTGAGAGTCTGAGTGAAGGGCGGGGTATAAATCCAATCTCTTCTTCTTCTTCTTCTTCTAAAAATAAATAAATGACCAGTTAATGTGTAACATTTTCTCTTTCCTCCAACCCACATGATAGAGTTGAGACTCTGAATCAATGCCTGGAAGAGGCTATAATGGATTGGCTGAGGGTGAATAAACTGGGGTACTAGATAGACAAGACACAATTGATGATGGTGGGTGACTTGCTGTCCTAGCTCTGCTTCTGAAACTGCAGACAGTCTCACTGATCAGGAAGGCCTTTTATCAGCCAGCCGATTTGCCTACTCATCCAGCTACAGAAACAGGAGACTTGACCACTGTCACCCATGCCTTAGTCACTTCCAAACTGGAGTATCATTCTTCATAGATGGATGCCAGGTTGGCATCTACTAGCATCAGGGCCTTTTCAGTGACTGGCCCAGGGCCATACAGGAAAGGAGAGGAGTTTTAACTCTTCAGCCCCAAGTTGTTTTTGCTAGTTGAAAAAGGTCCCCTTTCTATACTGTTATTAGAATTTTAGGGGGGAGGGGGATAGATATGTCTTTTTTGCTTTGGCAAGGTCTTCAGAGGTCTGCGTCCACAGCTTCTCTGTTTTCTGCTTCTTGGATAATATTATGAATGACCCCATAGAGTAACAGGCATTTATCTTTGGCAGCGCTCTGTTATGGCCTGTCTATAAAGCCCATATTGCCCTCAAACACTTTCAGTTCTTGTATTTCTGCCTTAGAAACACACCCCTTTTCCCTGTTCTCCAAATCTGCCAGCTAAACAAGGCTTTTCTGTTCTCATCAACTGGATTCCTTTCACACTGGGTTTACTCTCTAGCTGTCCCTTCAGAATTCACATCAGCTTCTGCATAGCTGCAAACCAATCTGACCTTGGGTCAGTCACAAGTTTTCTCAGGGCTGTTCTCTCAAGAGCAGTCCTCAAAAGAGCTCTCTCAGCCCCACCTACTTCACAGGGTGCCTGTTGTGGGGAGGGGAAGGGAAAGGAGATTGTAAATCACTTTGAGACTCTGAGTGAAGGACGGGGTATAAATCCAACATCCTCCTCTTCTTGTGCCTCTTTCAGCCTTGCTTGCTCAGATGCCGTCTATTTGCACAGTTTGTCCAGTTTGTGCTATCTTTTGCCCTCATACTATACGAGATAAACTGGATTCTGGTAACAAATACAGAAATTCTCTGATGGCCTTGGTATGAAGGTCTTTACTACTACTACTGCTACTAGTAATAATAATAGATTGGATTTATACCCCACCCTTCACTACCCAAGGGAGTCTCAGAGCGGCTTACAAACTCCTTTCCCTTCCCCTCCCCACAACAGACACCCTGTGAGGTAGGTGGGGCTGAGAGCGCTCTGACAGAAACTCTACCCGTTCGTCCAGAACGGGTACGACTGCCACCTCGGTATTGGGCTCAGGGTCTACCTCAGCACACCTTTGCCTTAGCTGGTCGATGTGCCTTTTAAACACTCGACCGTCAGCTAACCTTACCGAGTAAGTTCGGGAACCTTGGTTACTGTGGTCGGCAACCAACGATGCCCTCCAACATAGTTACGCGCATAAACCAACTCTCCCTCCTCAAAACCCCTGGTCCGGTCAGTGGACTCACATTATTGGGGTCTGTACGTTGTCAGGTCCAGGTGCATTCGGTCGAGGAGAGTGGTTAAGCGCCGACCCATTAACATTTCATCAGGACTCCGCCCCGTCACTGAGTGTGGCATGATGTGCTGGTGGAGGAAGAACAACGCCACCTTTTTGGCTCGAGTTCCCCTGCACCAGGCGGCTCAGAGTTTCCTTCGTTGTCCGCACCATTCGTTCGGCTTGCCCGTTAGTTGCCGGGTGGAATGGTGCGGACGTGCTGAATGAGATTTGCCGCCAAAAAGTCCTGGAACTTGGAGGCGGTAAAACAGGTCCCGTTGTCGGACACAAGAGTGTCAGGCTACCCATGCGTGGCAAAAATGCGGCGCAGCACATTGATCACAGTGAGGGCCATCATTTTAGAGGTCGGGACCACCTCCAAGCATTTCGAGTTAGACTATGATCAGGAAGATCTGCCCCTGAAATGGCCCCGCAAAATTGATGTGTACTCTAGACCAGGGCCGGTGACACTTTTCCCACTGCTGTACAGGGGCATGTGGGGGATCAGGCTGGGACAGTTGGCACTCGTGACACCTTTGCACCCAACTCTCAATGTCCAAGTCTATTTTAGGCCACCAAAAATAGCCTCGGCCAGCCCCTTCATCCGTATGATGCCAGGGTGGCATTCGTGCAACGCTTCCGAGACCTGGGTTCTTAGCTTGAGGGGAACCACCACCCGATTGCCCCACAATAAGCACCCTTGTGTACAGAGAGTTCAAGTTGCCTTACTGCAAAAGGCTTGAATTCATCCATGACGCACCCCATCGGCCACCCCCTCCACACCCAGTTGAGCACCCTGGCGATTGTGGAGTCCTTGGCTGAGGCGGTCGCAATGTCCGAGGCATGCACCGGAGGTTTGGCCAGTTCCTTGAGGGCCATGACCTCAAATGCCAGTGCAGGATCTGAGTCCAGCTCAGGCAAGGGGCACCGGCTGAGGGCGTCTGCATGCCCCATGTTCTTGCCTGGGCGATGTTCCAGTACGTAATCATAGGCAGACAAGAATACTGTCCAGTGCAACATCCTGGCTGACAGTATGTTGGGTGTTTGCCGGTCAGGTGCGAAAATTCCGAAGAGGGGCTTGTGGTCCGTGGCCATCACGAAAGGCCTCCCGTAAAGAAAATCGTGACATTTCTTCACACCAGTCACCAGTGCCAAACCCTCTTTATCTATTTGCGCATAGTTCCTTTCCGTTGGTGTGAGTGTCCTCGAATAATACGTGATAGGCACGTCCCTTCTGTCAGCCATCACATGGCTTAAAACAGCCCCCACCCCATACGGAGATGCGTCCGTGGCCAACACCAGCTGTTTTGACTCATCATAATGCATTAGAACAGCGTCAGAGGACAACAGTGACTTAATGGCTCCGAATGCACAAGCGTGCTGAGAGCCCCACTCCCACTTAGCCCCTTTGTTGAGGAGCCTATGCAACAGCTCTGCAGTGGATGCTTGATGTGGTAGGAACGCATGATAAAAATTCAATATTCCCAAGAAGGATTGCAGTTCCTTCTTGGACTCAGGCCTCGGGGCGTTTTGAATTCTCCGTACTTTACTCGTAGTAGGGTGAACACCATTTGCGTCGATTTGGAACCCCAAAAATTCCACGCTAGATACTCCTAAGTGGCATTTTGACTTTTTTACTTTTAACCCTGCCGCTTGGAAGCGGCATAACACGGACCTGAGGCGTTCTGCCAGTTTGTCCTCGGTTCTGCTGGCGATCAAGACGTCGTCGAAGTAGGGTACCACCCCTGGCAGGTCTCTTAACAACCCCTCCATGAGCCCCTGAAATATACCTAAAGCACTCTTTTTAACACACCAGCCACCAGGACTTTTCCAGCCACTCCAGCACTCCAGCACTCACCAGCATTCACTGCTGTGGAGGTCCTATATAGCACCACACTAACACAGTCCAGTGGTACACTATATACAGGTTTATTCACAATATTTACACTCCACCGACAAAGTGCTCCACCATACATCACAATCACGAAGAGAGAATACAGAGGTATAGCATGTGAGTGAGAGACAGACAGACAGACAGACAGACAGAGAGAGTTTGTGTTCAGTGGAACCACACGTACTGGCTGCCTGAAGCAGGAAATGTGGTATTACCAGGAGTAGGAGATCCTGGGAAATGGGAGTTAAAGGACTGGTAGACCAAGAACACAAGCTGGGAAGTACAAGATGCTTGGAAGAGTGATTGAGCAAAGGAACTACATTTTAGGGAGTTTTGTGAATGGACTGGTCCTAGCTAGGCTAGATCAACAAAACACACACACACACACACAAGCACATTTCAGGGCATTAGTGTACATTACTGGAATTCAGCTCTTGCTGTGGTTGGCCTGTACAACACTGACGAGCTCCTGCTTTGGGTTACATACAAAATCTAAGTAATTGTTACAGAAAACCATTCCTCAGCCTTGTGTGCTGTGTCCGATTTTGCTTCCAACAGAGTTCTACCCCACTCCTGCACCACTAGCTCTTTACACGTTTATGCAAATCCACCAACTAGAGATGGTGGTAGGGCAGAAGAGGAGAGCTTTTCCAGGAGAACAGGCAGCTACATTGTTCTGGAGGCATAAATGTGGCACAGGTGTTACACTAATACACAGTACATTGGGACCTCGGGGGAAAGCATAGCTATCTGACATCTAGATTTGCATAAAGACGGAAACTTCATGCTAGCAAGTGCACATACTATCTTCACTTGAAAATTAAGCTCAAGGGAAAAGCTGCTGCCGTTCCAAGCAGGAACGGGCTGTGCAGAATGCAGACTGGCTGTGACATTATGAAGTCTACCTTTCTACAGAGGTTTTTCAGTTTAAAAACAAGAGTTTGGAGTTCTTTTTAAAATCAGGGATGGTATGATTGTTTAAATGTATACTTGTACTAATTATTCTGTATAATCATATAAAACGAAACAGGGGCTAGCTACTGGAACAAACCTTGCCTATTTTAAAACAGGTTCATTGGCTACCAGTTTATTTCCAAGTTAAGTTCCAAGTGCTGGTTATGATCTTTATAGCCCTTCTCAGCTTAGGACCTGCTTATCTAAAGGACTGTCTCGTCCCACTTTCTGGTTGTTTTCTCAGTGAAGGTAGCCCAGCTGACATCACTTAGTGCCCATACTTTCTCTGCAGCTGCTCCCACTTGATGGAATGGGCTCCCTGAGGAGGTGAGGTGGGTCTCACCCTTAGAAACTTTCAAGAGGTGTACAGGAAGGCCACTGTATTCACTAGAATTTTTAATGGGTTGGAAGCTGCAAGTATTTTTTTAGATTGGAGATTTTATTGTTACTTGGATGTTTTTAATTCTGTATTAAAAGCCTCCTGGAACTATGAAGAACGGTGAAGTATAACTTTTTTTAAAAAAATAAAATAATAAGGTAAACAGTTCACAAGTGCCAAGGGTGGAGGAAGCCAAACTGACCAGGAAAGCATACTCTGCAAAGGAAGAAAAACCTGAGGACATGAAGTTTGTAACATGTTCACAGCTGTTTGGGGGTGACGATGGATTGCCAGTACAGCTCCCACCCCCCACCCCTTATTGGTTAGGAAAGGGTGAATTGGCAGAAACTGGCCAAGTCGCAGCCTTTATGAGGAGTCGATGTGTTTTTACTAGAGGTTTCTGGGCCTCAGCAATTAGGCTACAGGTCTGGGTAACCGCTGCCTCACACTTCACCTCATTGACGTGAGGACGGATATTGGCTTTGCTGACAGAGAGTCTGCGGGATGCTGTGGGACATGCCAGTGGTTAGTCTTAGCTGGATCTGTCCCAGCCTCTTCCCCAATATAAGGACTTGGCTGTGGCTGCATCTGTTTCTGATCAGATGCCACCTCTTTGGCCGTGCCTGCATGAGGGATGGGCCTCTTCAGGTGGTCAGTAACCACAGAGTGGTACGCAGAACAAATGTTTCAGGGGTGTGGTGGCTGACGGAAGGCTGCCATTCATATAATTAGTCATATAATTGTGAAGGTCAGTTGGGAGGATATTGCAAAATGAAACTAAAGCCAAAAATGAATGAAGGGTCCTCTGTACACTGTGATTAAGGGTCACCAGCACCGCAAGTACATTTGTCCTAACACACAGTGTCCATGTTGCCCACAACAAAATCAAATGTCCTCACCTCCCTCTCTGGAGGGTCAGTCTTACAAAGCGATGCAGGGGGATTCCTGTTCTGCACCACGGCTATAGAACTGTGGGTTTCCGTAGGGTTCAATCTTATCCCACATGCTATTTAATATCTACATGAAGCTGCTGGGAGAGGGCCTCTGGAGGTTTAGGCTGCGGTTTCACTAATAGGCAGATGATACCCAGCTCTGCCTTTCTTTCCCACTTAATTCTAAAGATGCTGTTGGTGTTCTGAACCAAAGCCTTGAGTCAGTAATGGGCTGGGGTGAGAGTAAAAAAAATGAAACTTGATCTGAACAAGACAGAGGTTCTCTGGTTTAGTAGAAAGGCAGGTGGGTGGGGCTGAGAGAACTCTGACACAAACTGCTCTTTTTCAAGGACAGCTGTGCCAGAGCTTGTGACTGACCCAAGGTCACATCAGCAGGTGCAAGTGGAGGAGTGGGGAATCAAACCCGGTTCTCCCAGATTAGAGTCCACGCACTTAACCACTACACCAAGGACTTCACATCTATATTGTAAGCCACGTTGAGCTATGTAAGAAAGAAAGATGGCTAATAAATGTTTTAAATAAATAATAAATATCTAATCAAATTCCCATAGAAATAGCTGATCTTATGACTCAGTTATGTAGCCCCATGTATTTTCTCCACCATTAAAAAAAAACTCACTTTAGTAAATTCCTTAAAGATTACTGCCAGGCATTAATGCTGCAGCTGCAGCTGCAGATGCACAAGAGCTACTTTTAAAATACTGACTCGCTGCTTAGTCATTCTATTCCAGATGATGTTAAGTGAGGAGCGCCATCCTGCTCCAGCTCCTGTTTCCTGTCACTAATTACAATTGAAAGGCAACATACACAGTTCTCTCACCACAAGCTAAAACAAGGACATTCTGGTTGCAGGTAACTCTTTCAAACCTGACTGCATTATCTGGACCCGTAGCTTCATGTAAATCGTGCAAGGCAACTAAAGTTACTTCCAGAACTGGCCTCTGAAGAAGTTAAAACTCATCTCTGATTCCACTGTTTTTAGTAGCACATCTGGGCTTGCCCAATCATCAACCAAACCATTAACCAAAGCCTAAGGTTTTGAGGAGTGCCAAAAAGTGATAAGTCCCATCACCAAATCTATAGATGCGGTGTGCTGATTCCAGTCAACTGGTATCTTGAAGGGAAGCTTGGTACTAACTGAATTCCAGAATTTCTGTTGTTCAGTCACACAGTTGAGTCTGACTTTTCACAATCCCATGGACCACATCACGCCAGGCCCTCCTGTCTTCCACCGTCCTCCAGAGTTTGCTTAGTTTCATGTTTGTTGCATCAATAACACTGTCTAGCCACTAGTCTAGAAACTCAATCTCTTTGTCCCGACTTTATTGACCCCATCAATGTGTGGGTAGTTAAAATCACCTATTATGACACAGTTTTTTTCCCGTCTAACCACTATCTTTAATTCATTCATCATTTTATAATCCCTTCTTATCTTTTGATCTGGTGAGCAATAACAAACTCCCAATGTTAAGCTTCCTTTGGGACCCACTATTTAAACCCATAGCATTTCCAGAAGCAAATCCAATTCTTATACCCTCTCAATCTTACTGGACTGTATACCCTCTTTGACATACAGAGCCACCCCACCTCCAACCCTTCCCCCACATCCTTCTGATATAATTTATAACCAGGAATCACCGTATCCCACTGATTTCCCTCATCCCACCAAGTTTCTGAAATACCCACAATATCTCCCCCCACCCAACACCAAGCATTCCAACTCCCCGATTTTATTTCAGACACTTATAGCATTTGTATTTAAACACCTATAATTTCCCATACATGTTAAGCCTGCAACCTTCCTCTTGCTGCCTTGAGACCTTGCCAGGCAGTCCATATCATTAGCCACAGTCTCAGTGGACAGTTCTAATCCATTTCCTTGTAGAAAAGTAACAACTATCCCTTCATCTCTTTGAGATGAGCCATCCCAAACCAGAGACTTTTCATCTCCTGTTGGCTTTCCCCCAATATTCAGTTTAAAAACTGCTCTGCCACCTTTCTGATTTTAAGTGCCAGCAGCCTGGTTCCTTCTAGGGACAAGTGGAGACCGTCTCTTTTGTACAGCTCCCTCTTGTTCCAAAAAGCATCCCAGTGCCTAAGAAATTTGAACCCTTCCCCCCTACACCATCGTCTCATCCACGCATTGAGACTCCTGATCTGTGCCTGTCTCTCCGGCCCTACGTGTGGAACAAGTAGCACTTCTGACAAGGCTACCTTGGAGGTCCTGGCCTTGAGTTTCCTGCCTAGCAGCCTACATTTTTCCTCCAGGACCTCACAACTGCATTTCCCCACATTATTGGTGCCAACATGTACCACGACTACTGGCTCTTCCCCAGCACTATCTCCCTGCCTATCTAGAATACGCATAATGTCCACTACCTTCGCACCAGGCAGGCAGGTCACCATACGGTCAGTACATGGGTTCGCCACCCAACTTTCTACCTGCCTAAGGATCGAATCACCAACTATCAAGAGCCCCCCTCCCTGCCTGCCAAGGGACGGTTCCTTGGTGTGAAAGGATACCTGTTCTCTAGCTGAAGAAGTGGTCCCTTCTGATGGCACATTTCCCTTATCCACAGACAGTGCCCTGTTTCCTTTTGACCCTCATACTTCTTGACAGTGGCGGGGCCGCCATATTCAGAGTGGGACATTTCTAACAAGTCCCCGAGAGTCTTCTCCATGCTCCTAACTGACTGTCTCTGCTTCTCCACGTCAGCCACCTTGGCCTCAAGGGAGCAAACTTGTTCCCTGAGAACCAGGAGTTCCTTGCACTGGGAACACACCCAAGACTTCTGTCCAGTGGGCAGATAGTCATACATGTCATATTCTGTGCAAAATGCCCTGCTGGCATTTTGGCTTCATAATTGCTTTTAAAATAATAATTATATATAATCCCCCTTTTAAAACCCTGTGTATTTATGTGGTTCTCCTTGTAGAAGTCTACTTACCTTACTGGGAACCCAAGGAAACTAGGGCCCTGGCTTTCTGGCTCTTCCTGGGCTTCCTACAGAGCCCCTAGTCTAAGAGTCCCTAGGCTAAGAGCCACAGGCCAAGAGCCCTTTGGCTCATGCCAGAGGCTTGTGCCTCTGGCGAGGTGCTGCCTTAAATAGAAGCCTCACCCAGCAGAGGGCATGGGCAACAGCTATTCAAATTCACCCAGGCAATCCAATTACAGTTGAACAATGATCCTTTCTCACCCTATCTCAAGCAGCCAGGACTTAAATCAAGTGATTGGAGCTGTGAACAGACAAGGCAGATCTTTCTACAAACCTTAAAAGCACCCTAGGTTTCCAGAAAAATGTGAATTCTAGAAGAGTGTGCAAGGGTTAAAAAACCCAGGATGATTAAAGGAGCACCTACAGCTTTAATAAACAAAACCCTATAGTGGATGCTTCTAGGTAACCACAGCATTCTAAGCTTGGTTTCTGTGACTAAAAGGAGGTAGAGGGGGCATAGCATTGCCAGGTCTGTCAGAAACACCGTTGGGGGGTGGGGGGTGTTCCAGGAACTGTAAGCATTGTCGTGTGACATGCCTACATCACTGGAAGTGGCATAGGCATGCTGGTGATATCGGGGGCGACACTCTGGTTATTGGACAAAACTCTATGGTAAAATCAGCCTCAAACCATAGAGTTTTGCCCAAAAACCAGAGTGTCCCCCCGACATCACCGATGTGCCTACATCACTTCCAGATGACATAGGCACATTGTGTTTATTTCTGGCAATGTTGCTGTTTGGAGGGGGGATTTCCTCCTGCTGGCCAACTGGCCAGCGGTGGGCAAGAGCTCGAAAACCCAGGAATCCTCTGCTCCCAACTGGGGAATGGCAACCCTAAGGGGGCATGACCCTTTCCAGGGCTGTTTTGGCAACATGGAGCCAGAAAAGACTCCAATTTTGAAACAGCCTAACAAGCTCAGGAGGAACTGAGCCAAATAGGAGTGTTGAGAGGGAGCACATACACAGGATTCCATGAACGATACAATCAACAGAGATAGCTGTTCTCACCATACTAATCCCTAATCCCATCTGCTCTGACCCTGGCACCACCATGGTAAACTGTCTCATTTGAAGTAATTTTGAGGGTCTAGCACCCTTCCCCACCCAACATTGAGCCACTGACACATAGAAACACAAACACTGGCAACTTTCCCAACCTCAGAAGTTTAAGTCAAGCATCCTGCATGTACCCAGCTTAATCTGGTTACTCATTACACCCCGGGCCAGCCCACCCCTAGCTCCCCCCAAAATATTTAAACTGGCACTCCACGCCTCAACCTTTGTACAGCTCTTGAGGTACCCATAAGAATGTATCCTCAGACTCTGTCTGAGCCTTTAACATGGACCACCGGTCAGCCATGCCCTCCTCCTTCCTTGTGGATTCTGGACCTTCAGGATCAGGTGACTATTACCCTAATCTAAAACCAAACCCCTTCTTGTCACTATCGATCACCTCTCTGTTTCTCAGCTCTGTGTGTGTTGATATATTGTTATCAGGGGTCATTTCCTGCAGGAGCACACAGGAGCGGAGCTCCGGCAGTAAAGAGCCCAGGGGGTGGGCACATTCAACAAGCCCCACCCCCTGCTTTAATACAGGACTCAAAACACAAGCCACCCCCATTCTGACTAGTTTTAAGAATTCTTCCACTGATAATTTTTTAAAATACAAATTGATTGCCTAGTTCACAATGATCTGAGCTTTCAGGGCACAATGTGAGCTATAAAACTATGATATCCTTGGAATTTATTTTACTTTTCTGGGTTATAATCCAAAACCACTTAAATGTTAATCGTTTGTTTCATTTTTTTTCTTTTCTGATCTCCCAGATTCATGGGGAAACCCCTTTCTCATTCTAAAATTCTGCTTTTTCCAGTTGCTGGGAAATATATTACTCATCCCATTAAGTTCAAGAACTCTGGGCATGAGCCACCCAAAATTAAGCTCTCAAATCCCATTGGTTTCCACAAGAAAGTTCAACATGTCCTTAAATCTCTCCTTGAAAACAATGCCATCTCAAAGTGATTTACTTAGATGGATCATGTCTACTACATTTTTTCCTTGATGTGTACATCATAGATAATATAAGCATAGTGAAAATTTGTTACGATCAAACTCTCTTTTGTGCTCCAGCAAAGCCTGGCACATATCACTGTGCTTTCTAGAAGAGAAGCATATTCAAAAGATTGCTCAGAGGTTGAATGAACAAGCCATTATTGACTATGAGTCAGTGCAAATAACTTCAGGCACATTTTATAGGCATGTACACTTGTGATACAAATTTCTCTATGAGATGTCTGTCGAGATTGGAGAAGAGGCAATATTAGGAAGTGACTGACCTCTGAATCTCTTGTGCACACTGTCTGTGATCTGGTGTTAGAAAGTTGTTAGGTTGGATCCTATGATGCCTTCTCCCCCCGCTCCCCTTTCACCGTGTGCCTCCTCTAGGAATAGAATAAGAAGTTTCCCCAGCCCCAGGGAGAAGAGTCAGAAATCCAGGGAGCAGCTGGAACATTTCAGCCCCTCCTTCCAGGAAACAGGAAACTTCTCACTATGGGCTGTTCTGCATTCTGTTGTTGTTGTTGTTGTTGTGCTTCATTATACTGCTTCATTTTATACCATGATTTTTGCATGCATTTTTGGGCCTTTAATGTTCACTTTTTTGTTTTGTTTTCCCTAGCTGTTTTGAGACCACTTTTACCCAGATGTTTTTCTGGAAGTCAGTTTTGAGTTGACTTTTTCCTCATGCATAATGTTTCTCTCATCTTTCTTTGCCCTGCCCACCTTCAGCTCACTTTTCAATGATTGAACTGCCAATATCGTTAAGCCACTTCCTCTTTCCCCAGACCAGTGATTTTTTTTAAAGGCTCTAAAATATCAATATAATGCTGTAGTGCTGCAATGATAGTTTAAGCAAGTTCTGTGGATTCCTAGCTTTTCTCTTGCCCGTTTTGTCATGAAGGTATAAAGGAAAAGGCAGATCTCTGAGGAAAGGGATAGAGACTTGCTTTTTTAAAAAAATGAAAGCTGGGAATTCAGAGACCCTGCTTAAATTATCATTGCAACACTACAGCATTATACCAATATTTTAGAGCCATTTAAAAAAAATAAGGGGGGTGCTCTGACCACCACCACTACCAACACTGATGACAAGAGCGCCCTGCCTTGAAAACCCTCATTACTTAAGCCACATATGGAAGAAAATAAACTGGCTCCACAACAGTATAAATGCACATGGAGGAGATCTGTGGAAGAACCGTGCCCAAACCAATTGACTCCCATGGATCAACTCCCAAGAAAATCAGGAGTAACTAGTGTGTGCAGAAAATATGACCTGACAGCCAAGACTCAGAAAGCAGTTTTTATGGAAGAGGGCTGAATACCATCTCTCAGCCGTTCTCTGGACAGTGCCCTCCTGAAAAGGGAAGCTTCCCCTACATCCTAGGGGTTTGCAATTGAAAAACGTCCGATGTCTGTGGTAGGAATTCTGCCTCTCAGCCCAGAAAACAGTTGAGAGGTTGCATTTGAACCTCCCCTTCAACAGATGATACTAAATCGGGAGGGGTAGCAAATATGGTAGAAGACAGAATTAGGATACAGGATGATCTTGACAGGCTGGAAAACTGGGCTAAAACAAATAAAATGAATTTCAGTGGGGATAAACGTAAAGTTCTGCATAATTATAGGATGGGGGAGACTTATCTTGACAGTAGTATGTGCTAAAAGGATCTAGGGGTCTTAATAGACCATACACTGAACATGAGTCAGCACTGTGATGTGGTAGCCATAAAGCAAATGCGATTTTGGGCTGTATCAACAGAAGTATAGTGTCCAGATCATGCAATGTGATGGTATCAATTTAATCTCTCTGGTCAGACTTCAACCAGAGTATTGTGTTCAGTTTTGGGCATCACAATTTAAGAAGGATATAGACAAGCTGGAACGTGTCCAGAGGAAGCCAACGAAGATGATGAGGGGTTTGGAGACCAAGTCCTATGAGAAAAGTTTGAAGGAGCTAGATATGTTTAGCCTGGAGAGGAGACAACTGAGAGGTGATATGATAACCATCTTCAAGTACTTAAAGGGCTGTCATATGGAGAATGGTGTAGAGTTGTTTTCTGTTGCCCCAGAAGGTCGGACCAGAACCAATGGGTTGAAATTAAATCAGAATAGTTTTTAAGCGAAACATTAGGAAGAATTTCCTGACAGTTAGTTCCTCAGTGGAACAGGTGGTGGGCTCTCCTTCTTTGGAGGTTTTCAGACAGAGGCTAGATGGCCATCTGTCAGCAATGCTGATTTTGTGAACTTAGGCAGATCATGAGAGGGAGGGCAGGAAGGGTTGGCTCAGTGCTTAGTTCTTGTGGCCCTTTCTTACACACCCAGGGAAATGCTGATCACCACTTTGGGGTCAGGAAGCAATTTTTCCCCAGGCCAGTTTGGCTGGAGATCCTGGAGGTTTTTTGTCATCTTCTGGGCATGGAACAGCAGTCACTGGGGGTGTGTGGTGGAGATATTTGTGAATTTCCTGCATTGTGCAGGGGGTTGGACTAGATGGCCCTGGAGATCCCTTCCAACTCTATGATTCTAACAGTTACATAATGGAATCAGCTGACAACACAGAGTGGATCACATAGCTCCAGTCATGATCAATTATGGCCCACCTAACTTTTGAGTTGTGCACCCGTGATTTAAATGACACAGATGTGGCTCTGATTTGGTGGCATAAAGGGAATAATTGAAACGTGTACCAAGTTCTGGCTTAGGATAGCAGAGGACTAGGAGGTGCCAGTGCTTAGTACAGCAGTAAATAAATTGCAGGGTAGAGACTGAAGGGGTTTGGAGGACACAAGGATAGGGGAGTGCAGGACCGGAGAATTGGACTGCTGTAGCTCAGTCCCTTGATGTGTGTTGGTCTTTGGTCAAACAATCCCTGAACTGAATCACTACCAACATCAATCAAGTCTTTTAATTGCAGTATAAGGAACGCCAAAGAGTTCCACAGCAATCATTTCTCAAAGTGTTTACTAAACATCTTTGTGTGAGTTGTGGACAGACAGGCAAAAGGCCAGACCTTAGGAGCTGGACTGCATCAGAGAAATGATGCTGTCTCTGACTCAAGACATTGGGCAACTGACTGAAATTGATTATTCACCCCCACCTGTAAAAGAGGATTAATGTTTCTTGAATCTATAACCCTCTAGAGACTAGAAATTGAAATAGTGGGCAAAGTATATATCCAATGCAGAGCACAGGGGATCTTTGAGGTCAACTAGGTCGTTTAGGAGTTATGTCTGTAAAGCAACTCATAATGGCAACACTGAGTTGTCCAAGCAGCTCTGCTTAACTTTGTAAAGGGTGTATGCCATGGTTTAAGACTGCATGGATGTCGCAGAATGCCCTTTACCCTCATTTCTGGTGAGCAGTGGCATGGGAAAGACATCCTGCACATATTTAGAGGCACTTGTCTCTTTATTGTTGCTTTTCTAAAGATGAGCCTCATATTAAAACAGGTTCAGAAACTAAGTTCTGCCTCCCTTTAAACCCTGTGTATTGTTGCTTTTCTAAAGATGAGCCTCATTAAAACAGGTTCAGAAACTACGTTCTGCCTCCCTTTAAACCCTGTCTTAGTAATTTCCTAGCACTTGTTCCCATTCAGACCAGTGAATTGCCACATTCCAACTCCCAAAAAATCATTGTAACTCCCAAAGAACTTTCTGTCAGATCTTGAAACTGATGCAAACCCCTGGCTCTTTTTCCAAACCCACAAGCATCCAGAACAACTCCTGGCTTTCAGTCTATCACTCTATACTCCTCCTGATGAGGACCTTTTACTTCATGGTCTACAAAAGAACCCCATGATATGCTGTCCAGTGACAGGACTCTCCCATTTCACATTTCTTCTTGCAAGTTTTTACCTGCAACCACATATGATCACTGTAAGAAATATCCTTATGTAACTCACAGCATACCTGGATATCAGTGGATATGCTCTACAGGTGTGCATTTTGTGCTTCCCCTCTTCCACAAAAAAAGTGCTGATACCCACCAGCATCATCTGCTTTTCTGGAGCCTTGACTGTCAGTGCCACCCCCAACACCTTCACTGGCACTTTTACTGCCACTCCACCTTGGATCCCCTTCCTCATCTTCTTGCTCGCACTCATTGACTATAAGGACACAATCCTAAAACCTTTAGGAAAACTGTTTAGGACAGTGACTAAGCACCATGCTGGTGTAACTCAGAGTTATGCTTGTGTGTCTGGAAATATGCCAGAATTGTACCCCAATGACACCATGCCACTGTAAACCCAGAGGTCAGCTGCATGGTACAGTGGTTGCACCAGGATCTGGGAGATCCAGGTTCAAATCTCCACTCTGCCATGGAAGCCTGCTGGGTGACCATGGGCCACTCAGCCTAACCTACCATACAGGGTTGTTGTGTGGATAAAATAGAGAAAAGGAGGAAGTTGCTTTGGGTCCCCATTGGGGAGGAAAGTAGGGTATAAATGAAGTGAATAAAAAAAGAAGGGCCAGAAATGAACACCAACACGGGCATTCTATAGGATTGGTGGGGCTTAGTCAGTATCCTAAGCCCCCTCATGAATATCTTGCCCCCATTACCTCGGCAAAAATGCTGGCATAAGTATAAATATTTTCCCTGATCTCATGGGAAGTTAAAAACAAAGTCCTCTCACCTCCATCTTGCCATAGCATAGCAGCCATAGCTTAAGAATATGAATAATGATAAATAATAATAAATAAGACACCTGCCAATCTGCAGACAATCACTGCTCTTCTAGGCATGATATAAATCCCAACCAGGTCACACAGGGGACAGAGATTTATTCATCACAAGGAATCTTTCAAGCATTCTACCCCTCTAGCATGAGAAATGGGTTGAAATGTTAATCCAAAAGGACAGTGGGAACCTTCCTGGACTCCTCAAGCAGGTCATTACACAAGCTGGAGCCACAACAGAAAATGCACATGTATGGGCATCTGTTGATCTTGCCTGTTTATATGGTGGCATCTTCAGAAAGCATTGCTATGATGAGCAAAGCTGTCATATTAGAATGTAATAGGAGAGGCAGTCCTGCAGGTATGAATGCCCAAGGCCATGAAAGGCTTTGTAGGTGATAACTTGAATAGTCAATGGAGTGACTGCAAAATGGATGTATTATGCATGCTCCATCCAGCTCCTGATAGTAACCGAACAGCAACATTCTGTACTAACTGGAGTTTCCATGTTAACTTCAAGGGCAAAACTGTTTAGAGTATATTACAATAGTCTAGCTTTGATGTCACCATAGCATGAATACATGTAGACAGATGGGCTGAACTTAAAAACTGATAAATCACCAGGCCCAGATGGCATACATCCGAGAGTTCTGAAAGAACTCAAATGTGAACTTGTAGATCTCCTGACAAAGATATGTAATCTTTCCTTAAAATCTGCCTCCATTCCTGAGGAATGGAAGGTAGCTATTGTCACTCCCATCTTTAAAAAGGGTTCCAGAGGAGATCCGGGAAATTACAGGCCAGTCAGTCTGACGTCGATATCGGGTAAATTGGTGGAAACCATTATTAAGGAAAGAATTAGTAGGCACATAGATGAACAAAACCTATTGAGGCAGACTCAGCACGGTTTCTGTAAGGGAAGATCTTGTCTCACTAACCTGTTAGTGTTCTTTGAGGGGGTGAACAAACATGTGGACAAGGGGGATCCAATAGATATTGTTTACCTTGACTTCCAGAAAGCTTTTGATAAAGTTCCTCATCAAAGGCTCCTAAGTAAGCTCAAAAATCATGGGATAGAAGGACAGGTCCTTTTATGGATCAAAAACTGGCTAATTCATAGAAAACAGAGAGTGAGTATAAATGGGCGATTTTTTCAGTGGAGGGTGGTAAGCAGTGGGGTACCGCAGGGATCAGTACTTGGTCCACTGCTTTTTAACTTGTTCATTAATGATTTGGAGATGGGAGTAAGCAGTGAAGTGGCTAAATTTGCAGATGATACAAAGTTGTTCAGGGTGGTGAAAACCAGTGAGGATTGTGAGGCACTCCAAGGGGATCTGTCAAGGATGGGCGAGTGGGCGTCAACATGGCAAATGGGGTTCAATGTGGCCAAGTGCAAGGTGATGCACATTGGAGCCAAAAATCCTAAATATAAATACACATTGATGGGGTCTGAACTGGCAGAGACTGAGCAAGAGAGAGATCTTGGAGTTGTAGTGGATAACTCACTGAAAATGTCGAGACAGTGTGTGACTGCAATAAAGAAGGCCAATGCTATGCTGGGGATTATTAGGAAGGGTATTGAAAACAGATCAGCCAATATAATAATGCCCCTATATAAATCAATGGTAAGACCTCATTTGGAATACTGTGTGCAGTTCTGGGCACCACACCTTAAAAAGGATATTATAGCTTTGGAAAAAGTGCAGAAAAGGGCAACTCGAATGATAAAAGGGTTGGAACACTTTCCCTATGAGGAAAGGTTAAGGCACTTAGGTACTTTTCTCCCTTTCTCACAAGACAAGAACTCGTGGGCACTCCATAAAATTGCTGAGCAGTTGGGTTAGAACGGATAAGAGGAAGTCCTTCTTCACCCAAAGAGTGATTAACACTTGGAATTCACTGCCACAGGAAGTGGTGGGTGCTACAAGCATGGATGGCTTCAAAAGGGAATTAGATAAGCATATGGAGCAGAGGTCCATCAGTGGCTATTAGCCACAAGGTATAGCTAGGGGCTCTGGGGCAAGTGATGCTCTGTCTTCTTGGTGCTTGGGGGGGGTCAACAGTGGGAGGGCTTCTAATGTCCTGGCCCCACTGGTGGACCTCCTGATGGCACTGGTATTTCTGGCCACTGTGTGACACAGAGTGTTGGACTGGATGGGCCTTTGGCCTGATCCAACATTGGCGTCTCTTATGTTCTTATGTTCTTACTAACTGGAGTTTCCATGTTGACTTCAAGGGCAGAACTGTGTAGGGTATATTACAATAGTCTAGCTTTGATGTCACCATAGCATGAATACATGTAGACAGATAGGCTGAGTTGAGGTAGGGAGGCAACTTCCAGGATAAATGAAGATGGTACAAGGGCGTTTTTGCCACTGAATTAACTAAAACATTAAACAAACATTGGAGAACTGCAGTCCTGTTCCTCTTTTTAAAGAAGTATCTTTCTGAATCACATTTAACCCCACATGACAAGTCCCACTCTGATGGCAACTAGTCTCCAACAGCAACCCTCTGAGTCTAATCCATAAAGAACAATTTAAACCATACCAAAGCACTTCCCTTGATTACTGTCAGGGTTTGATAGTCAGATCACACCACACAGCGCTTCATAAGAAGTATTCTGTTTATTGGTAGTTCATAACTATGACATGTGAACATCTTTTGTCAGGAATGGCCCAAAGCAGCAGGGCACCCACAGTTATACTAGTTTTTTAAAAAACCCATTACAAGCAGAAGCCAATAAGCAATGTGTGTGTGAATGGGAGAAAAGAGAGCGGGCGAAATAGGAGCCCTTTGTTCCCAGCAGGTCAGGAGCAGCTGGAACCCCAAGGTCAGGAAAGCAAAAGCAGATAACAGTCCAGACAGGAGACATCATTAGTGTACCAGGCAGAGGGGGGGGGGAGGATCTTCCCCCCACACATTCCAGGGAATGGCAGTGTTAACTGACAATTACTACCCCTGTCTCCGGTGCTCCCTCTAAGCTGTGGAGTCTTGTGAGCAACAATTCTGCTTTGTGAGCAACTGGCATTAAAGTTGTGAGCAAGCAATTTGGCTGCTACATAAATTAGTTTGCTCTTGAGCCGTCCTTCCTGAGCTGAGACAAAAATCTGTAAGCTGGAAGCTAACAAACTGTGAGCTGGCTCACACTAACTCAGCTTAGAGGGAACACTGTGGTTGTCTCCAGGTGTCTCAAAAAGATGGCATGGTCCACAGTATCAGAGGCTACTGATAAATCTAGTAAGAGAGGTGCTTGCCAGGGTCAGAGGCAGATTAAGAGCAACAAAGAGACATGGCCCATGTCTACATTCAACATTATAGGACTTGGATTTGAACAGGAGAGATTCTATTCCTGAGTTTGGAAAGGAAAGAATAATTCAGACTGTCAGAGGGGCAATTCCCAATAGGCAAGGTGTGGCAAAGGGAGTTCCCATGTCATACTGATAAATCTAGTAAGAGAGGTGCTTGTCAGGGTCAGAGGCAGATTTAGAGCAACAAAGAGGCATGGCCCATGTCTACATTTAACATTACAGGACTTGAATTTGAACAGGAGAGATTCTATTCCTGAGTTTGGAAAGGAAAGAATAATTCAGACTGTCAGAGGGGCAATTCCCAATAGGCAAGGTGTGGCAAAGGGAGTTCCCATGTCATGGGAATATCTCCAAATAAAGAAAAGGAGGAGAGACTTGGATTGGGGAGAAATATTTGGCTACATACCAAAAAAAAGGAGCATATGAAGTAGATATCTGTCTAGTCTTGAGTCACATAAGGATAAGCCCTTATTAGCTGATGAAACCAGTCTTATAGTTAAAGAGGAATTTTGAGGAAATATGAGACTTTGTACTAAGAAGAATCTGGATTGATTGGCCACATGTCTTGAGCAATAGTCCAAAAGCCTTGTGCTAAAGTAGAGGCTTTTCTGCATGCTCAACTTGCTCATGATTTTCCTGGCAGCTGATCCACAAGCACTGAAATCGGTTTGGGCACAATACTCTCACACTTCTGCCCACTCTCTGTACTTTCAGAGTTGTGGAGTCAGTTTATTTTCCTCTGCACGTGCCTTAAATAATCTGAATTTTCAAGGGAGGGTGCTGTTGTCAATGGCATCATTGGTGGAGTCTCACAGCACTCCCCCTCTTTGTCTTTTGCTCATCATGCTTATATAGATATATCACTATAATGTTGTAAAGATAGGTTGAGCAGGTTCTCTGAATTCCTAGCTTTCATTTTTTTAAAGTAAGGGTGAAGTAGCTGCCTCCATCATAGAGATATAAGAAAAAAGGCATATCACCACAGTTGGAAGGGTAGACTTTTTTTAAAAAAATTAAAGCTTGGCATTCAGAGAACCTGCTTGACCTATCATTACAACAGTATATCAATATATTGATATTTTAGTGATTTTTTCTGTGATTTTTTTAAAAAACCAAAACCACTCTTCAGGGTGGGAGGGAAGAGAGGGAGTGATTTGATGATGGTGACAGTCCAATCATTGAAAAGTGGGTTGGAAGTGGGTGGGAATGCATGGGACAAAGAAACCTGAAAGAAACATTACGCTTGAGGAAAAGGCAAAATTGGCTTCCAGAAAAAGATTGGGGTAAAGGTGGTCTCAAAAACCTGGGGGGGGAAGCAAGAACTAAAGTCACAAAAATGTGCAGAAATCAGGGGATGAAGTGAAGCGGTATGGGTCCAGAACCAGCCAAAAATAAATACAGAAAACCCCTAGGTCTGCATTTCTCTGGGCTTATCGTTATTTCCAGTGAGCAATAAGAATTAAACAGGGTGTTGTCTGGTCCTGCCCCTTTACACTGCAAGTAGCTTGAAAGGGCATTTTGAGCCATTTGCAATATAAAGGGGCAGGACCAAGATGGGAGTGGGCATAAAAGTTCAACAGAAATGGAGGCTTCATGTTTCATACTCACTTCCAGCTTCCAACCAACCAGAAGTGAGTTGGCAGATTTTTGTGCCAAAGAGGACTGACCCCTGAGACATATCTGTGTATAGTGTGTTATGTATGCGGCCCGCCACAAGGCGCCCGCAAGAAGGAGAGGAGCTTGGCTCCAAAAGGACAATAGGACCTCGGATCCTAGTCCTCTCCCTAGCCGGCCAATAGGCTCCTTGGCGGGAAATTCAAACCCTCCAATGGAGTGGAAGGCCCGGGGACGGGGGTGTATATAGTTGGCCTTGCAGGGCCGTTGTGCTGTTCTTGTTAAGTACTCAATAAACGTGTGCAACCGCATGTCGTCGTCCGAGTCCTCCATGCAGCAAACCCAGTACTTTCCATAAACCCCCCCCCAGTACTTTCCATTAAATATTGTGGTGTCCCCATGGCTTTGGGAAGGTTTTTAAAATTATGGAAGTATTAATGTTTGTTTGCTATTCTATTCTGTGATGTGCTCTAGAGCTGCACCTGCCTGTCCCCTCCAGGGGCAAACATTAAAGTTTGTATTAGTCCCCACACTGCCGTGAAAGACAGGGCTAAACCAGAAAATACATAGATCTGCGATGAGGAAGGATCTGCGCTCTTGCTCTCTCTTTCAGTGTGATAAGTGAGGATTAGCTTCTGGTTCTTGTGTAAAGAAAGCATTTGAGGAGGTCTATTTTAAACAAAGCTGGAGTGTGCAGGCCAGTGGAGCTAAACCATGCCGCCTCCTGCCATTTATTCCAGTGCTTGAAGCACTTTTCTCTCAGACTGCCTGACTTTTGGTACTGGAACCAAGCTACAATCAACATTCTGATTTTGTTCAAAAATACACCTCCCACCCCCTACTCTTCACAAGCTTTCTAGCCAGCTCCCAGTGGGCTCTTTGCCAGTTGCATGCCAGTAGACAGGTGACTCATGGCACTGTACCATTTGGGTCCCATTACTAGCACTACTTCTTGGTTGCAGTCTGCATAGTTTATAGGAGTATCATGCAGCAGTGCTTCTTTCCACATCATACCTTTCCTATTTCAATGTTTAGCAAAAACCTCATAACCCTTCTTACCGCTTCCTGCTGTGTCAGAACAGGACACAGGAAATTGTCCCAGTTGTGTAACCCACCATGGTGTGGTCCTTGGGTACCTAGTTTAGTGCTCATTCAGCATTTTATAGGGCTGAATAGGTCGGGGGAAATTGGTCCCTGCCACCTAGGAGAGACCCAAAGTTTCCCTCCTGCTTTCAGTCCTTTCCCAGAAAGTTTATAGAGGGTACCCACCCTCTACCCAGGCAATATATGAATCATGCCCCACCATACAAACTTTGTCACTCAAGTTCTGACTCAAAGGTAGGAGTCATATATTTGTGCAGCAGTGCTTTAGTCTTCTCTGAGATGTAAAAGAATTTTTGCATAACCGGAAACACGGACCTACCAACAAGGAAAAATATTAACCCAGATGAAAACAACTCTTTCCTCCCAAGGGAACATAGGTATAAACTGGGGGGTGCTGAGAGGCTCAAGCATCCCCTGGATTTTGCCGGGGAATGCTGAGCCTCCCCCGGGCAACCAGTGCCAGGCAATATTGACAAACTCACATGAGGGACTCAGTTACAATGGATGGCAGCTGAAGCGCAGGACTGCCCACCAATGCTCCCTCTAAGCTATGGAGTCGTGTGAGCAAAAATTCTACTCTGTGAGCTACTGGCATTAAAGTTGTGAGCGAGCGATCTGGCTACTGCATCAATTAGTTTGCTCTGGAGTCCTCCTTCCTCAGCTGGGACAAAAATGTGTGAGCAGGAGGGTGAAAAACTGTGAGCTAGCTCACACTAACTCAGCTTAGAGGGAACACTGCTGCCCACCCTTCCGGTTGTACCATATTACAGTTTCCATGTTTCTTTGGAGCTTTGTTCCTGTTTGCTAGTATGTATTTGTATGTTTATTAAGAATTTATAATGAAAAAAGGAGTCATGGTTTATATAAACAATTTCAAATTAATGTTACAGAAGAATTAAGACTGACATTCCAACTGCCTTGCGGGGAGGGGGGTGAGTTTGAGGTGTGGAATGCAGTGAAGTCCAATCAGCTTCCATATGCAAAAGACCTTGAAGGTTCCATATGCAACTGACATTCCAACTGCCTTGCGGGGAGGGGGGTGAGTTTGAGGTGTGGAATGCAGTGAAGTCCAATCAGCTTCCATATGCAAAAGACCTTGAAGGTTCCATATGCAACTGACATTCCAACTGCCTTGCGGGGAGGGGGGTGAGTTTGAGGTGTGGAATGCAGTGAAGTCCAATCAGCTTCCATATGCAAAAGACCTTGAAGGTTCCATATGCAACTGACATTCCAACTGCCTTGCGGGGAGGGGGGTGAGTTTGAGGTGTGGAATGCAGTGAAGTCCAATCAGCTTCCATATGCAAAAGACCTTGAAGGTTCCATATGCAACTGACATTCCAACTGCCTTGCGGGGAGGGGGGTGAGTTTGAGGTGTGGAATGCAGTGAAGTCCAATCAGCTTCCATATGCAAAAGACCTTGAAGGTTCCATATGCAACTGACATTCCAACTGCCTTGCGGGGAGGGGGGTGAGTTTGAGGTGTGGAATGCAGTGAAGTCCAATCAGCTTCCATATGCAAAAGACCTTGAAGGTTCCATATGCAACTGACATTCCAACTGCCTTGCGGGGAGGGGGGTGAGTTTGAGGTGTGGAATGCAGTGAAGTCCAATCAGCTTCCATATGCAAAAGACCTTGAAGGTTCCATATGCAACTGACATTCCAACTGCCTTGCGGGGAGGGGGGTGAGTTTGAGGTGTGGAATGCAGTGAAGTCCAATCAGCTTCCATATGCAAAAGACCTTGAAGGTTCCATATGCAACTGACATTCCAACTGCCTTGCGGGGAGGGGGGTGAGTTTGAGGTGTGGAATGCAGTGAAGTCCAATCAGCTTCCATATGCAAAAGACCTTGAAGGTTCCATATGCAACTGACATTCCAACTGCCTTGCGGGGAGGGGGGTGAGTTTGAGGTGTGGAATGCAGTGAAGTCCAATCAGCTTCCATATGCAAAAGACCTTGAAGGTTCCATATGCAACTGACATTCCAACTGCCTTGCGGGGAGGGGGGTGAGTTTGAGGTGTGGAATGCAGTGAAGTCCAATCAGCTTCCATATGCAAAAGACCTTGAAGGTTCCATATGCAACTGACATTCCAACTGCCTTGCGGGGAGGGGGGTGAGTTTGAGGTGTGGAATGCAGTGAAGTCCAATCAGCTTCCATATGCAAAAGACCTTGAAGGTTCCATATGCAACTGACATTCCAACTGCCTTGCGGGGAGGGGGGTGAGTTTGAGGTGTGGAATGCAGTGAAGTCCAATCAGCTTCCATATGCAAAAGACCTTGAAGGTTCCATATGCAACTGACATTCCAACTGCCTTGCGGGGAGGGGGGTGAGTTTGAGGTGTGGAATGCAGTGAAGTCCAATCAGCTTCCATATGCAAAAGACCTTGAAGGTTCCATATGCAACTGACATTCCAACTGCCTTGCGGGGAGGGGGGTGAGTTTGAGGTGTGGAATGCAGTGAAGTCCAATCAGCTTCCATATGCAAAAGACCTTGAAGGTTCCATATGCAACTGACATTCCAACTGCCTTGCGGGGAGGGGGGTGAGTTTGAGGTGTGGAATGCAGTGAAGTCCAATCAGCTTCCATATGCAAAAGACCTTGAAACGCTGGGCGGGACTGCACAAAGCAGCCAGTCAACCCAGCCAGCGTCTTCTGACTGACAGTTCAAGCGTCCATACACTAAAGGGGCCAAATTTAGAATGTTCATATAGAATGTTCTTACTCAATTATATATAAGGAGAGATTTCAAATTAATGTTACAGAAGAATTAAGAGACTCTGAAGGAAGATATAAGATTTTTAAAATCAGGTTCCTAGAAGACAATATTTACACAATAGCAACAATATATGCCCTGTTAAACAGTGGGTTCTATGGATGAGCAGGCTCGAGTCTGGTGATCAGCTCAACTTTATTTGTGATTTTAGCAAGAGCAAGACAAGACTCCAGAGCCTCAGCTCTGTTAAATAGCATGCAATTGCCACACCCAAACACACCCCACTCCCAGAGACAGGCTATTTACATAACATTACAACTAGATTGGTTACTTTCAGAATCCTGGTAGGCCATTGTTCTTGTGCTCCAAGCTCAGCCAGTCTCTGGGGTGATTCAATCAGGAATGATTCAATTCCAATACATGCAAGAGAAAAATTATATGAAAATTTCCCAATCCAATTTAGATTTTCATGAAGGAGAGAAAATATGCTTTGGAAACATGGTTGGGGTAATGGGTTAAAAAAAGGGGTGAAAAAAACTAAACAAGGCAAACTTCCCAAAAATGTGTTTAATTAAATGTGTTACAATTAGAAGATGCTTGGAGGATCAAAAATCCAAATACTAGCGATTACTATACTAGCGACTCCAACCATATTCAAGTATTGCTATGTGCTGGATATCAAAAACCTTGGTTATTAATCTAGAGAGTGCAAAGATACAACCAAAAATCTTTGCAGATCACAATCCATTAGTAGTAAATTGGTAACAAAACAGAGGCAGAAGGGAAGATGGAGATTAAATGATATTCTCCTTCAGTGGGGGGAAGTAATTCAGAACTGGGTAGGTCACGCCTGTCAGAATCGGGCTCTGCTGATTGTCATGTTGACTAATGTTTTCTTTGTTTCTGTCTTTGTAGTTTGCTTTCGTGTTTTTCGACCATTTGGTCTCAACCCTTGCCAGCCCTCTCTGCCATAAAGATTCCAAGGGATGGGGGGGGAGTAGGTGTGAATGCCATATATCTGTATGTGTGTATGCGGGTGTCAGGTTAGCTTTGCTGGTAATGACTTTCCCATGAGAACAAGCCCCAAGAGACTCTTGTCCTTGGAGAAACATCTGTTGCTAGATAATAAACTTTGTAGTGCGGGGTAGTATGCAGGGGGAGTGAAAGAGGGTGGGGGAGTGAATGCCTGCTGCATGACCATTGCATTATGGGACATTGATCTATTACCTATACAATGCCTAACCCTTGATCTATTCCTTAGTCTGAATAAGAGATCTCTCTTGTGCACATCTAAATCTCTGTTTCTAATAAAGCTTTCATGAAAAGACTATTAGACTTGAGAATGGATTGACTCAAGGGTCTGACAACGCCTCTGCTCGCTCAGGTAGAACTATGCAAATTTTGTGTGGCTCCTCCTGGAGAGATCCATTGCATTATGGGACATTGATCTATTACCTATACAATGCCTAACCCTTGATCTATTCCTTAGTCCCCCCGCCCTGCCGCCCTGCCCCTCCCTCGCCTAAACAGGGTAGTGAATCGCAGGCCGTCACCCACCTTTCCAGGAGAAGCCTGAGGAGCAGGCCTGGGGCTAGCCCATGGGGTCCAGCCCCCTAACGTTTCTTCCAGGGCCCCAACCTGAGCCTTGGCTTCTCCTCTGTATGAGCTCCACAGTAGCTACGTGCCTGTTGGTGAAACAGGGGCTGCATAGGATTGCAGGTCCGATCTCGCAAGACCATCTCTTGGTCAAACTTAAGAGTGAGTTTTTCTCCAAAGTTTTGCAACCAGGGAGAGTCTCCCATGTTTGCAGAAGGAAGAGGTGATCCTACGTGCTGGGGGAAGGGGTGTGTATGTTGTGTTGTGTGACTGACAAGCAGCCTCACCAGTGCCTGGAGTGGAGGGAGAAGGAAGAAGAAGCACAGGCAAGGGAGCTCCCCCCCAGCCTGAGCCACTAATGGGAACAGTTGGGGAAGGGAGGTGGGATCGCCTGGAGGAGGGTTGGGTGGGTGGTCCCAGAGGTGCTGCTCAGGGTGCCTTCCTAAGCAGCCACCTGAAGTGGGCACTGGCAGGGGAACCCGAGACGGCAACATTGCAATAGTGTGGGTGAGGCCGGGCAATCCTCCATGCACCTTGCAGGGAAGTCATTGCGTGGGACAAGGCACAGGATTCCAGCTGTGCACTCTGCAGCTCTGAAGTACACTGGCTTGCAGTTAGTCCATCAGTCCCATCTGAACCAGCACAATCTGAGGCAGGGGGAGGACAGAATGCGTGTAGCTCCATACAGACATATAATGGCTGGCCCCTGAGCAAAAAAGTGCCCCCCGCAGCAAAAAGGTGCTAACTACGGGCTGCTGAGGAGGGCGGGGTTTGGGAAGTGTAGGGACTTCAATGGGGTATAAGGCCATAAAGTCCACCTTCCAAAGCAACCATTTCTCCAGGTGAACTGATCTCTGTCACCTGGAGATCTGTTGTAATCCCAGGAGATCTCCAGCCACCACCTGGAGGTTGGCAACCCTAGGTAAGGTCCAATGTTTCAATCTTTTATTATAAGACATAGTGAAAAAATGGTTGCTATTATATAATCTTTACCATTTACAATATCATTTTTATTATATGTTTACTCATTCTTTTTTATGTAATTATAATTATGATATGTGTTTTATTTTATTTTATTTTTCTGTTCTGTTTATATTTATAAAAATAATTTTATTTAAAAAAAGAATTTATACACTGCCTTAAAAGACCTGTGCCTATGGCCCACACAAAATAGCCTAGTCCTTAACCCTTTTTGGTGAATTATTTTGTATTCAGTTTTGTTCTTATTGTTGTTCCTTACTGTGTATTTCCAGTTTGTTGTATTTTGTAGTCCTTAACCCTGGCTGCAGATACCCACTTTCAGTGTAGCAACAGTCAGACTGCAAGGCCTTTGTTGGGCCCAACATACTTGTTTGGCTCCAATCTACATTTGAGGAGAAAGTAAGTCTTCTTTGACTTTTCAGTTACATTATCATTACATTGTATTTTGGAAATGGAACACTGGGAGAGGGTAGGGCCTATCATGTTTCCTTGTTGAAATAGCTTTGTTTGTTTGCTGCTTGCTGCTGTTGTTACTTTCCGCTGGGTGTGGGATGGGTCTATATATCCTTGATTGAGAACAGGGTTTTTTTTTCATGGTAGTGAGGGGGAGGCTGCTGGGGGGACCCAGTTTACAATCCATTACTAATATTCCCATTTGCGCGCGTGCACACAGACAGGGGGATTAATTCTAGAATGTGGTAGGATGTCCTCTCAGCATGAGTAAGGGCCACAGCAAGGCCCAACAGACCCAGCTGGTGCTCTCACATGCATGTATCATAGAATCCTATGCAAGACACTCACAGATGTTCTGTGCCAGAGACACAAGAGTTCCTTAGCAGACAAATCCATGTGGAAAGGGTTCCTTGAGATTAGGTTGACTGAAAATTACTAACGCAGAGTAGTTACAAGAATGACAATGATATGCAAGTCATGATTAAATCAGCAGAACACAAATTATTTGTGGCATTGAACAGCAACAGGAGTTAGGCATGACTTTCTCTGACTGACGCAGAGTAGTTACAAGGAGACAATGATATGCAAGTCATGCTTAAATCAGCAGAACAAATTATATGTGGTGCTGAACAGCAACAGGAGTTAGGCATGACTTTCTCTGACTTGGGGCCAATCATCACATTTTTATTTGAATGAATGATTATTATTTTGTGGCTGAGCTCAATTCTACTATCTGAGCACACAAGATCTGATGCAGACCACCCCAGTGATGGAGTCTGTATGTCACAACTCTTTCCCCCCCCCCTAAAACACAGCAACCCCCTTCCAGTCCCATGAGAATGCTCATCCAGGTCGAATGTCTTATCCCTTCCCTCTGGATAAGGCAAGCATTAAGAAACAGAAAAAGAGAATAGGCTGCAGATTCTCTGATTTTTGCCAGGTCTGTCAAATAACCTCCTTTAAAATAATTGAATACAGAACTGGAAGTGATTTGCACAGTTCAACATACAGTTCTGTACGCCTGTTAACACTGAGGGGGAGGCTGGGACCAGATGACAGTGGGCATCCCATTTATGCTAATGGGGATATGGAATGAGACGCTCCTATGTTTGGCACTGAGTTGTGGAAAATGAATTTATAAGACACCAGTCCGGGAAATAGCTCCCCAAAGCTGAGCAGAAGGCACCAGCTTGCTATGAATAGCTCAGTCATCATCTCTGCAATCTTTTAACTAGAGATGAAACATCCTGCCTGAATGGGGTCACAACGCAGAAGCCCTGGTGCCTCCCACTTGCTTCATCCTTCCAAAGGAAGTTCCCATTCCCATCTCATGTCATGTAGCACAGACAGGCCAAAGACACAGTGTCAAGTGGCCATGATCTCTGTACTTCGGGTATGGGCGCCACTTCTGTCTGGCAGATCTCCTGTGCTTTAAACAGCTGTATGGCAGGCAGAAAATTCAGCAGATGCTGCATTTCCTGTCATAGAGATGCAGTGATGAGAAAAGTGTTCCCAGCTAAATTCCTGCCTGTCAGGGGGAAAATAGCAACCCATTAAGAAGCCAGATTACTTGCAAGAATATATGTGTTGACATGTCCGTGTAGTACTGCAGTGCTTGTTAAGAACATCAGAACTGTCCCAGTGGACTAGACCAGGGGTCCATCATCCAGTATTCTGTTTCTAACAGTAGCTGGCCAAGTGTCTCTGGGAAGCTCATTTTTTGTTGTTGTTGTTGTTCAGTCGCACAGTCGAGTCCGACTCTTTGCGAATCCATGGACCAAGTCATGCCAGGCCCTCCTGTCTTCCGCCGTCCTCTGAAGTTTGCTCAATTTCATGTTCGTTGCATCTATGACACTGTCTAACCATCTCATCCTTTGCCGTCCCCGTCTTCTTTGACCTTCAATCTTTCCCAGCATCAGGGTCTTCTCCGGTGAGTGCTCCCTTCTCATTTGGTGGCCAAAGTAGTTGAGCTTCAGTTTCATTATCTGGCCTTCCAGGGAACAGTCAGGGTTGATTTCTTTTAGGATTGACTGGCTTGATCTTCTTGCAGTCCAAGGGACTCTCAAGAGTCTTCTCCAGCACCATAGTTCAAAAGAATCTATTCTTCGGCGCTCGGCCTTCCTTATAGTCCAACTCTTGCAGCCATACATGACTACTGGGAATACCATTGCTTTGACCATGCGGACTTTTGTTGGCAGGGTGATGTCTCTACTTTTTAGCATGCTGTTTAGGTTTGCCATCGCTTTCCTCCCAAGGAGCAGGCGTTTATGGCAGGACATAGAAACAACAGCCCTGCGCCATTGCTTGTTTCTAGCAAAGGTAATCTACTCGTGTTTACTGTTGTTTCATTTAGTTTTCTTAGCTAATATCTGTTGGTAAACCAATCTTTCATGAATGGCTCTTATTAAAGTAGTTTAAGCTAGTGACCATTGCCCACTCTTGTGGCAGTGAGGACCATAAGTACCATCAGTTATTTCATCAGTATCATAAGTTATTCATTCTGCATTGTATGTTACAATTTATTTATTTATTTCATTTATACCCTGTGTATTCCTCCTAACAGGGACCAACAGCACCTTACATTGTTCTCTCCTCCATTTTATCCTCACAACCAGGGCATTTTTTGTAGAAAAAGCCTGCCAGGAACGCATTAGCATAATAGTCCACACCCAACAGCAGAAACTCATTAGCATATTAGGCCACACCCCATGCCTTCCCTTTGCTTGCCTAGGCGCCCCGCGGCTGTAGGGAGCCCGGGCAAGCCGGCCCTTGGACAGCCCGGGCCCCCCTGGCTCGCCCGCCTCGGAGCCACTGGGGGGCTCTCCAGACCTTCCCTCTGTAGCCACACACACAGAGGTTTTGGCTGTGGTGGGCGTGGCCAACTCTGAAGCCAGCCAGAACTTTGTTCCAGTGTGTTCCTGCCCAAAAATAGCCCTGCTCACAACAATTCTGTGAGGTAGGCTGGGCTGAGAGTGTGTAACTGGTCCAAGGTCACCCAGGGAGCTTCCATGTGTTTTGAACTGTGGTTTTTACTGTAGTTTTTAACTGAAAGCTGCCTTGAGCAGGACTCTGAAGGCAGAGCAGGGATTCAAACCTGGATCCTAGGCTGACACTCTAACCACTACAATACACAATATTGGTTCTCTGAAGACTTATACCACACTGATGCTCCATTGTCTGTGCTGGATTCCTATTGCCTCCTGAGCAATTAAAACCTGCCACCTCCACCTAGGGGGAGGGATCACCTTCTCCAAGCACTTATTGTTCCTTGAATAGAGCCATCCCCTACCAATTAGCCCCCTGCTGAGGAAATAATGAAGGAATGTTAACATTCTTTTGTCATAAACCCCGGATCCAGCACATTTTGGTCAAGCCATTCACATAGATTAAATAGCAATCTCACAACATACCTAACCAGTTTACAAAGATGCCACTCAGCTTTGGAATTCTCCCCTGGAGCTTTGCCAAAATATGCACACCTTCTGGAAGTATTTTAAGAACTTTTTATTCAAACTGGGTTTTTGTGGCTAGATATACAGAAGGATAAGATAAAATAATTAGTATATGCATTCCTTTTTTATTCCTGCCTGGATCACTTAGGATGCCGTGTGCTATAAGATAAACAAAAAACAAAAAACCCTCCTGTCTCTTGGTAGCTCTAGTCTACACCATCCTCCTTTCTATATTTTTCTTTCCACTTTTGTCTAAGTAATCCATATGAGTCCAATTTAAATCTCCCCCTATCACCACTTCCCCCTCTTTAAATTTGTCTAATTTCTTGAGAACATCTCTTAAAAATTGAATTTGCTTCTTATTGGGTGCATAAATGGAGGTGAAGGTAAATGTTTTGTTTCCATATTGCCCTTTAACAAAAATATAACACCCTAATGGGTCTCTTACTAAATTAGTTTTCTGAAAGGGGCAGGCTGCTGAAAAGATAATTGCTACTGAAAAGACAACTCTCGGTGTTTTCTTTCTTTATGCCTTTGGCAGCCATCTTATCTCCTTGTTCTGTAGGAAGGAGTCTGATTATTATGATATTCCTCCGAACCCTTAAAGTAGTATCCACAGAATTTCAATATTTGAATTCTTTAGATCTTCTGTGTTCTAATGCAGCTGGAGTTTCATCAATTAAATGCTATTAAGCTTGTGTTTTAGAGCCCTTTTCGGCTTTTAGGCTTGGAGCCTTCAGATTAGGCATCTGCCATTATCCGGCTCTCTATCTTAATACTCTCCAGTCTGCTTAGATTTGAATATTCTTGGAGAACAACCAACTACATAAACATGGACATTTCATACTATTTTATTAATCAAATCATAATCAATAGAAAGAATACAAGAGGGTATACAGAATTATTTCAAGGAAAATATAACTGAAGGCATGCATTGCATACTGTATGGGATGCATTAAAACCAGTAGTAAGGGGGATATGCATTCAAGAGATGGCTAGATTAAAGAAGAAGCTTAATAGCGAAAAATTAAAACTACAGGCAGAAATAGGAGAATTAGAAGCAAGGCATAAAAAAACTGGATCAAAAAAGGTTTACAAGGATTTGGTAAATAAAAGGAAGGAATTAGATGTTTTACAGATAGACACCATAACTAAAGAGCTGCTGTATTTAAAACAGAAATACTATGAATTTGGCAAGAAGAGTCCCAAGTTATTGGCAAGTAATTTGAGAAAACATAATAATAGAAACAGAATATCAATGATAGAATGCAACAATAAAAATACATAATATGGAATAAATAGCTGAGCAATTTGCTCAATATTTTGAAAAATTATATACCTCAGAAAATCCATCTGAGGAAAAAATTGATGAATATTTACAAAACCTAAATATTCCTGAACTAAAAAGTGAGCACAACAATATTTTAAACAAACTAATTGAAAGTAAAGAAATACACGAGGTTATTAAAAAATGGAAAATCTCCAGGCATAGATGGTTGTGGCTCAGAATTTTACAAACAATTCAGAGTCCTATTACCCCCCATTTATGACAAAATTATTTAACCAAATAATGAAAGATAAACAAGCACCATACTCATGGGAAGACACAAGAATTACAGTGATTTTAAAGACTGATAAACAAACTAACCAACTAGACTCATACTGACCAATAGCATTATTGAACCAAGATGCAAAAATCTTTACTGCTGTCCTTGCAACTGAGTACTATAACTGAGAATTATGTTTCTCCAGACCAATCAGGTTTTGTACCCCAAAGGCAAATAGCAGGTCCAATATGTAGAATATTAAATGCCATTTACGTTAGTAAAAAAAATCAGATGCCATTAGCCATAGCATCTCTTGATGCAGAGATAGCTTTTGATCATTTGGAATGGGATTTTATCATTAGACTGCTAAGAAAATTAAATATCCGGCAATACTTTATGAATGCCATTCAGTCAGTATATCAAAAGCCCAAAGCCAGAGTACGGATAAATGGTTTTGATTCTGCTAATTTTCCCTTGACTAGAGGAACTAAACAGGGCTGCCCTTTGTCACCCTTGCTTTTTATCCTTTCATTAGAACCTCTGACAATTGCAATAAGGGCTAATAAGCAAATTCAAGGCTTAGAGATAAATAGATTTGTACATACAATTAATATGTTTGCAGATGATGTAGCTGTATTAATGGTAAATCCTAAAGAAGCACTACCTGGATTAATGAAGGAGATTTGTGATTGTGGAAGAATTGTAGGATTATGTATTAATTATAAGAAGACTGGAATACTATACATAAATATAAACCCAAAAATGCAACTTGAAATTCGAAATGAGTTAGGATTCTCCATACATTATAAATCATTCAAATATCGAGGAGTTACTATCCCAAAGAATTTAAATAAATTACAGCAGCTAAACTTCCATCCGGTTACTCTACAAATAAGAAGAGATATTAAAATATGGTCCCAGTTACAGTTGACAATTATGGGTAGAATCAAATGATGGCACTCCCAAAAGTAAAGTATTTTTTCAAACACTTTCCATGTATATCACATCAAGGGATCTAGCCTCTTGGTAAAAAATCTTTACCAATTTTATTCATCAGGGTAAAAGACCAAGACTTATGAAGGCTATAAGATACAAAAGGGCAGATCAAGGAGGATGGGGAGAACCAAATATAAGCAAATATTATGAGGCAAACCAATTGAGAACCTTGGTGTCATATTTAAATGGACCCTCTGATAAGTCTTGGGTGAGCATGGAAGCAGATGGGAAACATTTGAATTTAATTGAGAAAATTGTTTTTGGAGGGAAAAAAGAGACATTAAATGGGTAGAGAACCCTTTCCTATATACTGCATTAAAATTTGGGTTAAATGGAAAAATAAACTGATCACAGAGATATCCCCGTTGATTCCTATCATACTACATCCCAACTTCTCATGTCTGGATAAATCAGAAAGCTATAGTAAATTGAAAGAAAAAGGGATCTATAGAATGAGAGATCTTTATGTAGACGGCACTTCCTTTACTATGATGCAATTAAAAGAAAAATTGCAAGGAGAGCTAAATTGGTTTTCACTATATCAACTGCATTACCTAACTGTAAACTCTATGGTAAGGCAAACTATGGAAAAAAGCTGTTGAAATTTGAACAGATTTTAATGCAACATATGACAAGTCTAAAAGGAGCAACCTCTAAAATATATGCTTATTTAATTGAGTGAGATTCAGTTTCACTAAATGGGTTGAAAATAATATGGGGAAAAGATATCGGAATAAACATCAAGCAAAATATTTGGAATAAGATATGGTTTACCCAAACAAGAAAAACTATATCAACAGCTCTTAGA
>NW_015163095.1:62100-92368 GCF_001447785.1 Gekko japonicus | reverse complement strand
CAAATATTATGAGGCAAACCAATTGAGAACCTTGGTGTCATATTTAAATGGGCCCTCTGGTAAGTCTTGGGTGAGCATGGAAGCAGATGGGAAACATTTGAATTTAATTGAGAAAATTGTTTTTGGAGGGAAAAAAGCAAGAGACATTAAATGGGTAGAGAACCCTTTCCTATATACTGCATTAAAATTTGGGTTAAATGGAAAAATAAACTGATCACAGAGATATCCCCGTTGATTCCTATCATACTACATCCCAACTTCTCATGTCTGGATAAATCAGAAAGCTATCGTAAATTGAAAGAAAAAGGGATCTATAGAATGAGAGATCTTTATGTAGACGGCACTTCCTTTACTATGATGCAATTAAAAGAAAAATTGCAAGGAGAGCTAAATTGGTTTTCACTATATCAACTGCATTACCTAACTGTAAACTCTATGGTAAGGCAAACTATGGAAAAAAGCTGTTGAAATTTGAACAGATTTTAATGCAACATATGACAAGTCTAAAAGGAGCAACCTCTAAAATATATGCTTATTTAATTGAGTGAGATTCAGTTTCACTAAATGGGTTGAAAATAATATGGGAAAAAGATATCGGAATAAACATCAAGCAAAATATTTGGAATAAGATATGGTTTACCCAAACAAGAAAAACTATATCAACAGCTCTTAGAGAGAACTCCTTGAAATGATCACACAGGTGGTATTTCACCCCAGTTCGCCTTGCAAGAATAACTAACACAAACAATAAAAAATGCTGGAGAAAGTGTAATCAGCAAGGTGATTACATTCATATGTGGTGGCTATGCCACAGTTCTGGGAGAAATTTATTATAGAAATGGCAAAAATTACACTTCAAACCATCTGTGTAACACCAGCTTTGGCTCTATTAACAATATGGGAGAAACAAAATGAAAAGGTGACTTCTAAAGGACTAATAGTGTTTATATTGATGGCGGTATGCAAGACAGTTGCTAAAAGTTGGAAAGCCGCAGAACTATTAACACTACACTCATGATATTCTGAGTTATGACAGATTGCAATAGCTGAAAAATTAACAAGTCAAATTAGAATAATCAAATCCAAAGCCAAAACTGTAGAATTTTTTGAAATGTGGCACAATTTTATTTCATATACAACTCAGAACAATACTCAAAGTATGTTTAAGCCCTTCCTCAGATTATGGGATAAAGTTAAGTAAGCTCTCTATATATTTTAATCATGTTGTAACTATAAATTAATTATGCATGTTTATAGGAGAGAAAAAAGAAAAGATCAAAAGAATTCCTTCTCTTTGTATTTATGCTGAATGATGAGCTCTCTACCAATGTCTTAATTTGTTGGTTTTTAGTTTTTATATTTTTTTCCTTTTGTTGTTGTTATGTGTACATTGTAGGTTGTTCTTCTATATGGGGAATGGGGTGTGTTTGTTTTTTATATTTAAATAACATTTTATTTTGGGGGGCGAGAATTGCTGTGGATAACTGATGCTGTAATAACCAAGGGAATTGAGCTAGAGGTATTAAAATCCTTTTTTATTTTCTGTTCACATAGTATGTTGGTATTCCTTTGCACCATAAATAAAACTTTTAGTTACATACCTGTTTGGTATGTTTCTGTCTGGGGTTTGCAGAAGGCATTTTCTATTTGCCTTTTCAGGCCTACCAATATTGTGTGTGTGTGTGTGGAACTCCTGACTCTCTGGAGAGGGTTTGGATTTCTGTTTAAAGTCCTAAAGGAAGTAGGGCTGGCCTGTGCCTTGCATTCCTAGATGAAGAATGTCTGGTGGCAGCCTATCGTGGTCTAGGGGCAAGAGTAACTTGACTTTTGATTTTGTGAATATTAGTTCAAAGTGCTCTGCCTGTTAGGGCTCCAGCCCAATCACCTGCCAGACAGTTGTTGTTGTTGTTGTTGTTGTTGTTATTTAAATTTCTACCCCGCCCTCCCCACGAATGGGCTCAGGGCGGCTCAGTTGCACTAGAGTCTCTAGGAGAAATAGAAGTCCCTACCCAGGTATTGTCCCCAGATTTACAGGAATTTCCAAAGCCAGAGTTGGCAGCCCTAATTGATAGCCTCTCCTCTCTCCCACTGCATTTCAGCAACAATGTTGGGGACAGTCATTTGGGAGCTTAATCCAGACGAAATGGAAGAGCTGGTGGTTGGGTGGCAGTTCTGCTAATCCAGGATGTAGGATTCACCTTGTTTCAAATGGGGTTATTTTTCCCCAGAGACTCTGGATAGGAGTGTTAGGTGTGGGACCAGACTTGTTGCTGGATAATTACTAATTAGGTGGCAACAGCATCCAAGACTGCCTTTCACCAGGGCTACTTCCACATGGGTGCATGAAAATGTGCCTCCACTGCAACAGCAGCAAGTGATATGGAAATAGGCAGGCATAGTATTCATTAACTCTGTGTCCTGCCACCACACCCCTCCTCCTTTCCCTCCGTTGTTTCAGTGCAGAATCCAACTCAATGGGGAAACACATGGGAGCCACACACATCATGTCTACACTGGGCACAATGTTACGTGGATGTTGCCAAATAAAACAGGGGCTTCTTACTGTCAGCACAGAGGAAAATAACCATCTGGAAGCAGCCTAGCTCCTGCTAGCATAGTAACTACAGTCCTTCCCTGAAATGTCTGATACGTCAACACATTTTAAAAAGTCTTAAAGAGTTTGACACCAGGACATCTGAAGGATTACCTTCTCCAGTATGAACCGATCGGGACCTTCTAGTGAGGCCCTACTTGGTGGGGTTATAACACGTGACACACAGGCCTTATCTGAGGCAGCACCACAACGACTGAATGCTCTCTCTCTCCTGGAGAACTCAGCTGGCACCTTCTCAGGAAGCTTTTATAACATTTGTAAAAACATATTTATTTCATTAAGTTTTCTGCCTGTTTTAAGGCTGGCCTTTTGGCACTCTGAGTTTTCCCGTGAATCTGCTGGTTTCATTCTGTCATTGTATTCTTGTTTTTTTACGTTATCTTGTACTGCTGTTTTTTGGAAGCCACCATGGGGAGGGGGAACATTTCTGCTAAAGGCAGGGTTTGAAGTTAAATAAATATCCCCCTCTGGTCATTTTTTTCTTCTAAACTAAAAGGCCCTATCACTTTCCTTAGAGCAAAAGTGCCCCAATCCCTTGATGTTTTTAATTTTCCTTTTCTACACTTTCTCCAGCTAACTGATATTCGTTTGAAGATTGAGCAACCAGAAGTTGCAGACAGCATTATGTGCACATGGAGGCATTATGAAACCGGCAGTTTCATTTTCAATCACTTTCCTAATAAATGCTCATATGAAATTTTGGGGTTTTATTTTTTTCAGTGCTGCTGTACAATGATACGGTGGTGACAGCTAAAGGGGGTGACAGCTAAAGGACAGCTATCCTCTTCCCCTCCAGCTAGGAACACTTCCTAACAAGAATGTGAAGTCACTGCAAGCATGCGACATTTACCAATAGCTGCAGTTCCACAACAAGAAGCAAACTTCAGTGACCCTTGTGTGAACCAGTTTGGAGAGTGGAGCTCTCTGCTGGATGCCTATTAAATAGCAACTGATTGGTCTCCCTGGTTTGTTCAACAACAAAAAATGAAGCTTTTCCAAGATGCTGTTACAGTGATATTCTCAGTTTAATTAAAGAAAGATCACTTCCTTTCTGTTCCATTTGTCAAGTGCCATCAAGTCACTTCTGACTTACATGACCCTATGAATGGGTGGTGATGGAAAGTGCTGTCAAATCACAGCTGACTTATGGCGATCCTGTAGGGTTTTCAAGGCAAGAGACATTCAGACGTGGTTTGCCATGGCCTGCCTCAGCATCGTGACCCTGGTATTTCTTGATGGTCTCCTATCCAAATACTAGCCAGGGCCAACCCTGCTTAGCTTCTGAGATCTGATGAGAACGGGCGAACCTGGGCTATCCAAGTCAGGGCTGACCCTCTGTATTAACGTCCTGTTGTTAACAACCATTCTCAGATCTTGCAAACTGAGGGCTGTAGCCTCCTTGATTCAGTCGATCCATCTCATGTTAGGTCTTCTTCTTTTCCTGTTGCCTTCAGGTTTTCCTAGCATTATTGTCTTTTTCACTGACTTTTGTCTTCTCATAATGTGACCAAAGTACTATGTTGTTGTTGTTCAGTTGCACAGTCAAGTAACTTCAGTTAAATCACTTTAGCTTCTAGGGAGAGTTCAGGCTTAATTTGATCTAGAATCCACTTGTTTACATTTACCGTAGTTATTTATACATCTACCTGCTGTCTCTCCAGAGATTGGACAGAGGCAACTCACAAAGTAAAATACAATAGACACATTAAAACAGCATTAAAGTTATCATTAACATTAGCAAACCATATCAAACAGTCATAAAAGCCACAGCAGAGTATAGAAACAGTACAAAACATTTCGCTACCTAAAATGATTTTCATAAAACTGCCCTCAGGCAAGAAGCAAACTTAAAATATCTTTAAACCCTTCCGTTGAAAGCCTGAATAAAAAGAACTGTTTTGGCCTGACACCTAAAAGAAAGGGGAGGGGCATTCCTCTCTTAGGGTTGCCCACTCCAGGTTCAGAAATACCTGGAGATTTGAGGGGGAAGCCTGGGACAGTGGGGTTTAGGGAGGGGAGGGACCTTGGTAGGGTATAATGCCACACAGTCCACCTTCCAAAGCAGGCATTTCCCCCCAAGAGAAGTAGAATAAATGTTTTAAATAAATTAATAAGTTATTTATGTAGCCTGGTGACCAGTTGTAATTCCAGGAGATCTCCACACCCACCCCCAAACCCAGAGGCTGGCAACTCTGTTCCTCTGGCAAGGTGCTACCACAAGGGTTTCCAATTCCAAGTTGGGATATTCCTGGAGATTTGGGGGTGGAGCCTGGGGAGGGTGGAATTGGGGGAGGGAATAAAGCCATAAAGTCCACCCTCAGAAGCTGGCATTTCCTCCAGGGGAACTGATCCTCTAAAATCCATTGATCAGTTGTCATTCAAGAAGAATTCCAGCCCACACCTGGAGTCTGTGCAAGTAACAACACAGTGAAAAAGTGCAACACTGTACCCAAATACACTTGACGCTTCATTCAAAACATTCTTATATTAACAGTGTAATACTCTGAATAACCATTCAAAGCCATTCCAAAAACACCAATGTAAGTATTCAAGTACAATTAATTTTTTTCCCATTTTGTAAATGTCCACAAAAACAGTCACTAAGAGGTGTGGCGATGGACCGCCTAGCTTCCCATCCATTTCCTTTCAGGACTTTGTCAGGCCACCTCCAGTGATGGAGCTATAATAAAGAAAATGCACTACTTAACAGATTCATATCATATATCAGGTAGGGAAATCCCAGAAGCTCTCAATACAAAGGAGAACTTACCAACAAGCTCTATAGATTTCTCTTGACTGTATACAGCAGTCTATATCTATTCTAGCTGGCTTGAACAATAGAGGCTCTAAACTTTCCAAAGACAAAACACCCTGCTAAAAGCCTCCCAGTGTTCCCTGATTAAACACTGAGCTGGAGCTGATCTGAAAGGTACATGCCTTACATCACAAAAATACAGACAGGTCCAATGCCAAATTAAGGCCATAAGGAAACATAGTGCAAAGTTTAAAAATAAAGTACATTTCTTTTTGTAACAACAGTCTGTCAATATCAATTCTGTGTGATCATTCAGTTGTCACTCTATATAGTACAGTAAATCCTCTGCTCTATGGCCAACTTTTATGTAATGCATCACCATAGGAGCTTCTTTAATTTGATGTTTAATTCTAATTTTGTGTTGCAACATTCTGGACTTAATAGGTCTAATGGTAGACCCAATGTAGCCCTTTGAACATGGACAAAGAGCCAAATAAATAGTATAAATAGAGTTGCAATTATTAAAGGTAGGAATTCTCCCGGTGATGTTCATCTCATTGACATTCACAATGGGCCCTTCCTGGACTAATTCACATGCAAGGCATTTTCCACATTTATAAAATCCAGTTGGAAGATTCCTATTCCTTGTAGTTCTGAAGCTTATATCAGATCTAACAATCATATCTCTAACAGATCTCCCACATCTCCAACCTATAATAGGTAAGGAACTACATCTAGGGGTGTCTTGTACTATGTTCCAGTGCTTAAAAATAGCACACTTTACCTGTTGAACCATACAGTTAAATTCAAATGCACATGTGATTCTTTTATGTTCCTCTTTAGATTTATCCTGTAAAAAAGTCATACATTCTGCCTGTCTGACCTTATTGTATGCTGCTGTAACAACCTCAAAAGGATACACCCTTTCCCTAAATTTCTGAGATAATTTCATAGCATTCTTACTAAAATCTTGTTCCCGTGTGTTGTTTCTCCTTATTCTGATGTATTGACTGAGTGGCAGGCTCCTTCTGAGATGTTTAGGATGACAGGACTGAAACTGTAACAAAGAATTTCTATCCATGGTGATTTCAGCTAATGTACTTTTATTCGTGAGGAACAAGATAACTTTTGCCGGCTCGCAGGCCAGCTTATATTCTCCGAGAAACCACCACCCAAAACCCCCCCTCCCACAACACAATAGGTTATTTACAGTGGCCGAGAGTCCCACAGGCTCTCGGCCAGGAGCCTAGCCCTTTGATTGGTGCGGACTAGGATCCCCATAGTCCATTGTTCATCTGAGTGAAGCTCGAGGGTTGCATCAGACCGCATGGAGCCCTAGCCTGCCATGTGGTCTGAACTGGATACATTACACGTGGGTTTCTTGTATCCCTTCACAGCCAACTGGCCCTCATTCTTGTAGATTGTGACATCTAGAAAGTTAATACGCTGGTCATTATGGAATACAGAAAACTTAATGGTGGGATGTAAACCATTAATCCATTCCTTGAATTGTTCTATACTGGTCAGGTTCTCCATAATCAGAAGACAATCATCTATGTAACGCATAAAAAGGATTAACCCTTGCATAAAAAGGATTAACCTCTGCGTTGTATAGAAAAGTTCTGTTATGTACTGACATACATACAGCAGAGCTTGAGTCTGAAGCTCTATCTCCACCTGGCATTGAAAAGTACTTGATCTGATTGGGTGCTTCCCACAGTCTACCAATGAGAACACCAGACTAGTTCTGGAGGGAAACAAACCCACTGGTTGTTATCTGTAAATACTGATTGGTTCTTATCTAATGTATGGGCGTGGTTTACAAAGCCCTGACAGTTTAAAAGAGAGCCTGTTGCTCTATTGTGTTGTGTTCATTCTTCACCTATCTAATAAAGCTGAATCTCTGTTTTGTTGGAAGATAGCAATGTCTGGTGCACATGTACTGCCCATGGCCACACCTCCTACCCATAAATAGAAGTCCTCATCGAATTTGAAATAATTTTTTTCAAGGATAATATCCAGGATCTCCATTAGGAAGTATGTTGGGGGATTAAGTCTATCCGATATTTGCTCCGGGACATTCTCTGTAATTAACCTAGCCTCTTGTGGGATATTCGTGTATAGTGCCCCCACATCCATGGTGACAAGAATAGATTGATCCAAAACTATCTGGTTTTCCACCAAATTAATCAAATGCTTTGTGTCTCTAATATAGGACCTGATCTTCTCTGCAAAGGGTCTGGCAACCTTAGCTGTCACTGAAAAAGCCCTGTCCAGAGGCAGACTGAGTATCAAACTCACTGGGCCATTTCCTGGTGGGATGCTGCTCTGTTGGGCATGTTGTCACAGCACTGTAGCACTGCCAGCACCACTCGGTTTAGCTTGCTCTGGGGCTGCGATGCAGGTCTGCAAAGGCCCAGGTGGGGTGGGAGCTTACACTGCACTGGCAACTTGCCACTCAGGATGAAGGTTTGCCTTGGCAGGGCAGCCCCATTGAACAAAAGAGAGCTGCCTCATCTGCTGCTGCTGTGCTCTCTCCTCTTCCAGGCTCCTCCTCCTCCTCCTCCTCCTCCGCATCTGCATCATCCTGAATTAAGTGTGGGGGGAGGCAAGAGACAGCAGTTATTCAGTGTTCAGGGAAAGGCACTCTTTGCTTGCTGAGAGGTAATTTTGTTTTAGCACAAAATGAGTAATTATGATTTTCATCAAGGAAGGGGGAGAGACCCTTTTCCATGGATGTTCTGGCCACTCAGCTCTCCCCTGGTTGCTTTCCAGAACCATAGAGGTACCGTGGGGTTTTCCTAGAAGAATTCTTAATATGCACTGTGTGCGGACAGTTGGTAGGTAGTGGCTAGGGTGGCATCATTGTGGGGCTCAGGCCATTGCTATATAATGATCAGTGCCTTCTCTGCATGGCTAACACGAGGCATCACCAGCACATGTTGGGACTGATAGGTGACCATGGCATTGTCAGCGCCACTATAGGAGCCTTTATCTGTGTTGCCCTGTTGGAGCTCATTTCGATAGCTACTCTTGTGCTTTCCACTTTGCAAGGGATCATGAAAATGTCATGGCGATGTTAGCACTGAGGCAGCAGTGGGATTTGTCTGCCCAGCGATTAATCAATCAACTGTGCACTTTAAAATCACTCCAGTTGGAGAATGATTCTCCATAAAAGGGTGTTCAGTGCCTCCAAGATACTCACCTGGGAAACTTGACTGTAAAACAACAAAGCACAAGGGGGGAAATACACTACTGTAAGGAAGAGTATACACCAACCAAGTAGTATAGTAATACTAACTGTGTTTTGATCGCTAAATTTCCTCAGGGAAAGGATTTGGAGTTTTCTCTCAGCCCATTAGCTTCTCTCATTTATGAAATGCAAAGAAAGGACAGAAGCAGGAGCATAAACATACAGGATCTACTCAAGATAAGCAGGATTCTGTGAATTGGGGAACTGCAGCATGGAAAGAATTTTAATTGCAATATTAAGTAAAAATAATTTGTCAAAATAGAGTCTTATGGCACCTGAAAGGCTAAAACTTCTATTGCGGAAGAAGCTTTCGTAAACCAGATGTACAAATGTGCATTTAATTCTGGCTCATCATGAGAGCTTCTGCCACAATCACCTGGTTATATCTGAAGATGCCACAAGCCTCTCTACTTTTTTGGCTCAAGAGGTGAATACAGCTGTGCCTCTGGAATGTGCCAAAGTGAAAGGGGTGTGTGTATTTTGTGCTTCTTTGCAGGAATTGATCTTCAAGTGAATTGAATGGGGGTGCTTGAGAGAAGAAACATGTTGAGGCTTTGGAAGAAAGCCCTTGTGCAGTCATATGCCCAGACATTGCACAGAATTTATTTATTATTTATTTTATTTTATTTCTATCCCACCCTTTTCGCATGTGGGCTCAAGGTGGTTTACAACATATAAAACTCACAGCAATAAAACTAACTCTAATACTATAAAATCACTAACTCTTAAAGCAAGATGACATTCTGAGAAACCATTTTCCAGTGACTTGGCACAGTATAACAATAGGGAGAATGCCTGATACCCCCTTTTAAGTATTATACCAAAATGACTCTAGCAAAACAAGCTACATGAGAAAATGTACCATATTCAGCATTGTTAAAGTAAACATTGGGACTAACAGAATGAGTCACCATAGTTACTCTGCAGGCATTCTTCTGTTCCTTGGGTACCATAGCAACACTGCCTTTCATTCTGAAGCAACAACAAGATTAATGGCAGGAGCCCTCTCTCGTGGACTGCTTATAGAGGAGATCCAAAGAAGCAAAGAATTAGAAAGCAATGGGGATCAGGCCTGGGGTCAGTCACAGAATTAACATTGTGGAAGGGACTAAAAGATCATCTAATCCAACCCCATACACAAAGTCAAGAACCCTCACTCTCACTTCCCAAAGGTCAGCCTAAACAGTTTAGCCCACAGTGTGTCAAAACCAGATGCACTTCATGACACGTATCTGCTGAGCAAACATCATTAGATGACTTGTGCAAGTAAGCCACACACCACATGTCACTATCCAGACTAGCTGGGGGGAAATTCCAACTTCACATGTGCCACATACTCACTCACACATGGTATGCAGTAAAACTGTTGTATAAATCTGAGCCTGCCATGTGCTGCTGGAGTCCTAGCTGTAGCCTGTTCAGGTCAGGAAGGGGTCCCTCCCCCAGTATAAAATTTGGTTTCTCTCTTTCTTTCCGAACATCAGGTACTGCCACATTGATGACAGGACATTTGTAAGCATATTCTTGTTTGATCTAGTATTTTCTACCAGAAGATCCTCCACAGCTTTCTTCTCATTAGCATACTCAACAGCAAGAAAAGCCCCAAGCAAATTAGCTTCTAGGAACTGTAAAAAATAGAATGAAGGTTTTATTTACTTCCATAAGCTCAGAGGAACTAAAGGGATAGGAGGAGGTGGGTGGTGGGGGTGTCTTGGCCAGTCTTATTATTTCCAAAAGGAAGCAATATGGATGTGTACAGGGAAAAATTGTTTTCACTGTCTGTTTGCTTTCTGCTTTTTAAAAAAAAAAAAAAACATGATCAAGCTGAAATACTTTATTAAAGCTAGTATTACATTTATTATTCCTTTCCACTGATTTCAGTGGGAACTATATTTGCAGTTGTAAATTTCCCCCAGCCCTGTGCAATGAGGTGCAGCTGCAAAAAAGGCTTTCTAGTAACTCAGCCTAGCCTGGAAGATGACCCCTGAATACTACTCACCTCGCCACCTGGATCCATGCCGCAGTAACACTGAGACTAGACTACTGTAATAACACTGTACAGAATGCCCATTTGTTACCAGGCTCAGTGCATTGGCTGTGACATACCAAGCTCTTCATGGCCTTTGCCACTCGTATCTGCAGGACCGCCTCTCTCCCTGTGTTCTGCCATGACAGCTTCACTTATGTCAGCTGGGGCTTCTGCAGGTGTGATCCTGCAAATGGCCAAAACCAGTTATTGCCCGTACACATTTTATCCATTGTGGCTCCTGCCTTATGGAATGGCCTGCCAAAGGAGATCAGGAAAGCTCCCACCCTCCTGGCCTTCGCAAACTATGGAAAACTGATTTTTTTAAAAGAGGTCTTTTCTGTGCAGGTAATAAGTCTGCACTGTACAAAATGGTTCACCAACTTACCTGGATAAATGATTGGGACTGTGGTCTATACTGCTGCATATAGCTTATTGTAAGTAGGATCCCATTATGTAATTCCAGTACCGCTTAATGCGTTATTTTAATACTAATACTATGCTTCGGTTCTTTGTGGTGGTTCCAGACTTCTAAAATACTAATGCATTGGTTACTGAATGTCCCATTTGGTTGACTGTACTGACTCACTATGTATAATCTGCCTTGAGTCCCTGTGAGAAAGGCAGACTATAAATCACTTATGTAAATAAATTAAAACAAAAATGGAGTGTGTGATCAAGTGGACTCTAAAACTCCCTGCCCCTGGTCTCCAGTGCTGCTTTATTCTAGAGCATGAAATCAAAAACTTTTGGCCCCAGCACCTCACAAGTGCACTAACAAGCAAACAGTTTGTTTTGTTATCCTAATGCACACCCCTAGCAAGCAATGGTATTTTGAACTTGGCAAAACACTTGCATTACCAGCATTCCCCACCAGATGATGTTGTCGGGATGACAGAACATGTTCATATCCCATCCTAACAGGCAGAGTGGTGTGAGGGCAGAATTACACATTATGTGTAATCCATTATTCTTCTGAGATTTAAAAAAAAAAAAACCTCCTAAAGCAGCTGAGAGTAGCTTCAAGCTGAGTGGAAGAAAAGAAGGAATGGAATACTAAGGGGGCGGGGAGCTCTTTAACCCTTTCCTTCCAGCGATTTGCCTGCTCAGAATCACACACCCACACCAGCAGGTTTTCCAACTGCAAGGCAAATGAAACTCTCTGAGAAGAAAAGTAGCTGAGAAGGGGTGATTTTGAGCAGATAAATGACTGGGAAGGAAAGGATTAAAAAAATTCCAGCTCTGCTGCCGAGTTCTACAAGGATTTTATTTTTACAGAGTTTGCCAACAGATGTCTGTGAAGAGATGAAAACATGGGCTTGGTGACTGACTTCATCCAAAAGCTCGGATGGTTATTGCTTCTAAAGAAATGTTATACATTCCAGAATTGCATAAGGAAAAGCAAGGTGGATGAACTGTGAGGACGTCTGCTTTGAGGGCCAATATTTGAAATCCCACAGAGGAAACTGCAGGTGGTGGGGAGGAACTAAATCATCAGGTGCAGAAAGGACCAAGGCCCCCTCCTTCCAAAGCAGTTTTTTGAGCTATTAAAAATTACCCTTAAAATACAGTTACGTGTTCACTGCTGTTTTTACAGGTACACCAAAGCTTTAGCTGCTGCTGTTGCCATATCCATTTTGGGCCCCAATATTATTTGATCCTGCTCTGATTCCATAAAGTCAGGCAACTGAACCAGAAGTGCAGAAATCAGTCAGAATCAAAGGCTGAAAGATGATCAGATGGGTTTTTGTGCCATCTCTTATATACATCTCACTTATGCTAATTATGTCTTTCCAAGTGAGTCAGTGTAACCCAACAGAATGAAACATTTGAATATACCCGAAGCTTCCTTCTCTTCAGTGGGGAGAATTCAACCAAGCTGGTCATGTCAAGCCTCCACTCGCTTCTGGTAGGGCTATGCAAATTTTGCAAGGATCCCTATCAGACAGATCTAGGCTGACCCTCCAGTCATCTCCAAGCCCTGCTCTGTATGTCCTCCACAGTCATTCTTCCCTCAAAACTTTCTCTTCCATCCTGTTTTTTTAGGGGGTGGGAGGGAAGTGTATGACTTCTCCCCACTGAAGAGAGGAAACCTTCAGGTAGGTTCCAATGTTTCATTCTCCTTCAGTGGGGAAAGTCATCCAAGCTGGTTATTCTTGCCCAAGCTGGAATTTGGAGTGGGCTGAATGTATGTCTGATGTTCTACTGCCTCCTGCAGCACCCTCCTGCCAAAAACTGCTTCAGCTGAGTCTGTTTGATCCATTCTATAATACCTAACAAATGTCGAGAATGAAGCCCAGGTGGCTGCTCTGCAAATTTCAGCTACAGATGTTCAAGTGGAGAATGCTGCTGATTCTGCTGCTGCTATAGTAGAATGCGCCATCATCACCCTGCTGGGTGGAGCCAGACCTCATGCCTCATAAACCTTAAGTATGCCAGTTTGGTATGGTGGTAGGAGTGTGGACTCTAATCTGGGAGAACCGGGTTTGATTCCCCACTCCTCCACATGCAGCTGCTGGTATGACCTTGGGTCATTCATAAGTTCTTTCAGAGCTGTTCTCTCTCAAGGACAGTTCTCGGGAGAGCTCTCTCAGCCCCACCTACCCCACAGGGTGTTTGTCGTGGGGAGGGGAAGGAAAAGCTCTGAGACTCCTTTGGTTAGTGAAGGGTTGGGTATAAATCCAATTCTTCTTCTACTACTGTTTCACCCAGAAGGCTAGTGAATATTTTGAGACTCTTTTCCCCAAATTTGGGCTGCTATGCAACACAAATAGGAAGTCTGAGATTCTAAAAGGGGCTGTTCTTTTTAGATAAATGTGAAGTGCCCTGCATACATCCAACTTGTGCCACATCCTTTCCTTTGAATGTTTTGGATTAGGACAGAAGGAAGGTAGTATCACTGGCTGATTAATGTGGAACGCCGACTTTATCTTAGGTACAAAGGAAGGATCTCTTCTTATGGAAAATGCAGAATTCCTTCCTGAGGGATAGAGCTACAACCTCTGACACCCTCCTTGCTGATGTCACTGCTACTAGGAATGACAAACAACATATTGCTGAACAAGTTCTTAATGTAATAAATATAACAATACAGATGTTATTTTGATTGTTGTTTTGTTTCAACAGATGAATACATCAGGAGACTGAAGTCTCAATGCAGGCAGGACGAACCTTCCCAGGCTTGACTGTCCGTTTCGACTTTTCGTCTTTATCAGACGTCCTATCAACAATAAAACAATTTGATAGTAGGGGAAGCCAACTCTAAAGGAAGTCCATTTGCAATGTTTCTCAATAAAAGTTTTTTGATACACAGTTTGTAGAAGTCTATCTTCAATACATAATTTTCATCAATATGTGCAAGTATTCTATAAGTATAAATATAAATACATTAAGTGAGATAATAATATATACCAATGTCATATTTACCAATTTATACACTTCAGACAATGATACAAAAATATATCTTTTACATTTACAAGAATCCTTATGATCACAGACATAATAAAAAGACATCTTACCAAAAGTGGCTACTTCAAGCTCTCAAGATAAACAGTTCCCTTCAGGGTAATGCATTTGAATATGTATAACAAGACCTTCAATATAAAGTGCAGCAGGCATCACATGTACTAGCTAGAAGGGAGGTCAACGTATCATGCTCCCATGTAGCCTATACTGTTAAAGTGATATAACACTAAAGAATCACTCGATGATACTATGTCAATCTTAGTCACCCAAAAAGCAAGACAGATCCAAAGTGGCATTGAGCCCCGCTGGTTGTTCGGTCCTGATTCTGAAAGTCCACGCTGCCTCTCTTTGTAGTAATAATTTTTTCATGTCCATACTAGTATAAGGTTTACTCCTAACTACTTCTAATACAAGACATTTGAAATCATTACAATCATGATTGACATCAACAAAGTGCTGGACCATCGGGGCTGTCATGTGTTTATGTTTGATCTTGGATTTGTGTTCCAAAACCCTAGTCCTCAGGGTCCTAGAGGTTTGCCCGACATATCTCAAATTGCACCCACAGATTAGGAGATAGATAACACATTTTGAGGCACAGGAGGAAAAAACTTTGATGGGCTTCTTTAAATTTACATCAGGGAAATCCAACACATCCGTTTCTATCATTAGCATACATGCGGCACACCTGCCGCACCTGTGATGACCATTTGGCAGACTAGCTTGTGAAGGCATCTTAAAGCTGTCTGCTCTAACTAATTTGTCTCTAAGGTTTAGTGTTCGTCTAAAGCCCACTCTAGGGGGTACATTGCATGCTGCTATATCATTTAGGATATGCCAATGTCTCATAATTATGGACTTGATCCCCCAAGCTCTATTAGTAAAATCAAGTGCCCAGGTGAGCCTAGCATTTTCTCCCCGCCCCGCTTTTTCTTGGAATAGCTCGTCTCGTGCACGGCGTTCCGCTCTCCAGCGGGCCGTGTCAATAATATGCTGGGGATATCCCCTTTCGCTAAATTGTAATGAAAGTCTGTCTGCTTCTGCCTTAAAATCTTCCTCTTTAGTTGAGTTTCTCTTGATCCTGAGAAACTGCCCATAAGGTAAGTTTTGTTTCAGATGGCTGACATGGTGTGATGGGTAGTGTAAAATGGAATTCCTGTCTATTTCCTTATGGAACGGATGAACCGCTAGTTTCATATCCCTAATAAAGACAGTGACATCGAGGAAATTGACTTCTGTTAAGCTGGCACTGTGGGTAAATTTGATGGAATCATGCACTGTGTTGATCCATTGGAAAAAGGGTAGAACCACATCAAAACAATCAAAAATCAGAAAACAATAATCAATATAACGTTTATACAAAATCATATTTTGGAAAAAAAGGGTTAGTGTGTCTATTATCAATCCACTGTTCCTCAAAAAACCCCATAAATAAGTTGGCAACACTGGGTGCAAAGGAACTCCCCATGGCGACCCCTTTCACCTGGAAATAAAAATCAGTGCCAAAACGAAAGAAACTTTTCTCAAAAATAATGTCCACCAGGTCCAAAATAAAATGTGTTGGGGGAACTTTGTGGGGCCTTTTTTCCAATGTGTGCAGGAGAGTAAGTCTAGCTTCTTCATGGGGGATGTTGGTGTACAAGGACCCTGCATCCATAGTCATGAGTACTGCTCCTCTGGGAATCTCTAGGTCCTCTATAATCTGAATGAAGCTTCGTGTATCTTTAACGAACGAAGCCAGCTCACCCACGAAGGAAGTAGATGATCCAAATTCTTCTTGTGGGCCCATTTCTTGAATGTCAGCCATATATGTTTGTAAATGTGTCTCGTAGCCAGACTCCTGGACTGTAACATAACATCCACTACCTCTATGGGAAACCCCTGGACCTCTAGATCTGACCTCTCAATTTCCAGGCTATTAGATGCAGCCAAACTGGATTTGGGTGAAGGACTGGCCCTTGGTGTAATAGATCCGGCCTCATTGGTAGGTTCCAATGAGGTACTACAGCCATTTGCATTAGGTCTGAGAACCATGGACATCTGGGCCAGAATGATGCCACAAATATTACCACTGCCTCCTCCCTCCTTATCCCGTGGAGAACTCTGCTGGTGAGAGGAATGGGAGGGAAGGCATACAGTAGACTCTTGGGCCAGGGGTGTGATAGGGCATCTTCCCTTTCTGCTCTTGGGTCATAGAAACTGGAGTGGAATCCCTGCACTTGAAAGTTGTTTGGGGACACTAGTAAATCCATCACAGGATTGCCAAATCTGTGGGTGATCTGCAAGAAGATTTCCTGGTTGAGGTTCCACGTGCCCGGGTCCAAGCCTTTCTTGCTCAACCAGTCAGCCTCCTGATTGGTTAGGCCTCTCAGATGTTCTGCTTAGACTGCTTTTAGACTGGTGAGGTTTCTTTCTGCCCACAGAAGAAGACATCTGGCTTCCAGGAACAGAGTTTTTGACCTAGTTCCACTGTCAGATTGTATGGGCTTTGGTCTTTTCTAAGTTTCGCCCAGAATTTGTAGATGGTATCTTCGATTAATAAATAGTTTAGTACATATTCAGCCATCCATGGACTTTATGGAAGCATACTTGTCCACTTCCACCTCCAGCTGCAGGCTATGGATTCCCCTCCCCCCCTCATTTCAGCAAGTTAGCTGACCCTCAGGAACAGCACGGGGGGAAGCAGGGATCTACTGGGAGAAATCATTACCAGCTGTTCAGAAAACTGAAATGCTGTTCCATCAGTGGAATTGCAGGGTTGGATATTTTGCCTTTATGTGTCCCCACTCATGCTGTTCTTACAACACAATGGACTGGATCCAGAGCACCACCCACTAAGGCACTGACAGAAGCCCACACAGTACAGGCAGCTGCACCATAAGGAAAAGAAAGCGAGTGAAAGAGGCCCTCCTGTTCATTCCACCACCAGCACTTCCATTGTGGCAGCAGAAGCCTCATCTGATGGAACAGACGGGGGGAGAGGCCGTTTTGTTTGCTTTCTCCTCCTTAGTGCAGCCACTCACGTTGCACAACCTTTCAGCCAGGAGGGTCCCCAGCCTTCATCACTGCCTTTGTGAGGCTCACAAGGAAAGAAGAAAGGGATGGCAGGAAAAATCTGTTTTCACGAACATCTTTCCTTGGTGCTGGATAGGATCCAGCCCTGTACACTTCACATAGAAAGGTTCTCTTTCTTGACTCTGAGGACATTACAAAAATTAAATTAAAAAGGCCCATCAGTTTCTGTATGCTGTCAACTGAGTAGGCTCTTGTTTCCTTTGGTCTTTCTAGAAGCTCTTCACCTGGATTCCCCACTGGATTCCTTTCAAATATAAGTAACTTCAACTGGACACAATAGTCCAAAGAAGGGTTAAAATACCAAAGGCCAAAGTAAAGAAGACTTTTGAAAGCTGTCTTTTGCTCATCTTTTAAAACCAGCTTGAGGGGTAGGGCAGGCAGCAGACTGAATAGGTACTGTTGCCCTGGGGCTGAAGGTTAATGGTAATGTTTGGAGGCCCTGTCAGCAGAGTAAGGACGTAACTCCTTTATTTGTATCTCATTTCATAATGCCTCTGCCAGCCAGCCATACTGGAATGACCAACAACAAACTCTCCCTGCCTGAAAAGAATGCACAGTCTGCCTTCTAAAACCTTGAGGAATGAACAGTAGCTAATGTAGTACCAATCTTTATAAACATTGTGATTCTGGCTTAAGCAGGGCTCTGTCCTAGGTGTGGGATTGCAGCGGTCTGAGGGATCTGTCAACAGGAGGTGTGCTACTTTGCAGGTTAGGATTAGCATGAGGCCCCTGGAACAGCAATAAATGAGGCTGGTGATTTCTCTGTGTATAGTAGAGACCAAAGTCCAAAAGGCGTTGCCTGACGAATATTAATTCCTTTCAGACCACCTCCCTTAATTGATTACATCTTTCCTACACAGACAGGACAAAGTCTGAATGTGGAACCATGGATTGGACCCAGTCATAACACCTTTCCTTGTCTTCATCTGAGCACTGTATTTGTTCAGCAGTGGACTGGTCTGAGATTGTCCAGCTGTAGGAGCGATCACCACAACAACTCAGGAGGTCAGTAGATTTATCCATCTCTCAGCCCCCAGTTGACGGATACTCAGCTCTTTTCTCCCAAGTTGACTAGTTCACAGAGGGTCCAGGAGCAGCCAACCCCAGATCCAGGGAGTTAGGCTTGTCAGAAGATACCTTTCTATAGCAGCTGTCTCTTCAGGGGATGGGAGAGAGAAAGGAAATTTGAATTGGAGGAAACAGATGTGCCTCACTGTCAATACTGTAAGAAAGTGTGACTTCTCATGATAATCCCATAACAAAGAGCCCTCTTCATGCTCTCATCTCTCAGACTAGGGAAATCGTCACCTTTTTTCATAATTCACCCCTGATGCAAAGCTTGTTTGGCTGGAGATACCCTGAAGACTATGATTTCCTGGTGCTATTATTAGTTTAAGATTACATCCTAGCTATTTGAAATATAGAGTAGGGAACAAAAAGCTTAGATCAGGAGAGCAGCACTGGTTGCTAAAAGGCAGATATTCCATAAATGAAAAGGTAAGAAAAAACCTGATACAGATTCATGGATGCTTGAGTTAGGGGGTCTACTGATTAAGGGAGACGTGGCATACGAAAGTCAAGGAAGGGTCATAGAAGGAAATATGGTGACATTTTCTGGGGATAAAAAGGAAGCCATATTAAGGACCCTCTGGTGGCCACTGTTTCTCCTCCTCATTCCCTTTCATTTCTTCTTTCTTTTATGTTGTCATGCTTTTCTGTTCATTTGATTTTATCTCTAATTATGTGTACAGAGGTATGAATGGTAGCTGAATATATGAAAGATTCATAATGAGATCCAAAAGTTTTGATACTTAGGAACTTTTACAGAAGGTTGACATAGTAAGAACAGTAGGGAAGTGAAGTTAGATAGAAGCAACCTTGGTACTAGCAAATCCAACATTCTGGCAGAGAGACCACCACTGGTCAGAGTCCACCAGCCACTGCTGTTGTTCCTCATTAGCAACACTGCCTAGTCACTTGCTCACCCACCATCTCCTGCTGGCTAAGAGGGGGACAGTGGGATAGCCAGCAACATTGACAGTAAAGAGGAAAAGAACTAGGAGGCTGTACCGCTTATATTTGGTAACTCCCTCTCATTAGTGGTGGGGTTGAACCCAACCTGTGTCCAGTTTCCACCACTGCCCACAGAGAAAAGATGAGTAAGTTGGTGATAGTTGCTGTTTCTTCTCATTGCAGCTGTCATCACTCATGCATGTACCCACACACTCCCTTGGGTGGGTGGGTGGGTGAATGTGTGAGCAGCCATTGTGGTGCTGGAGGAAAGAGGAGGAGGAACAACCACCTGCTCACTCCTGTGAACTCCCTCTGTAGAACAAAATCTAATGGTTCTGTACTTCCATAATCCAAAGAAATAATACATGCTGTTATTCTAACTATAATTTAAGCATAAACATATTTCTATCTCCTTCCTCTACTGCTTTTGTACTTCCATGAAAATAGATTCAGGTGGGTAGCCTGAACAAATTTTGAGTCCAGGGGCACCTTGAAGACTAACAAAGTTTAATTCTGGGTATAAGCTTTCATGTACATGCATACTTGGTCTTAAAGGTGCCACTGGACTCAAACTTTATGCTTTGGTACTGTTATGCAAACCTGAAATACCTAGTTGTAGGGCATTAGTGCTGTATATGTGTGAGGAATTTTGATGGATATTGTAATTTGTAGGATCTGGACACAAGAAGATGGCAGATCTCTACGGCTACAGGGATAGCATTTATTCCAGGTAGGTCCTTAGATCTCTTGGCATCCACCTTTGGAGGACTCTGCATACCACTTTTTTTAAGGTTGGTTTTTTTCCTTGCATGTGAACTTCAGCATGTAGCTTTTCTTTGTTATGAAGGTTTGGATTCTATAAATCCATCCCATATTTTGCTCAGATCTTGGAAAACTGCACAAGTGGTCTCATTTTGTTGGAAAACTTGGTTTGAAGTTCTCAAATGCAGTAGCATTCTTCTACTGGCAATAACAGAAAAGGGAAACCTATCTGCATTTGGAAACTTCAAATACAGGCATATTTTAATAATGATTGGTACCATTTTTGAATCAAATTTCCTGTTACAGAAAAGCCATATAAACAAATTACAGGAAATCTGGGTTGTTATCAAAGCAGAAGTTCCTTCTGCATTTTATAAGAACAAATGGGGGCCCATGATACTCATGTGGGGGGGGGGATCCCATCTCCCACACACACACTTTCTCTCCAGGCCCACTGCAGCTCCTGGGCTCCCCTGCAGCTGCCAGGCCCACCATCTTCCCCACACTCCTGTTCTCAACAACTCTCCTGGAGCTACTTCAGGTGGGCTCACTGAGGCTTCCTTTCCCCCTTCCCTGTTCTTGGCAGCTCACCCAGAGCAGTTCCCAGAGGGTTTTTCAAGGCTTCCTTTCCTCCCTCCCCACGCTTGGCGGCTTACCCAGAGCTGCTCCAGGTGGGCTCCCGGAGGCTTCCTGCCAATGAACACTGGAGCTCCACTTTCCAGATTTCCCCTGCTTTGTTCTGATCTTCAGAGGTCATTTCAGGGGGGATCGCGGGGGAACGCAGTTCCCCTGGGTGAGGTGCAGGGGGCGAGGCACACGATGAAGCCCCCCCCTCTGCTTCCGGCCGCCCCGCTTCTGGCCCTCATTCAGCCAGGAGGAGGCAGGAGAAGAGGGAGGGTAAGTTGCTTCCTCCCCGCCTCTCCCCACCCCTGCCTGCCTGGGGCCAGGGAGGGCCTTGGCGGGGCTTCCTCGCACTCCTGCTGGCCTTGCAGGTCCACCACCGGGCCCCTGATGTCAGGGGGTGTGGCATATGCTAATGAGTTATGCTAATGAGTTCCCCTAGCTCTTTTTCTACGAAATGACCCCTGCTGATCTTTGATGGTTTCTACACGGAAACAGGCTTCTGTAGTTTTCCCACTACCTGTGTGGCTAACAATGCAGCACCAACAGGACTTCCACATGGTAGGTTCCCCACAATGTCCCTGCCCCAGTCCCCCAGCAGCAGCCACCCCCCTTCCTCTGGGTCACTGGAACTTTTTTTTTAATTAATTATCAGTTTCATGTACTGAAAATCCTTTCCCACTTTCCTTTCCCCCTGATATCTTTACAACACAAAGGGCTAGATACTTCCTTTTTAAAAATGAAAGCCTGGAATTCATAGAACCTGTTACACATTGTTATAATGGTATTTCAATATGAATTGGTTAATTTTTTTTAAAGTTCCGCAGTTGGGGGGGCAGTGGCTGCCATGGAGACTGAGGCTGGAAAAATGGCTGCCATGTGGGTAAGAATATCCAAACTTTCCCTTCCACACAGCACCTGTCATAGTTCAGGTGGGGTGTCACCTGACGCTGCCACCACTCTGGATTTAGGATCCCTTGAGAAGGCCCAGACCACCCTCCCAAGACCTTTAGACCTCTCTTTTGGCCGAATAATAGGCATGAGGACCAGTGAAAATAGTTTATTTTATAGGAGGTCAAACAAACAAGGTGACGGATAATAACAGTAATAATAACAGTAAGTAGGTGAAAAGAAAATAAATCAAATGCCCTAACGCTTCTAAATATATACTGTTTCTAGCTCACTATCTCAAGTGGCTTTAGACTACTCACCTTTCCCTCAGGATGAGGGTTTCTTCCCACAGCAGCCTTCCTTCTGGCTCTGCCCTCTGGGAAGAAGAAGAACAAGCTTTCCCTGTTGTACCAGTTCTCTTATTCCCCAGCCCTCTTCTTCCCTATTGGTCAAAATTGGCACCAAAACTTCCCAAGGCCTTCTGGGATTTGTAGGCCCAGCCTCCTCCCACTGCTAGCCAGGCTCCCTGGGCCTAGTAGGCCTCTGGTGACATAGCCCAGATCATGACAGCATAGGGTTGCCAAGTTGAAATATCCACTTACTGGGGAACTCCCGTGCCGCGGCCGGAGTGTGCGCATGCGGGCAAAGTGCATGCGCACTGCACGCATGTCACCTGGAAGTGACGTGACGCCGCCGGGCATGCTGGGGGCAGGGCCAGGACTATCCGAGGGAAAACCATAGAGTTTTCCCTCGGATGACCGTGGCCCCGCCCCCAGCGTGCCCAGCATGGTCATGTCAGTTCCGGGTGACGCGCACATTGGGGTGGGGTTCCCCCCGGGGCCTGATCCACCGGCGGTGGGGAACGGGCCTCTGGGGCGGGGGTTTCCCCGCCCCCTGGGGGGACTTTGGAAGCCTATGACAGCACCAAACCAGGCTTTGTTGCAATCTTTCCCAAAACTTCAGAGCAAACCAGGTTTGAGTAAGTTCAGAAAAAAGCTGAGGAAACCCTGGGAGGTACATGAATGCACCATAATTATGTAGGGAAGCGGGGGGGGGACACTTTCTAACAGCACTGAACCCAGAGCAGACAACCCATATGAAAAGACTGCAGTCTATGTGCATTTGTATACTGTGTGTAAGGGAAGGAGTGCATTTACTGCTCACACTAGTGCCATTTTCCTTGCCTCAGATCCCCCACAGCTGCCATTTCCCACTCTGTGGGAATTGTTATTGTGCTATAGTGCAGTTACATTATAGCAATCTATTGCTACCATCAACTAGTTTCTCTGAATTCCTGGTTTTCATTTTTATGAAAGCCCCTTTTATTGCAGAACTCCACAATGAAAAGGGCTAAAGACTTATCTTTCTAAAAATGAAAGCTGAGAATTCAGAGGAGCTTGTCAATCATGGCAGTAGATTGTTGTAAAGTTATTATGATTTAGCAGAATAATAAATTGGAAGAATGGCAGCTGATAGAGGAAAGTGCACACCTGTACAGATGTTGTGCTGCCAGTGTGAATGCCTTGAAATCACAGCAGAGATAGGGAACTTGAGAATTTTTGCCATGTGGATGCAGCCCATGTCTGTGAATACACAGTATTCCATATTTCCCAAGGCAAAGTTTGGAAAGTTTTATCTTTTCAGTCCTATTACTGACTAAAATTTTGTTAAGTAAGTAATGAGTTCACCCTGTCAAAAGGCCCCACTGCTGTTTCCTTGACCATTTATGGAGCTTCATTCAGCAAGCTAAGGCAGCTCTACCTGACAGAGGTCATGGTTTATACCCAGTTTGGCTGCGAAGAGCACTCGTGAGAGGATGAGGGGATTTGGGATAAAGGGGAACATACCAAGAAATTTCAAAACCTGAGAGGCATTTCAGCTTCATTTGCCTATTTGCTTTCTCCACAGTGAAAGTGAGGCCAGCTTCAACGGAACCAGTGGCATGACTCGACCAAGTGGCAAGGCCATTTATTGTAAGGCCTCTCAGATTGTTCTTGTCTCCCTCCTTCAGTCTTGTTCTGTATTGCCAGATAATCTATTGGGAATCCTCAGCCCAGGGTCTAAAAATTCTCACCTTGAAAAATTCAGGTATAAATAAATAAATAAAGCAAATAAATAAATAAATAATATTGGACTGCAGGGAGGGAAACCCAGCTGTAGCTGCCTCATGCAACATCATAAAGCCATTATACCTCCAGAAAGTGCCTCAGAGGCACATGGTTGCCACATCTCTTTCCCATATCATGCAGCTACCTCATATATACACAAGTCTAAAGGGGTCTTTGTTCTTTCTCCTTGCAAAAAAATGTTTAAGGAATTCTCTTTCATTTACACAAGAAGCCACACTGAGTGAACTCCCCAGTCTTCCAGCACATTTTCCTCTCCTGCTGTTGACTGAGAGACTCTCTGGCCATGCTGAAGGCCGCCGCCAGCTGCTCTCCCAGCCTAACTGGAGCTAAAATTAGAGCGATGCTCACTGATCTGAATTCTTTTATCCTTGCATACAAGAATGCAAAAGTTCTTATGCCATTGATTCTTGCATGCATAAGAGGATTCTCACAGGCCTGGCAACATGGAACACATCTTCAGGTTGCTTCCTTCAATTTGTCTGCTCTCTCTCTTTCTCTTTGGTCCCACAGACCAGCGGAAGGAATACATTGAATCGATGATAAATAACCAACATGAATTTAAACACCTGGTGGAGGTAAGAGAAGACTCGGCAAGCACAGAAAACTCCATTCCATCCAGTGGCAGCACTCATTTAGCAGTACCAGCTTATACAGTCTCTACCAGTCTGCTAGTCTGTTGCGCACACACCCACAAGTGGGCCACTTAGTGCTCAAATTTGAAGAGCCCTCTGAGGTCCAGCATAATAATAACAATAACAATAACAATAACAATAATAATAATAAAAAAACTTTCAATTTATTAATCGCTTTCCCCAGTGGGCTCAAAGCGATGTACAGTTAAACATTTTAGTCAGGGGACTAACAATGTTCACAGGGGATAGGGAACACAACATATATTCATTTTTAATTGCACATGCTGTCACTGCATGGTGTAAACGTCTATTGGCTTGGCTCAGTCATTTTCCAAACGGCTGCTTGTTGACCAGGCTTCAGGACTTCAGGACCCATATGTCAAATCACCACACTGACACCGCCTGGCCGGAAACATCCATTGCAGGGATTTTTGTAGCCGAGAAGTTCTTCCGTCTTTTCTGAACCTCGACCAGGACGTCCCGACCATCAGGTAACACCCTCCCACAAGGGAGATTGGTGTGCCCACCCTCTCTGAGGAGTGGTTCCCATTTTATCTACTCGCCAAAACTTTCCAATTGCTGGGTGGACGATGAGCTGGGGACAACAGGCTGGCTGCTCACACCAGCGCGGGGCTCGGACCAACACAGTTCGGATGTTAAGACAGTGGGATACCCACTGTGCCACCACTCCCCTTATTAAGAGACTAGCAGTGCAATTCTAAGCAGAGTTCTTTAGTCTAAACCCATTGATTTCAAGTGGTTCAGTGTGGTGTCACTCTGCACAGCATTGCACTGTACATCTGTCAACTGATCAAAGAATGTTTAGTTGATTAATCACCTGCCTAAATGTAAAAACATGTGTACTACCCAGGACATTAATACATTTTGATACTTTTCAGGATGTGTTAAGATAGGTTTTGTTTATTACATTTGTTATCATATTTGTAGAAGAAAAAAGTCATCTTTAATCTTCCATATATACAAAAATGTCTAGAGCCAACATTTCAGGTGGGAACCTGTGTTGATCTGCAGCGCCTTAAAGACCAACAAGATTTCCAGGGTATAAGCTTTTTAGAGACAAAGGTCCCCCCCAAAAAATGTCCTTTTATCAATTCATGTATGCTCTCAACTCCTAGTCCCAGGTATTAGAATTTGCCCTCAGATAAAAACTTCTAATTAATTAGCTTGTGAGTTAGTTGATTGGTCTGCCCATTTGCAGCCCTTATGGATAAGACCCAGGGGACTTTTATGGGAAGGCAGTAGTGTAACACCCCACAGCCCAGTAAACAGTAATAGTACATTCTGTCCCCTGTCCTAGAAGCTGTTTCTGTGTTCAGGTAACCTGCCCGCTCTGACTTTTGAACACTGACTTCCGTCTACAGCACCTTCTTACTTGCTACGTGAATGGCAAGGACATTTGCAATGTAGATAATTGCATCGAACGGCTGAAGTTGATGAATGCACAAGGCCAGGTGTGGGGACAAGACATGTTTCTGCAGGTGAAGAATCAGAATTTGCTGCTGACTGACATTGAAGCAGAGGTGAGCAGAGCTGTCTTCTCTTCTGTTGTACACCATCTATACCAGCAGAGGTGGCGAGATGTGAAGAGGAACTAGGCATGCATCTTAGAACCTAAGACCCCTAATCTGAAGGACCAAACCACAGATGATGCTGGGATCCATGACTGGATCCTCAGACATGTATTTTAGCAGTATAAAATAAATGTGGAGGGAAGAGGCAATATGCCTCAGGACTGCAGTGCTGAGAAAAGTTTTTGCCCCGTGCCATTTCCCTGATCAGAATGCTCACCCCTCAGTTGCTTTAAGCTCCAGTAGGAAAGAAGACAGGCATAATATGGGTCCCTGTTTGTAGCAGAAACATAATTTTGGGTTGGGGAAATGGAGTGGGGGAGGGTTGCCCCTTTTCATCAACGTCACATCTCTCATCTAAAGTGCCCCCTCCCTACAGTTGCTCTTTGCAGCTCAAGCATGTTATTACGGATCTTTTCTCTGGAGAGGCAGTGTAAAAAAATTTTAAATAAAAAATTCAGAAATAAATAGGAATCTGACCTTGGATCCCTGCTGTCATGGGCCCTAAATATCTAACAAATACAGGATGAACTAGTCTGGCAGAAGACTGGACTATCTTCTTGCTGTCTCATTCTCTCATGGGTTGGATGGGAGAGCCCCCCATCTCATCCTTCAGATACCAGCTGTGGAAAACTCTGAGAGGTGGGAGTTGTTGTTGCTACTGACCAACTTGGCTGCTCACCTCCTGCTGATTGCCTGCAGGTAGAGCTGGATTCTTACCCTCTGGAATGCATCCAGGAATGTGTCTGTGTCCTTGACAGCTGCTTCTACAACTCCATTTTGGCTCTCACTGTGAAAGAAATGAAATTAAACAGGACCAGTATCCTGCTGTTTCAGTGTGAGGAGATTGGGGTGAGCAAAATCCAGGATCTCTCTCTCTCTCTCTCTCTCTCTCTCTCTCTCTCTCTCTCTCTCTCTAGAGCTCAAGCCATCGTATCTCTCTCTCTCTCTCTCTCTCTCTCTCTCTCTCTCTCTCTCTCTCTCTCTGCCTTACTTTGACCTCCTGTGCCCACCACAATTTGGATTGCTCCTATAGACCACACTGCTTTCACAGCCCAGCAGCAGCTTCTTTCCCAAGGAGAGGAGAAGATTATGCAGGGCAAAATGCTAATCTGTGCTGCTATTTTCAAAGGAACTGAAAATGATCTGTGTATAGCATAGTACCAGTGGCTCTTGGCTGTTGCCTCCTGGAGCATCTATGATATTAGGCATCCAGGAAGACCAACAGAGGAACTTTGGTAAATCTTGCTGGTTGGAGGTATAATCTGTGATGCTTTTTTTATCCATTAGGCACAGCTGATGAAAACCAAATTGGAGAAGGCAATTGAGGAATGGAAAGGTGAACGACAGAGTCAGGACTTGCTCAGGTAATAGGGCAATTAGGGACACTTACACCCAGACCTGTCGCCTACAAAGTGAGATTTTAACTCAGACTCCCAATGTATCGTTCCTGGATGGGATGCAGCCCAGTCTTGTCAGATCTCAGAAGCTAAGCAGGGTCAGTACTTGGGTGGAAGACCACTGAGAAAGCCTTTGTGGAAGAGGCAATATCAAACCACCTCTGCTTAATCACTTGCCTTGAAAACCATAAGGGGTCCAAGAAGAAGAAGAAGAAGAAGAAGTAAGTGAGGCTGAGAGAGCTCTGAGAGAACTGTTCTTGAGAGAATTGTGACTGACCCAAGGCCATCCATCTGGCTGTATGTGGAGGAGTGGGGAATCAAACCCGGTTCTCCAGATCAGAGTCCACCGCTCTTAACCACTACACCAAATCTGTGACTTGACGGCACTTTACACACAGACATATGAAAAGTATGGTGTTCGCTGGATGGAAGACTCAGACTATGACATGCGTTCAGACGCGTTTATTGTACTTCACAACAAGACTAACTTAACAGCCATGCAAGGCCAACTATATACACTCCACCCAGCACAACTATGTTCCCATTGGAGGGTTTGAATTTCCCGCCAAGGGTGCCATTGGTGGACTCAAGGTGGACTAGGATCCTAGTTCCCCTTTGTGTTTGGGGACCAAGCACTGAAGCTTCCTGGGCCAGCCAAAGGATTTTTGGAGCCATAGATGAACAATGAGTTTGGAGTCTCTCCTGCCATCTTCAAAATAAATGAGGATGAATTTTTTCCTTTATTGATATTCAAAATGAATACAGTAAAAATAAATAGAAATTCTGATTGGGTGTCCTAGGTGACTGCCTAGTTTACATGGTTGGGCTGGCCCTGCCTGTTTGCCATTCATCAAGTAAAGTCTTGTGTGGGATTTCCCCCCCCCTCTCTTGTCTAATACAGCACCTCACTGCCATCACCAAAAGCTTCAGTATAGCTAGGGTTGCCAACCTCCCGGTGCAGCCTGGAGATCTTCCAGTATTACAACTGATCTCCCGACTACAGAGGTCAGTTCTCCTGAAGAAAATGGCAGTTTTGGAGGGTGGATTTCATGACATTATAGTGAGGTCCCTCCTCTCTCCAAACCCTACCTTCTCCAGGTTCCACCCCCAAATCTCCGGGACTTTCACAGCCCAGAGTGGGCAACCCTAAATCTAGACAATTCTTCAGAGGAAATCTTAGTATAGGGTTTCCCGGTCCACCGTGGACACCAGCAAGGTAGGGTTGCTAGATACAACTGGGGAAACTCCTGGAGATTTGGGGAAGGAGCCTGGGGAGGACAGGGACCTCAGTGGGATACAATGCCACAGAGTCCACCTCAAAAGCATCCATTTTCTCCAGGTGAACTGATCTCTGCAGTCTGGAGATGAGCTGTAATTCCTTAGGATCCCCAGGTCCCACCTGGAGGCTGGTATCCCTATCTGTTCTTTCCCCATCCTTCTAGATTAAAGCTTGGTACTGGGTTATCTCAAGGTTTTTTTCCCCTTAAGAACTAAAATGCCTACTTGTAATTTCACCTCCAGAAACAATCTGGAGAACATGCTACATCGGCGCAGCCAGGCATACGTCAATGACAACCCCCATGCGCTTGTCCAGAACAAAAGGGCAGCACCGTTGATGGAATCAGACCGTGCTTCTTCCATATCCAGAACACCTGGGCAGAGGCAGCAGCAGCATCCTTGGGAAGTCAGCTCAGTCCCTACGGACTACAAGAGAGGTAACTCCATGTTTCCTTCCGGTTCCTCTTTGTAAAATGAGGCAGCATTCATCCACTCCTCCTCTTCTGATGAATCAGAGGAGCAGGGCGCAGAGGACCAAGGTACATGTATGAAAACAGGAAGAATCCAGTATCAGCTCTGCTTAGGACCCTGTGCAAGTGACCCTCCATATATCACATCAGCTTGCAACTCGAATCCTGCAGTAACCCTCGTAGAAAATAGCAGAAAGCTAAAAGCTAGTAGGAAGCTGTTAGACCACTGTTTGAAAAAGTGCTGTTTGGCATTGTGTGTGGCTTTAGGACAGTTGTGCTCACCTTAGGCCTTGGCTGACTCAATCATCACTTAGCCTGGGATGCTTCAGCTTTTGCTGGTTCATCCAGTCATTGAGTCTGCCATCATGGGGGATGGGAAATGTCTGCTTTTTCCTCAGTGTTTCTGTCCTGGTTTGCACTTCCATGGTAAACCAGAAGTGTGGACATGTTTTTGAATGTATTTCAGAAGGAAGGAAAGTGGAAGGCAGAAGTATGACTATTGATTGAGGCCCGACTTTATTAAACACAGGAGTCGTTATATTGTTATGCACTCCTCAGCTCTCTGAGCAGTGACAAGTTCCAGTGGTAGTGCACTTACCTGGGCTGGTTCCCTTTGAAGGAGAGAGCACTGGAGACTGTGGATTGGACTCAACTACTTCGTCCTCCCCACTGCAGCCTAAAATATTCCTGAAATGCTGCTTGGAACAGCATTTTGGGCTACAGCAGGAAGCAGGAGGCAAGACAGTCACATTTTGTAGGCAGAAATCTTCCTGCCCACAGAAAGGTTCAACTGGCTCCAAGCCTTATGGCATTTGTGTAATATTTTGTCTACAAAAAAATAGCACCTGGGATGGGGGAGGGGCACCGCTGTTATTGGAAGGCATTGCTTGATTGTACAAAGGAAGGACTGGGCCAAAACTGTACCAACCTACATGATGCAGGTTCACCCTCCTACTTCTGTGATCACCAAAAGGTGTCTGCTGGTAAAAACATGGCCAGTGTTTCTCCCAGCTCTGCCACCACTCAGCAGTTGTGACCAAGTAGTGTTATTGGGCTCCCACGTGCATCTCCACTATACAGGCATTGGGATCAAAGCCATGCTTCATCAGGAAAGGGAACTAGAACATGGTGTGGCATTATAGTTACTGATCTTGGAGGCTCTCATTATTGCAGGAGCTGAACCGGCACTTAGACAGCAGCAGCAGGATGAGCTTGCTTGGGAGGATTCTGGGTGGCAGACAACACAGGACACAGACAGAGATACTGTAAGTTCTATGGGCCTTTTCTTGGGTGCT
>NW_015163095.1:60109-62049 GCF_001447785.1 Gekko japonicus | reverse complement strand
TGAACCTGGAGTGCAGAAATTTTGTTTCTCGTTTGTGCATGCATAGCAAGAAATCAGCATGGCCTGGAAAGCTGGCTAGACAAAGAAAGGGATAAAAATAATACCTGTTGGATACAGTTATGGACTGGAGGGAAGGTGGCATGGTTTAGCCCAATCTTGTCAGATCTTGGAACCGAAGCAGGGTCAGTACTTAGAAGGGAGGCCACCAAGGAAGACGGCAGAGGAAGGCAATGGCAAACCACCTCTGCTTCTGACTTGCCTTGAAAGCTTCTTGCTTGCTGGGGTTGCCATAAGTCAGCTGCGACTTGACGCACTTCACACACAATGCACACAGTCATGAACTGGGCTTTTTTGAAGGATGGCTGCAATCACAAAATGTCTCTTCATTTGAGGACAAATGATTACCAGTTCCTATGGGGAGACAGTTCAGTAACTGGTTCAAGATAACCAGAAAGATGGGCAGTTAGGAGCCAGGCTTACTAACATGGAAGGCTGAAATGCACAAAACTAGATCCTTTGTTCTAGGAGCTGTTCTGGAACATGAGCAATGATGGTCGGTGTGCCAGAAAGGTCTCTAAGGTGATGGTTTACCTGCCTCCTCCCTTCCAAGCCTATACCTAGAGAGTAAACGAGACAGTACAAGCCATAATCTCCAATGTTACATCCTTATATGCTTTCTTGGGGAACTTGCACTCCGGTCCAGGTTTCCCAGTGGAGCCTGAAGAACAGCTTTGAATGGGACTCCATTGCTGTAGATACATAGACTGACTCCACTTCTGTTTCTCTCCTGGGTGCAGGAGATCTTGAACCATATCCTGAGTGACATTGAGATCTTTGTAGGGAAGCTACAGGAGAGCAATAACCCCCTCAATGACAAAAAGAAAAAAAAGAAGTCAAAGAAAAATCAGGAGAGTAAGTAAGGGTGTTTTCTGAATTTATTTGTTTGATTTATTTATTATTTTAATTTATACCCCGCCCTCCCCGCGAGCAGGCTCAGGGCGGCTTACACTAATTGGTACCCTGTACCATGAAACCATGTACAAAATTTAAACAACTTACAACAACAACATTAAAAATTAAAAGCAATCCAACAAATAACAAAGTGCTAGTGATGGTACTCTTTTGATGGCAATCTTTGAATGATTCAGATGGCGTACTAACAATTTTCATCGGCATCGGTGATCTTCAGCTTGGTGCGATGATATAACGCAACCAACACCCCCCAGGATCAGAGCCGACCCAAAACCGCAGGTGGTGGTGGTGGTGGAGCGGTGGCTCCTAATTGAAAGCCTGGTGGAAGAGCTCTGTCTTACAACCCTGTGGAACTGCAAAAGGTCCTGCAGGGCCCTGATCTCTTCCGGGAGCTCATTCCACCAGTGTGGAGCCACCACTGAAAAGGCCCTGGCGGCCATAAGCCTGGCGTCCTTAGGGCCAGGCACTGTCAGTTGATGATGTGTCCCTGACTGTAGTGCTCGCTGGGGTATATATGGGGAAAGGTGGTCCCGCAGGTATGTCTGACCCTGGGCTTTAAAGGTCAATACCAGCACCTTGAAGTGGATTCGGTATGCTATTGGCCTTCAACACAGTGCAGTGCCTTCAACACAGGCCGGATGTACTCCCATTTAGGGAGGCCCATCACCAGCCTGGCCGTGGCATTCTGCACTAGCTGCAGCCTCCAGATTTGCGACAAGGGCAGCCCCATGTAGAGAACGTTACAGTAGTCTAATCTCGAGGTAACCATCGCATGGATCACTGTAGCCAGGTCACCACGGCCGAGGAAGGGAGCTAACTGCCGAATCAGCCGAAGATGGTAAAAGACCAACTTTGCAGTGGCTGCTACCTGGGCCTCCATTGTTCAGGAGCACTCCCAAACACCTAACCTCCGGCGCTGACAACAATGGTGCCCCACCGAAGGTTGGGAGCGGGAATCCCACCCCTGA
>NW_015163095.1:53752-59708 GCF_001447785.1 Gekko japonicus | reverse complement strand
GGGGGGGGGGGGACTAGCCAGGAAACAGGAAGTGGTGCATTTAATGGGGGATGAAAGACCAATTCAACTATGGGGGTTGTTCACTGAATGAGGCATATACTTGATATCTGTGAAGTGTTGGCGGCTGCTGCAGCTCATCTGGGAAGGGGAGTCAACCTTTGTCTCACGAAACTGCAAGGCTTAGTTGCTTGGTTACATTCTGCCTTATCTAAACAAGTTTTACAACCTGAACAGAGATTGCACCCAAGTATAGCCACTTTGTACCATACACTCTTGCAATAAATTCCACACCCATGTATTTTCAATGAACATTTGCAATAGGGAGAACAAGTCTGTACACAGACCTAAAATTAATATCATAAAGTCAGAAAATGTGTGCGGGGGTTTCAAATCATTTGCCTTGTATGTGGAATATCAGTGAAAGCAACAATCTTGACTTCTGTTGTCTTGACTCCTTAAGACTTTGGATTTGAACTTACTTGTGGACAATTAAGTGATTGTGGACAATTAAGTGATTGTGGACAAATATGATTGTCTACTTGATTGAGTCCTACCCATTTTCCCATTTCATCTTGCTCAGTTCCCTTTCTCACTTTTAGCTTTGTCCATGTGGTATATCTCTGCAATAGAAACTAGAGACTTACTTTTTAAAAAGTGAGAACCTGTTACACACATTGTTATAACATCACAACAATATTCAGTGGCCAGCTGTTTTTAACCCACCCAGTGGTGAGGGAAGTGAATGGCCACTGGAGGCTGCAGGAGACAGTGTCAGGGGAAATGGCTGCCATGCGGGTGGAAAAATCCAAACTTTCTGACTCACCATCCAGACTTCACTGCAGTCTTTCCTAAAACTTTTCTGTAAAGTAGGTTTGAGAAAGACTGAAGAAAAACTGAGGAAGCCCAGAGATGTACACAAATGTACATATGTAAATAAATGTACTATGATGCTGTGGAGAAGCAGGGGGGGGGGGAAGCCCACTTTCCAACTGCATTGAACCTGAAGCCAATAACTCATGCAGAAATGACCTCAGTCTTTGGAATGAGACAGACTGACAGTCTGATTTTTTAATCTGGTTTTGCAGCACTGCCTCCAGAGCTTGAGTTCAAGGACTGTTTCCAGAAGATTAAATACAGCTTCAATTTGCTGGTAAGTCTATAGTCTGTGTGACCTTGGCAGAAGTTTTCCCAGCTCAACAGTTGAGCTGGCTGCAGTTATGAACGAAAATACTGTTCTCCCCTCTCTCCATAGCCCAGAGTATCTAGGACAGCGGCACACAGAGCTCCATTGTGTCCAAATGCAGACACTTATTTCAAATGGAGAGACCAATGGCAAATTTCTTTGCAAATATTTTGGCCCACTAAAGAACCGTGAGCACAACAGAGTTTAGTCTTCCTACCCTATGGCATTTTCACAAATTGAAAATGGCTTCCATGACTGCTGTTAGCTTGACTGGAGAGAAGCAAAAGGCACAGTATTTCTCCCACTGGGGGGACCATTTTCAAGCAGGAAACTGGTGTTGGGAGGAACTGTCCCCCCCCTCCTTCCCTAGCGCCATGTCCCCGATCACCACCACCACCCAGCTCCAGCTGCTTTTTGGACCAGAGATACTTCAGGAGTTCTGACCATCAACATCTTCTGTAGGTTCAACCTTAAAGATAAGATGGGGAAGGGAAGGAATACCTAGGGGAGGGAGGGACACTAGTTTCACAGGGTCAGGGGGGGAAAGTGAGTTGTTATTATATACATCTAGTTGGAACCACATTGATTTTCCCTTACTGGGATGGAGATGGTCCTGACTTGTGAGAAGCGTCCCTTGGCTGGCATAGGGCAACTGACCTTTCACACGGTGATCTTGCTGCAAAAGAAGGAAGCAATCCCTCTGCAGCTGCTCATTTTCCTGTTTGGATGAGACTGAACTCTTTTAATTATGCTGTGACAATCAGCCACATGGCCAATGCCAAGCAGCTGGCCAGGTTAATGTGTCTGAAGGGCCCACCACACCAAGGCTCCACCAACTCCAGTGCCATTCCTGATCCACCTTCCCTGCTGGAGACACTGGGTTAAGCATTTAGTATAATTAAACGAGCACTGAATATTTGTTATAGGAGCGCAGAGGGAGGGAACTGCAGGCCCCTTGTCCAGTGGCTGGTAAAACCCGAGTGCTAGCTCTGGCTCAGACACAAAAACATGGGTGGTTTGCTCCCCTGCATGTTGAAAATGTATGTGTTTACAAGGTCTGACAATCCAGTCATTATAGGGTTAACTTGTTTACCTAGTATTTGCAATTGTTTAGAATGACCTGGAAGGGATACCTGGCACAGAGCCAATGGGGGATTAGCCCGGGGAAAAGGTGTGATACAGATTGGTTGTTTGTTTTCAGGTGACTTCCTTTCTAGGGGTTGAGAAGAAGGTCAGATTCTCCATTATCTATTAGTGTGTGACTATGTGTTGAACTATAGGCAGCTTAGAAAATGTAGCGCTTAGATGTTTGTTTATTTTGTAGATTTCCTGTATACCCTTTACCGTTAGAAATCAAGGTTTTTAAAAGCAAAGAAATCTCCTCTTTCCAATAGAGCAAGATCCATTGATACTCTGAGTATTTTAAATACTTTTGACTATTCATCTGTGCATTCTTTTCTTTATACCCAGGAAGGTTACTGAGAAAGAGCCCTTACAATGAACACTTCTTCTTTTCCAGGCAGTGCTTGAACATAAACTGCAACAACCAAGTGCTCAGGATCTGATTCGTCTCATCTTCTCCACTTTGTCCACTGCGAGTATTGTGCCAATTAAAAGTCTCATGCTTCTTGCTTTCAGTGTTTCCTTATTAAAGACAATTATCACTTCCCACATAAATGTGGGTTTCTGAGATTCTGTTCCAGCATAGAAAAATCCTTAATCACTGAATTTCCAAGAGCTTCAATTCTGCAGTTGTGAGTTTTCAGGTTTCACCCTTGATTTGTAGGTGACCTTAACAGTGCCTAGCATGATGGCATATCCCACCTCCCCAGGTATAGGAGTGAAAGAGACAATCACCAAAGGTGCACTCCATGAAGGCAACTCCTAGAATAGGGGTTCCCTGCCTTTTTGGAATTCTGACATCGCATGGTGTGTGCAGCTAAAAAATGGCTGCCACAGGGGGTGGAGCCAGCCGCACAACGGCTGCTGCAGCTTACCTTCAAACACACAGTGGTTCCCTGTGCTGTGGTGGCAGCTGCTGACAACGCAACATTAAAAAAAGAAATCTGCCCAGTCAATCATGTCTCCAGTGGCCAATCAGAAACCTTACTGAGCAAAAGCCCTACCTGGGTCCACCCACTTTTTAAAAACACTTGGTGAACACCAGGAAAGGTGTCTGTAGGGACCTTGGTACCTATGGGCACCATGTTGGGGACCCATGACCTAGAAAGAACAAGCAAGAGATTAATAATTCCTTTAGTCATTGATAGATATTTTTAAAGCACAAAGGTAAGCACAGAGTCCATCAAAGAGGAATATTCACTTGTACTGAAGTCTCCCCTTACTGCCTGCCAATGCAAAACAAGCCCTTAACAGGGCGATTGTCCCTGTGGGTTGACATGAAAAGATTGGTGGGTTGAAGGATGCTTTATAATATTTCTTTGCTATCAATCTCCAGATTTTGTCCAGTTGTCCATGGACCAAACTGGCCTCTATGGTAGAGTCACCATTGCTGATTCCAGCAGCTATTCGTCTGCTAAGGCATTCCTTGAATTCAGATGAACAGGCTACATGGAAGAGCTTGGGAGATGCTTGGGGTCTCACTAGGTAAGCAGAGAAATCAGAGAGCAGCACATGGTAAATGATTTGATAGTGGAGAGGAAATAGAGTACATACTATTTGTGCATCTCAGTGTAACAGGAAGGACTGAACTTTGCAAGATTGTATTTGAAGACCCAGTTCAGGATTTGGGAAGGAACTGAACATGAGAAACTGTCCAGGTAGAAATAGGCAATTTTCTACAGAGAAAGCAGAGTGCCTCTGAGCCTTCTGTATGCAATTTGTACCAGCCAATGGAGCTGACTTTTAAATTGGCTCTAACACTAACCAATATAGGCTTCACATTCAAATTAGGGAGCAGTTTCAGCAAAACCCCATTTTGGGTAGTTGTACTGATGGCTCTTGGTTATGAACTAAATAACTCTGAACACCAGATGCTGGGACCAGATCCCTGGGGTGGGTTGTTGCCCATATACTGTGTTTGCATGTATCTTGGGGCTCATGAGCAACCCTAACTTTTGAAAAGGCAGGTGTTGGTTTTTGTTGTTACTGTTGTTCACGTAACTGGCACAACAGACCTTTGCTTTGACCAAGCAGGGCTAGTGTTGTTAATCTGAAGTTGCATACTGTTCTTTATCAAAATCAAGACTGCCTTCCTTTCACACCGTACTGTGCAGTTGTGATTTGAAATTGTGTGACTGAATGAAATCAATGTGAAGCAGAATTTATGTAGTTATTTTACTTCATTTATACCCTGCCTTTGTTCCCCCAGTGGGGACCCAAAGGACCTTACATGGTTCTCCTCTCCTCTATTTTATCTTCACAGCAAACCTGTGGGGTAGGCTAGGCTGGCAGTGTGTGTGGCTGGTCCGGGATCACCCAGCAAGCTTCCATGACATAGTGGAGATATCAATATGGGTCTCCCAGATCCTAGCCCAGTCCTCTAGCCGTTATACCATGCTGGCTCTAGAAAGTCTAGAAAGGTGATGGGTACTACAGTACATGTGATTAGAGCTGCCTTTGGTTCCACTGTTATAGCTGGATCCTCTTTTTAATGACCTGCACTACAAATTCTTTCCACACAGGTCAGAATACCCAAATGGAGAATCTATCCCTCCATACAACCCTGTATTCTCTGATGGATGGGTACCTCCCTCACCCGCCCAAAGGCAGGAGTCTCTTGATCTCAGTCAGGTGAGTTTCCCCCCAAAAGGTAGACAGCAGAACCAGACATTGCTGCCTGTAGAATGCAACCACTGTGGGCAGCTCATGCAGTGGTAGCTACCCTCGATTGGTGAGCCCATGTACTGATCTTGGCAACTACCTAGCCAAAAGCTTCTGAAATGCAATCAACACCAAGCAGGTTCTGTTCTGGAAAGAAGGGAGGCTGCCAATTTACATCCTGGAAGAACAGAAGCCACCAATTTACGTCTTGCCCAGTCTTGTAAATCATTCCAGGAAACGATTTATCCCCCTGAAAATAGGACTATTACAAGTGGAGACCCGCAAGAAACTTGCGGAATGGTTATCTCATTTGTCACACCTTTGCTTCCTCTCCTCACCCCCTACCTCTCTCACACTATTTCTCCCCTCTGCCCCCCTTTTCTTACTCTCTATTTCTCCCCCATGCATGTGACATCCTCTCTCTTTCTGACCTGTCATCTTTCTCTTTGTTTTTCTGCCTCCCCACTTCATCACTCTTTTTCTCTCTTTCTGCCCCCACCCCATCATTCTTTCTTTCTGCCCCCATCACTCTCCCAACCTCCTGCCTGCTTCCTCCCCCACTCCGCAGAGCAGCAGCAGTGGTGGCAGTGCTGTTAACCACCCACCTGCTTCCTCTCCCCCCACAGCAGCAGTGGCAGTGGTCTGGGAATCACAACAGATCTCCCTGCTACAGAGATCAATTCACCTTAGGGCTGCCAGCTCCAGGTTGGGAAATTCCTGGAGATTTGGGGGTGGAGCCTTGGGACAGTGAGGCTTGGGGTGGCAAGCAGCCTCAGCAGGGTATGATGCCATAGACTCAACCCTCCAAAACAGCCATTTTATCCTGGGGAACTGATCTTTGTCACCTGGACAACAGTTGTAATTCTGGGTGATCTCAAGTCCTCACCTGGAGGCTGGCAATTGTGGTTCTTGTGGAGGAAATGGCTGGAGGGTGGAGTCTATGACATTACACCAGTCCAAAGTTCCTCCCCTCCTCAAATCCCACCCTCT
>NW_015163095.1:47822-52967 GCF_001447785.1 Gekko japonicus | reverse complement strand
TATTTTTGGGCAGGAACGCACAGGAACGGAGTTCCGGCTGGCTCCCAAGTTGGCCACACCCAGCAGGAACTCATTAGCATAATAGGCCACACCCAACAGCAGGAACTCATTAGGATTGGCTACATTAGGGGTGTGTGGCCTAACATGCAAAGGAGTTCCTGCTACAAAAAAGCCCTGGGTTTTGACAACAAACAAGGTAAACAGAATAACAAGCAAAAGGTGGGTGTGCCTGGATAACCACACTTCTGGTAACTTGGGGGTGTGGCCTAATGTGCTAATGAGCTGTGCTGTTAGGGGTGTGGCCTAATATGCTAATGAGTTTCTGCTGTTGGGTGTGGCCTATTATGCTAATGAGTTCCTGCTGGGCTTTTTCTACAAAAAGAGCCCTGGCAGGGCTATTTTTGGGCAGGAACGCACAGGAACGGAGTTCCGGCTGGCTTCAGAGCTGGCCATGCCCAGTACAGCCAAAACCTCTCTGTGTGTGGCTACAGAGGGAAGGCCTGGATAGCGACCCCCCCAGCGACTCTGAGGCGGGGGGGGGCCTGGAAGGATCGGGGAGGCATTTAAATGCCTCCCCGTGACTTCCCTGGCCTGTCCAAGGGCTGGCTAGCCTGGGTTCCCCACAGCCCCGGGGTGCCCAGGGAAGCCAAGGGAAGGCATGGGGGTGTGGCCTGTTATGCTAATGAGTTCCTGCTGGGCTTTTTCTACAAAAAAAGCCCTGGGAATGGCAAACTACCCCACATAAAAGGGTTTCCAGGATTCTGCTCCACTGCTCTTTTTGAAGAGAGAAGCCATTATCTGTCATAATTTATCAAAGAAAAAACAATGGGCTCTTTGAAAAACTAGCAGTCACAATGAAAAATCTGCTGCTGTGCATATAACTATTTGCACATGATAACAGTACAGCACAGAAAATAATGCAGGGTACATGAGAAAACCTTTACAGCTCCTTTCACTTCAGACAGATTTCTGTGTAGTTATATGGTTTCACAGTATTGCATATCCAAGATCATGTGCAGGGCCTAGTCATGCAAATATAGTGAGCCATCATTCAGATCTGTTTAATGAACATTAGCAGTGGTTTTGCTCTCACAACAATCTTTTGCCCATCCAGTACTTGTATTTTCCCCACCACAGGCCCACAACGGAAGACAGAATACTTTCTCAGACAGGTATGTCCTCTTATCAAACTTGCCAAGCATACTACTAAAGTGAAAGAAGATATTCATGGAAACAGAGTTTATAGTAGTGACAGCACAGTCAGGTTATCACATGTTGTAATCCTCAGTGTAGCATCCAGAGGCACCATGGTGCCCGCTAATGTATTTCCTGGAACCTGTTTCCCTCTTGAGTCTTGGGGATTTAAAAAAAATCCAGAGGGTATTGAATGTAATTGGGGGGGGGGGTGCTTCAAATCATTCCCTTCCAGCTTTTTGACAGCAAACTGCTGAATTGATATTGGACATGTGTTTCTCAACCATACAACCCCAGCTTAGCCATGGCATAGACAGATTTCCTTATGTCTCTGGACATGGTATCCTCTCCCTGGAGCCATGTAGGGAGTAACCCCCCCCCCTCCTTTACTTGGAAACTGAAGCCAAATAGTGATATCTTCTTCAAAGTGAAGAACCAGTCCTGGATTTCCTCTGCTTCTTGGAACAGGAATACTTGTGCCCAAAGGAAGCACCATTTAGAAGCAGCTGCCTCTGTTGCAGAGGGATGCTTTTCTCGGAGCCTCCCAGCATTCTGTGATTGGCTCAATGCCATGGCAGCCATTTTGTGGTGGCAGCACTTTCTTTTCTCAAAATTCCAGAAAAGCCACAGCCTTAACAAGGCTGAAGACTACTGGTGCCAATTCTGGGTTGGGAAATTCCTGAAGATTTATAGGTGGATTCTGGAGAGGTTTGGGGAGCAGAGGGACCTCAGCGAGATATAATGCCATATAGAGTCCATTCTCCAAAGCAGCCATTTCATCCAGGGGAGATCACTTGTAACTCCAGGAGCTCTCCAGGCAACCCTACTGGGGACCAATGCTATACAGACTTGCAGCCCAGCAACAATGACATAAATGGGAGCTAATATCACCCTGCAGAAAGAAACGTAACAATGGTGCCATTGAACATAGGCATCTGCAACTTGACTTATGGTGACCCTGTAGAGTTTTCAAGGTAAGAGACAAACAGAAATGTTTGGCCCTTGCCTGCTTCTGCAAAGCAACCATGGACTTCCTTGGTGGTCTTCCATTCAAGTACTAACTGAGGCTGATCCTGCTTGGCTTCTGAGATCTGACAATATCAGCCTAGCCTGGGCCATCCAAACAAGAGAATTTTACTCTGTCCCAAGAAACTCTTGGAAGCATAGCAAGTTGTGTTGTTCATCTTCACTAATGCACATTTGATAGAGATCTCAAAAAGGCCAATTTCCCCCATTCTCCTGTTCTCATTTCATCTGTTTCAGGGCACCTTATTCCCCTCAGCTCATGCAAGCCATGGTTGAGTTTCATGCAAGAAACCCCAGAGAGCTCACCGTCATGAAGGGAGATCTGCTAGAGGTAAGGCAGAAGCTCCTTACTCTTCATAGAATAACTCATCAGAAGGCTGCTCTGTTCAAATGCAAAGCCTCTGTTAACTTTTGTACAGGTTTAGTAAACCCTCTGTTAATGTTCATTGCTAGTGTCAGCCAGCCAATCTTTCTTTATTGCACAGCATGAAATCTAACCAATTCATCAGATACTTGCAGTACATATAAAATATGCCAGTTTAGAGAGCAAGTGCAGAGTGATTAGTGTTGGACTATCACCAGGGAGTACTACTCAGCCATGAAGCTTGCTGAGGGACCTTGGCCACTTGCCCTCTCTCAGCATAATTTACCTCACAGGATTGCTGTGAAGATAAAATGAGGGTGGGAGAACCACAAGCTACTTAGGGAAGGGTAAAATTGTACTAGATAGTTTGACACCTCTTCAGGCTAGCAGGCTATTATTCCAGTTAAAGAAGAAGAAGAGTTGGTTTTTACATCCTGCTTTTCTCTACCTAAGGAGTATGAACGTGGCTTACAATGGTACCTTGTGAGGCAGGTGGGGCTGAGAGAGTTCTGAGAGAACTGTGACTGGCCCGAAGTCACCCAGCAGACTTCATGTGGAGGAGTGGGGCACGAACCCAGTTCTTCAGATTAAAGTCCACCACTGTTAACCACTACATCATGCTGGCTGAATCTTAGATGGAACCACTGCAAGTCACATGCTCAACAGTGTCACTTAATTTTTAAAAATTTTACATGTTGCTGGCCATTCTGCTATACTGAGATGTACACCCTGCAGTGCATCTCTCAAGAGAGAATGGGTATGATCTCCCACTTCTGCCATGCCTCAAGGGTACAGCCATCTTTCAGTTGCAGTGTGATTATATGGCTCTGATTTTACTGCTGTGCCCATTGTCTGCAGACGATGTGTGGGCAAAAGCCTTTCTGAAGATTTCAGATGCAAGGGTTAGCAAGGTGGATTACATGACTAGTTAGTAGAAAGATCAAAAGGGGGCATTTTGGAACACAGCTCCTTACCTTACTGTTCTGCCATTTTGTTGCTACTGTTCATTTATTTACTTAACAGACACACACACACGTGTATGTGCAATGCCGATTCAATCATGACTAGAGCAGGACAGGGCATGAGTGGGTGACACACACTTTAAGACTTTTGAACAACAGAAGTTGAAAGACAGCGCAGAAGAAAAGGGGGCAGGAAAATGGTGACTGAAGGATTAAGAGAAACATAAATTCTGTCTCTTTCTTTAGAGAAATAATTATTTCTTTAACTTTTTTGCTTAACACAAATAAGACCAGCAAGAACAACTGAAAATTAAGGAGTCTGCATAAAAGTGTTACAAAATCATTCCTGCAGATGAATACATTTCTTTTGAGTGAGTTCATCAACCCTTCGTGGATCCAAAGCATCCAAGGGGCGGGGGAGTCTAGGCAACATTTTTATTGAAGTCTCCATAGGCACATTCTTCTGAGGAGCTTAATTCCATTGCTGAACTGCTCATAAAGGTCTGAGGTTCCTCCAACCCCATCCCAATGTTCAACTACTTTGCTGTCACGCATCTTCAAAATTAAATTAAAAAATTTAAAAAGGGCAAGTACCATTTGACCATTTGCTGTCATCAGGAGTGTTAATTCAGATACCTAAAATGTTAGAAATGCTCTAAATAAAAAAGAAATAGGAGGAAGGAGGTACTCAAGTGACATCTCTAGGTCTGATTGTTGGGATATTACCCTTTCAATAATGCTCAGAGCTTTGGCATCAGCAAGGAGTCACAAATCATTGTACTCCCCTTTGTTTAGGTTTTGGACCAACAAAAAAAATGGTGGCTTGCTAGAAATACTGCAGGAGAGACTGGCTACATCCCTAACAACATCCTGGAGCCCATGGATCAGAAGGCACCTAAGGGGTACAGCACGGAGCAAGTAGGTGCAAGTCTTTGCTGGGAACAGGCAGCAATACAGGAACGCCAGTGTGGAAGTGACTGTAGAATGCTGCTTCTCTTTGGGAGTCCTAATCACTGTACAATGTTAGAGCATATCCAGAAAACAGTTGCCCACCCTTCAAGGCAGGAACTGAAAGGCACAACCAAAAGTAGAGTTTGGGGGAAATCCTAAGCCAGTCAACTCAGAAGAACGTCCCGTGTTATTCAGTAGCCTTAGGACTGAAGGTTAAGTGTTCTGGAGAAAGATAAGGCACCGTTTCCTCTACCTCCTCTCCTTCACAGATCTCGCTGCATGAAGCAGAACTGGGTTTATGAGGCGAAGTGACACAGTACCCTTGGCTGGCAGACTGGGGGTGGGGGAAAGCCTGTGTTGCCACTGCCTCACTGTTGCCACCACCTCTTCCTGGTTCACATAACCCTCCCCAGGAACTGGAGAAACCAATTTTGTTTTCCTCCTCATTCATCAATTATCTTATCCCCCCCCCCGAGGGGATTTTTTATTGCATTTTTTAATGTTCTACAAACTACAATGAAAAATTGGGAAGGGGTAACTACATCTAGGGAGAAAACCACAACTAACTAAAACCCCAAGAATAGGAGATCATCACAACAGCTTGTATAAATGTTAAATTGCTAATATTACTTTGAACATAGTCGGCTA
>NW_015163095.1:43218-47302 GCF_001447785.1 Gekko japonicus | reverse complement strand
TTCTTTTTGATGTACATGGAATAGGACCTATAGACCACATCCATTTTGCTTGCAAGATACTCCACTTTCAAATCTGTAACTGGGGCTAATGCTTCACTCAGGAGTTTCTTTAGATTCTCACCTTTTAATTCTGGGACCCCTTGAAACCGTAAGACCAAATTTGCTTTCTCCATTTGCAGCTGTAAAAAGTTGTGATTCTTCAGAGACTTGTTTCTTTTCCAGCTTTTGCACCTTTTTCTTAAGTTTTTTGGCATTGGCATCCATTTCCTTCACCTTCTCAGTCGTTTGCTCCGTTATTTTTAAAGTCTTAGTCAGTTGGAGCTGCTGAGTTGCTAGATTCTGATTTAGATTCGTCAGCTGTTGTTCGATGTCAGTCATCTGGTCCAGCAGAGGGCGCAAGGACTCTGCCAACATTTAGGAGAGCTTGGTGGTCTCTTCCGGTCGAGGGCTCAAGCTGGCTTGGTTTCACTTTTACTGGTTTGTCTTTCTCTGCCCTCTTCCCCACCATCTTTATGGATTGTTTACAATTATGAAAACTTGCTAAAGTCTCTGAAATACGCCCATACGCTTATCTGCGCTCTGATAAGTCTCTCAAAACAGATTTCAATGCTTTTTCTTCCGCTCCCCCCTAAGTATTTTGTTGTTTAGTTCATGCGTATGGGAGGGGCCCCTCCCCCGCTTGCTTTTTTCGCCGTTCCCAGGGGGTAGCTTTCTTTTTAAGTTTTCGTTTCGCTTTAACCCAACTCACAGTTCATTGTTGGACATACGACCTCACTCGGCATATGTTTAAAACGCTCGATCTCTGATGCTTGTCCCAGTCAGCGGCTCTAGATCCATACGGACACTCAGCGGCAGGACTGTCGGGGGTGGAGGAGCGCCTCAATTCCCCAGCATCGCGCTGGCGAAGAGGCCACCCCTCAAAAGCCCCATGGCTAGGAGCCTTTTGCCAAGACTCCGGGGGGGGGTAGCGACCCGTCACACACACACCCTTTTCGCTGGTGTGCAGATCACATCCTCGGGAGGTCCGGGAGATACATCTGCCAGCGTGTTGCCATTAACCAGAAGAAATTCATCATGTATCTTTGAACACATGGTGGGAAGCAGCGCCTCCCAAGCTTTCACACTGTTTAGAAACACCTTATGTAGCTTGGACCATCCAAGCTTCTAATACTTTGCCAAACACTACTAGTCTAAGAAATCTGGCAAGGAAAGTGGTGAAATGAATGCAAAGATTCCCTGAATTCTTTGGTTTTGAAATATTCACAGCCCTGCCTGGAGCAACCAGAAATGCTGAAATACCATACTCAGCCCCCTAAACCTGGACCCAGTGTGCTCCTAGCTAAGCTGATATTTTGCTCTGCACTGATTTTTGAGTAAAATTTCTTGCCCTCATCTCCCCTCCCCAGAGTTAAGGTAAAAACTTAAGTACCAAAATTTGCCACCAATCAATTGCTCGGTAATTAAGGCTATAGCTACCTAATGCAGAAGACTATTGGATTTTCTTTCTCATTTACTATGAAATTTTACTTCCGGTTTCTCTGCCTTCAGGCCCCGAAGAGCATTCCTGATCTCCAGCCAACTTCCACTCCAGCAGAGGTCACAGCTTGGCTCAAATTAAAAGGTTTCTCCAATAGGTAAGCGTCACATTAAGAAGAGACTCAAGAAATCTCACCCTTCAACAATGGGCAAGCAGGGGGGGGGAAAGAAAAGAAATCTCACCCGTCTTGACCCTACTATCTTATAGAGATTCGCTATTATCCAATTAACAATTTTGTGCATTCTCTGCAAAGAACTGATTTTTCCTATTTGTGTTTAGGATGGGAAGAAGCAATGACATGGCCCACTAAGACTGTTTTCTGTAGGCTGTTACTGGCTTGAGACTCTTTCAAACTAAGCCCACTGGGAAACAAGAAGTATAGACTTTTTCACAAGCTTCATTCTTATATGCCTCAGTCTAGCAAGAATGGTGAGGGGGCAATCTACTAATCTAGCTGGACATTCAGCACTTTGGGGGGCTTTTAGGATTCTGGGCAGGCTCTTCTAACAGCCACGAGGAGGAGAGTTGTTTTTACTGCTCATCCCAGCCTGAGGATAAAATCCCAGATTCTAGATTTCTCTCCCGGGCCCCTAAATAAGAGACCAATAGCAATCAAACCTAACATGAAGAGGCTAACAGGCACCAGACACAAGGGTTTCATCAAGATCTAGACACTGTACACATATAGCATCAATCCCAGTTCTCCCACTTCTCCCATGCCTCAAGGGTACAGCCATCTTTCAGTTGCAGTGTGATTATATGGCTTTGTGAAATGCTTTTTTGTGACTCAGGGCATTTAATGATAATATTGCATCCTTAGAAGATAGTACTGGGTTAATGGTTAAGAACCACTGTACTATAGTAGTACAATATATAAAACAAATCAAAGCACTACAGAGGTAACCCATGTAATGAGACACAAAAGTGTACCTTTTGCTTGATTTGCAATTTATTTTGCAGCCAAAATAAAAGTTTCCAAAGAATATGGCAATTTTTGATAATGGCAAGAAGAACAGTAGGAAGGAATGGAGAAGGGAGACAGATGGTCTGTAGAACTAGAAAACTGTACCGCAGGTACCATTATAGCAGTGAAGTCCTTGTCTAACTGCCCACCTTCCCCAGCTCCAAATTGTGCTTACATGTCATCATGTTAAATCTCCAGAGTATTGTGGACTAAAAACTTGTTACTTAATGAAGTAAATGAAAGAGGAGGTTATCATAATGCCAAATTCTGTGCGAAATACTAGGTTCTGTGTTTGTATCACAATACCATCAACATGCAGAGCCAGTGTGATTCTGTGGCTCAGATGATGAGGTTGAGTTTGGAAGTGAGAGAACCCAGTACAAGCTGCACTCACGGCCATTAAGCAAGCTGCTGCTTCTCAGCTTAACCTCTCACAATCAATGTTCCCTCTCAGCTGTGGAGTCTTGTGAGCAAAACTTCTACTTTGTGAGCTACTGGCATGAAAGTTGTGAGCGAGCGATTAGGCTGCTGCATAAATTAGTTTGCTCTGGAGCCCTCCTTCCTGAGCTAAGACAAAAATGTGTGAGCCAGAGGCTAAAAAACTGTGAGCTAGCTCACACTAACTCAGCTTAGAGGGAACACTGCTCACAGTGTTACCATGATGATCAATGAACTCCATGTAAGCTACCTAGAACTCCTTTTAGAAAAGATGGACTACAAATGAAGACAAAATACAAATGAATACAGAGAGTGCCACATGTATGGTTATCTACCCACTGGGTGGAAATCGTGGATGTGCGCTCGCTTCATGGAGCTTGTGGCACTCAGGGAACAGGTTTGTTCCCTTGAAGCCAGGTTTGCCAAGTTGGAGAAGCTGGAGCAGAGAGAGAGAGGTCTGGGAAAGAGATCCTCAGGGACTTACCAGAACAGTCCCACCTGTATGCTGACAGCTCTTCTGCTGCTGTGGACAGTTTCAAGGTCAGAGGGTGTCAGTCTGAAGAGGAGGGATGTGATCCCTTAGAAGGTATGCCAGTTAACAATTCAAGTCAAGGAAGCTATAAAAAGTAAAGAGGCTTCTTTTTAAAAAGTGGAAGGTCTGCCCCAATGAATTGAACAGGAGGGACCACAGGCACTGGCAAAAGACATGTAAGTCAACAATTCGGCATGCAAAAAGAGATTTTGAAGAGTGGGTTGCCAAAAGCATCAAAACTTTTTTTTTTAATATCCAAAGCAGGAAACCAGCCAGAGAAGCAGTGAGGCCTTTGGATGACAAAGGAATAAGGGGATTGCTAAAAGGGGGGATGATAGAGAAGTTCAATTACTTTTTTGCTTCTAGGTTCACTGTGGAATGTGTGCGGCATGTACCTATGCCACAGCCCCTATTTTCAGGAAGAGAGTCTGAAGGTGACCAGAGATGAAGTTCTATATCTACTGGGAAAATTAAAAAACAATAAGTCTCCAGGTCCTGATGGTATACACCCGAGAGTTCTTAAGAAACTCAGATATGAGCAATACTCCCTCTAAGCTGTGGAATCTTGTGAGCAAAAATTCTACTTTGTGAGCTACTGGCATTAAAGTTGTGA
>NW_015163095.1:42339-43179 GCF_001447785.1 Gekko japonicus | reverse complement strand
TGCAGTCCAAGGGACTCTCAAGAGTCTTCTCCAGCACCATAGTTCAAAAGAATCTATTCTTTGGCGCTCGGCCTTCCTTATAGTCCAACTCTCACAGCCATACATTACTACTGGGAATACCATTGCTTTGACTAATCCTTATATGTATCACTAAATTCATCCACTGTAACAGAAGACTGGAGACTAGCAAATGTGACACCAATTTTTATAAAGGGATCTAGATGAGAACCAGGAAATTACAGGCCAGTCAACTTAATGTCTGTCCCAGGCAAATTAGTAGAAACTGTAATAAAAGATAGAATTATCAGACATGTAGAAGAACAAAACCTGCTGAAGGAAAATCAGCATGGCTTCTGCAAAGGGAAGGCCTGCCTCACCAACCTTTTGGAGTTCTTTGAGAAAGTGAACAAGCATTATATACCTGTTGCTTGGACTTTCAGAAGGCTTTCAACAATGTACCTCACCAAAGCCTTCTGAGTCATGGGATAAGAGGGCGGGTTCTCTTATGGATTAAAAATTGGTTAAATGACTGGAAGCAAAGAGCAGGAATAAATGGACAGTTCTCACAATGGAGGGAAGTAAGCAGTGGGGTCCCACAAGCAGGGGTCATTTCCTGCAGGAGCACACAGGAGTGGAGCTCTGGCAGTAGTGAGTCCAGGAGGCAAGCACATGCAACAAGCCCCACCCCCACTCCCAGCAGCCCTCAGTAAGAGCAAGAAGCAGCCAGGTAAGCTGCAGAGCACACACCCCCCAGCCCAAAACAGTCCTGTGGCACCTTTAAGACCAAGTTTTATTCAGGTACAAGCTCTCCCTCCTCTGTGAGAACAGATCTTCACGCCC
>NW_015163095.1:8227-41521 GCF_001447785.1 Gekko japonicus | reverse complement strand
GTGGGCGAACAGATGTGTCCCGCCCCCCCCCCCCCAATAGCTAGCAATCCAAAACAGTCCCATGGAGCCTGAGCGGTGGGTGTTGCCTTCTGACACACTTCCGGTGATGTTAGGGGGTGTGGCATATGGAAATAAGTTATGCTAATGAGTTATGCTAATGAGCTCCTGCACCTCTTTTCCTACGAAATGACCCCTGCCAACAAGAATTGGTATTGGAGATGGTACAATTTAATTTATTCATCAGTGATCTGGAGCTAGGGGTGAGTAGTGTAGTGGCCAAGTGTGCAGATCACACAAAATTATTCAGGATGGTGAAAACCAAGGCTGACTTTGAAGAGCTCCAAGAGGACCTCCACAAACTGGGTGAGTGGGTGACAATGTGGCAAATGAAGTTCAATGTTGGTGTCAGGTGATACACACTGGGACAAAAAAATCTCAACTTCAAGTATAGGCTAATGGGGTCTGAATTTGCTGAGACTGAGAGGGGAAAAGATCTTAGGATCATAGTGGATAGCTCAATTAAAGTGTCAACCCAGTGTGCTGCAGCAGTGAAAAAGGCAAAGTAGGGATTATTAGTGGGAAGGGAATGAGAATAAAACGGCCGATATTGTAATGCTCCTGTATAGATCTATGGTACAGCCTCATTTGGAATACTATGTACCGTTCTGGTCACCGTATCTCAAAATGGACATTGCAGAGTTGGAAAAAGTACAGAGGAGGGCAACCAAGATGATTAGGGGGTTGAAGCACCTTCCCTATGAGGCAAGACTGAAGAAATCTGGGACTTTTCAGTTTAGAAAAGAGGCAACTAAGGGGGGACATGATAGAGGTTTATAACAAAGTTGTGCATGGGGTGGAGAGAGTTGACAAGGAGAACTTTTTCTCCCTCTTCCAAAATACTAGAACTCCAGGGCATCCAGTGAAGCTAATGGGCAGTAGATTCAGGACAGACAAAAGGAAATGATACTTTACACAGAGTGATTAAAATGTGGAATTTCATGCCAGAGGATGTAGTGATGGCCACAGGAATAAACAGCTTTAAGGGTATTAGATATATTCAAAGAGGAAGGATGACTATCAGTGGCTACTAGCCATGGTGACTGAGGGGAATCTTCACATTTAGAGGCACTAAACTTCTGAATTCCAGAGCCAGAAGGCAACATCAGGGGAAGGCCTCGGCCTCTATGCTCTGTTGTTGGTCCTCCAGAGGAACTGGCTGTGAGATAAGATGCTGGTCTAGATGGACTATTGGTCTGATCCAGCAGGGCTCTTCATACGTTCATTCTTATGTTCAAATGTGATAACTAAGTGATGTACCCACCTAAGCACAAATGCATACCTCTCCCTTATAAACAACTGAGCTTTGACAATTGTGTGTGTATAAACTAGGCAAGGTGAGAAAAGACACCTCACACTGCATCAGGGCTGAAAAAGATGATTTTCTTTGCCAGTGTGCCAAAGTCATACCACTTCTTGAAAGCAAACACACAACCCTATTAACTTTCTTTTTCAACAGGACAGTGAAATCACTTGGTGTCCTGAATGGAAGACAGCTGCTATCAATGAGCCAAACAGATTTAAGTACAGTCTGCCCAGAAGAAGGGAAGAGAGTTTTTTTCAGGCTTTCAGCAGTTAAATTAACACTGGAGGTAAGGCCAAAAAATCTGTACCTTCCACCCAATTCCTCTTATCACTCTAATTACTAAGATATTTGCATGGATCATTCAAAGGTCCCGCACCACCTGTGTACTCTCTCCATTAAAATCTGCCTCCATTCCTGAGGACTGGAAGGTAGCTAATGTCACTCCCATCTTTAAAAAAGGTTCCAGGGGAGATCCGGGAAATTACAGGCCAGTCAGTCTGATGTCGATACCGGGTAAGTTGGTGGAAACTGTTATTAAGGAAAGAATTAGTAAGCACATTGATGAACAAAAACTATTGAGGTAGACTCAGCATGGGTTCTGTAAGGGAAGATCTTGTCTCACTAACCTGTTAAGTGTTCTTTGAGGGGGTGAACAAACATGTGGACAAGGGGGACCCAATAGATGTTGTTTACCTTGACTTCCAGAAAGCTTTTGATAAAGTTCCTCTTCAAAGGCTCCTAAATAAGCTAAAAAATAATGGTTTAAAAGGACAAGTCTTTTTGCGGATCAAAAACTGGCTAATTAATAACCAGTGAGGATTGTGAGGCACTCCAAAGGGATCTGTCAAAGATGGGCAAGTGGGCGTCAACATGGCAAATGGGGTTCAATGTGGCCAAGTGCAAGGTGATGCACATTGGAGCCAAAAATCCTAAATATAAATACACATTGATGGGGTCTGAACTGGCAGAGACTGAGCAAGAGAGAGATCTTGGAGTTGTAGTGGATAACTCACTGAAAATGTCGAGACAGTGTGTGACTGCAATAAAGAAGGCCAATGCTATGCTGGGGATTATTAGGAAGGGTATTGAAAACAGATCAGCCAATATAATAATGCCCCTATATAAATCAATGGTGAGACCTCATTTGGAATACTGTGTGCAATTCTGGTCACCACACCTTAAAAAGGATATTATAGCTTTGGAAAAAGTGCAGAAAAGGGCAACTCGAATGATAAAAGGGTTGGAACACTTTCCCTATGAGGAAAGGTTAAAGCGCTTAGGGCTCTTTAGCTTGGAGAAAAGACGACTGAGGGGTGACATGATCGAGGTTTATAAGATTATGCATGGGAAAGAGCAGGTAAAGAAAGAGGTACTTTTCTCCCTTTCTCACAATACAAGAACTCGTGGGCACTCCATGAAACTGCAGAGCGGTCGGGTTAGAACGGATAAAAGGAAGTACTTCTTCACCCAAAGAGTGATTAACACATGGAATTCACTGCCACAGGAAGTGGTGGGTGCTACAAGCATGGACGGCTTCAAAAGGGAATTAGATAAGCATATGGAGCAGAGGTCCATCAGTGGCTATTAGCCACAAGGTATAGCTAGGGGCTCTGGGGCAAGTGATGCTCTGTCTTCTTGGTGCTTGGGGGGGGGGTCAACAGTGGGAGGGCTTCTAATGTCCTGGCCCCACTGCTGGACCTCCTGATGGCACTGGTATTTCTGGCCACTGTGTGACACAGAGTGTTGGACTGGATGGGCCTTTGGCCTGATCCAACATTGGCGTCTCTTATGTTCTTATGTTCTTATAAGTACCAGCATTTTGAATTATGCTCTGCCTATTTGCAGTTATGTACTACCACAACAGTGAAGAAGGGCTGCTCACCTAGTAGTTAGATAGTGAGGTTAAAGAGGTGAGATATGTGATTGAATCCAAAAGTTATTTTTGCCAACAGAAGGTGGGAATTTTTACCAGTTTTCCCTACTACTACCTGCCCCCCTGTGTTCCTGAAGATCGCCTGTGATCCAGTAGCAGGATTTTGAAAAACATACTGAGCTTCAGCCAACAGAGAATGACCCTTGGATCCAACTCATTATATTTATTTCTTCTTCCTTGGAAAAATATGAAAGTATAGTGGAGAAACCATATCCCTGTGACCCTCTGCCCACTACTTACAGATGTTCATCTGGCCTCATGAACCTTGCCTATTTTGAATAAATAGATTTGATAGTTTAAAATATGGCATTTCAAGGATAAGTTTTCCCCCCCTCCACAAATACTAAAGGTAAGATCGTGTAGCAGAATACTTCTTCAGGTACGAAGGATAAGAATGTGTTGCCAATTACTGATATTCTAGTTTATAAGTGCTACATAAAACATTATCCTTTTACTCCCACTGTCTCTTAAAGAGTAATTCATCAATGTGTTCTTGAACAAATAAGTGGTGATAGGAACACTTCTTATTACAAATACAAATAGCACATTCTTCTCACATGGCTCCTTCTATTCATCATTTTAAAATTACATGGAACAGGAAGGAGAGCCAGTTCTTGGCTGCTTCCCTTGCGGCACATTTTTTAAAAGGTGACATTTTGATGTGAGCATCATTTGCCATGAGTTACTTCAAAATATGGGCTGGGATCTTCTGGGGCCATATCTATTCCTGGCCGTGGACCTAGTAATAATATGTGTTGCTCACAGATTAAAATAAATTCAAAGTGAAGTTTTAAATAACTTCCAGGGTGCTTGTGTCAAAGCCATGTGCACTCCTCTGGCATCTCTCATCCAAGTCTTCTTTTGATGTCATTCCACGGCCTGCGAGAATAGCCATTATCTCTTTCTGTTCTCTCTGAGATACTGTTGCATGGCTATTTTTAGCAAAGGTCACACTATACATAAAGACAGCATCAACATCAGGAACTGTGTGCGTTGTGAGAGCCAAGTATCTTTGGAAAGGCTTAGCCTATTTCACTCTCTGGAATTTCATATGTCATTATGACTATATCTAATTCCAAACATGGCTCCATCTGCAGATACTTAAAACTGTAGATTGGGGCCATCTAGAGAGAAAACAGGTATTTCTACAATGTTGGGGTACGTCCAGGATTACAGAATATGAAAACTTTTAGGGGGGGCAGTTAAATCCCCCTAAACAGAGCATCATTGTCTGTGCTTGTGCAAATAACACGCTTTCATTGGCCTGCCATCATCTGTGGGGGGCACATGTGAGAGACTGGTGAGGTGGAGGGGAGCTGCAACCATCTGAGTCAGCTGGAGGAGACAGTGGGGCTGCAGGTGGATGGTGGAGGGAACAGTAGGAGAAGCAGCTGCCCACAATGACTGGTGGGCAGGCAGGCAGGCAGAGGCAGTGAGGTGGGAATGGGAGAGTGAGCTTCTCTATCCCCATTGCCATGTAAATCTGGCTGCAAACACAGGGGCACTGCAGGCTGGCAGGTGGATTGATAAGTAAAGGAAGAGGGGAATGATGGGATTCCCTCTGGCAACTGCCACACCCACCACTAAGGCAATGCTTCAGGTGAACAGGGGAGGGCAGGGGAGGAAGGCTGGGAGCCTCAAGAGCCATCGCATCCTGCTGCTTTCCCTCCATTTCCCACATGGACCCTGTGAGGTAAATTGAGTATGTGTGATGAACCTAAGGTCATCCAGGGAGCTTCCATGTTAGAATGAGAGTTCTGACCTGGGTCTCCCAGATCCTACTCTGAAACTCTAACCCCCACATCACACTGACTTTTGTGCAATGGCTGCTGTTAAGCACTAAGTGAGCAGCTAGGCCTTGGTGAGTTATGGAAGTCAAATGGTATCAAGTTGCCCAGTGTTTGCTGCTGGCCCTGATGAGTACATCATCAAAGACTAAAACAGCCCTCAAAAGCGGCCTGCCCCTTGCCTTTTGCTTACGGAATACAAGGCTGGAAGACTGACAAAACTGTTGCGTTTGCCTAGCAATGCCACTGAGGGCATTTGCCTAGCAATGCCACTGAGGGCATTTGCCTAGCAATGCCACTGAGGGCATTTGGAGCTTTTCTCAGGTTTGTAGAAATATCTGTCTTTTCTGTTTATGCCCCCAATCTCCAGATATCGAGTATTAGATATATTGAATATCCTAACTGAAGTTTTAGTCCTAGTCCTAAAAGTATGTCTAGTCCTAAAAGTAGTTCCAAAAAGATTAATCTTCAAAAGTCATTAGTGATCCAGGTTGATAATAGGCATCTCTACAGAGGCTATGTAAATCTGGTAAATTATCTGCTATTTCCTTCTGTTTTAGGGAGGATACTTTATCTCATAAAGTACAGCATCAAATCAGTGACACTGCTTCCCATTTGTGGTGCTGCTGAGCTGGGTCTCTCTTATGCATAAACTCCATAGAACCCATTTCCCCAAAGCATAGCAAAACTACTAATAGTATCCCATGGATCTAACTCGGGAATTTCACAAGTTAATCTACAGTCTAATGTACCTCGGAAGTCACTTCCACAATGCTAACCAATAGACTTTAAGTGTGCCTCCTTTGAAAACAACGATGTCAGTCTGATCAGTCTATAATTTTAGTTCTGCAGGCCGTGAAGAGAAAAATGCAATCAAATCCATGAAGAAATGAAGTGATGATAGGATGACATCTAAAATGTATGTGTCTGTGTGTGTGTGTGTGTGTGAGAGAGAGAGAGAGAGAGAGAGAGCGTACATGCAACACATATGTAGAAACTCTTGTCAATCTGTAAAGGAAACATTGTTACAGAAACTTTGGGCCGAGCTTGACAAGTTTGCCTGTGTAAAGTACCATCAAGTCACAGCAGACTTATGGTGACCTCATAGTAATTCCAAGGCAAGAGATGTTCAGAGGTGGTTTACTTTCCTCTGCATAAAGACCCTGGAATTCCTTGGTGGTCTCCCATCCAAATACTAACCAGGGACAACCCGACTTAACTTCTGAGATCTGACAAGACTGGGCCGGCCGGGCAATCCAGTTCAGGGCTTTCCTAGTTTCGACCAAGTTTATTTCACATTCTCAGGCTCTAAGGGTCATCATTGCCCTTCCTCTAACACATCCCAAGACTCACCGCACAGTCAGGAAGCACTCATGAGATCAATTTGCCAACAAGGCATGTGATTCAAAATTACCACATGATTCCAACATTCTGTATGGGACACTACAGCCTTCAAGCCAAAGAAAAAAACTTTATTCCTCATTCTACAAAAGGGAGGGGGGAGATTAATGACACAATTCCAGCTAAGGCCCCCAAAAAGGAGAACCAGCATTTCAGCGGCACTTAAAGAGCTGTTCCTCCATCCACTACTCTTTCTTGTTGCCCCACTTGGCCATCTTGTTGTTAATAGGAGTCTTCATGAAGCGGCTGGAGCGCATATAGGCAGCAATCTTCTCCAGGGCCTGAGAACAGAAAACACCACATAATTAAGAAGAGGGGAAAGTGGGCCTTGGCACTTGACAGACCAAAACCCACAAGGAGCTGTAAGAAAGTCTGACAACCCTCCCCTTCCATGTTTGATGCGCCAATTCTGCTCCTACTAAGGTTACAAGAATAATTTTCTTTCATTAAAGGTAGATCGATGGTTAGCCACCTCTGCCCTTTAGCTGCTTGTCCCTTTCCCTGGTTTGTTAATACGCCTCCTCTGTATAGATCTGTGAAGTGGCTTATGACAGGCGAACACTAAGTATCACTTATGAAGTGGCAGACATTGCATAAAAATTATGGAGATTAAAATTAGGGTTTAGATTTTAAAAACTCCAAAATTGAACAGCATAACAAGAGAAGAACTTTCTAAAACCACAAGGGAAGCAATACAATTCCAGAGAGGATGAAGGGATTTCTAAAAGGGCTGTGTCTACCCATATTCAGCTGCCATCTCCAAAAATGTCCTGAAGGAGGCTCTGCGTCCCAGAGAAGAGTATGTCTTATGTTCCAACAACAATGGCTACAATCTTCATCTACTACGCTGTGCACTCCACAGCCAACTCAGTTCAGACATAGAGTACCCTGGCACTGATGTCATTGTTGTGCCAAATAAATTGCCCAGGAAGCATCCATCCTCTCACTCAGGACATGGGGGAAAACTCCAGGTATGCTCTCCTATCACAATGGAAGGGGCATCTACAATGACTGCAACCTAGCATGGGAAGGGGCTGGATGTTCTAAGATGCCTAAGAGAAAGGGTCTAGAACAACTAAGCTACCTCCCCTCACACAAATCCCCACACATAACACTCAGTTTTGCAACTGACAGAGCTAGTAAATCTTTGCACTGCCTACAGCCATACTAACACAGGAAGGGACACGTTCAACAAGGAATGGAGCAAAATTACCTCAGACCCTCAGCAACACTGATTTCAGCTTTCAAGGCCACATCATGAAACCTTTTGCATTCCAAAAGGAAACAACAGCGTCTCTCATGTATCCTTGTTAGTGACAGCATGGACTGCTGGTTTAGCCAGCTTGGAACTTTGTATTCAATGTAACAGTTTGTGGCTTCTCACCAGTAACTAGTGAACAAAGTCACAAGAGACACAGGAAGTCATGCAAGCAATCACATGTCAGGAAGACAAAGCTCACCTCAAAATGGGCAAGAAAATCCTTAAGATTCTTGAACTGATCCAGGCACTTGGGTTCAAACATGCGGTTTTGATCAAGGACATCATACATGAGGAAGTCAACAAATGTGATCTAGAAAGAGATCAACAATGAGAACCTGCAGAAATGAAACCTGTCTTTGGAGACCTGTACTGGGATAAGCCCATACCTTCTCCCCAGCAAACCATTTTCTGTTGCCCAGGAACTGGGAGAACAGTTTCAGCTTCCCTGGAAGTTGCTCCAAATACCCAGGCTTCAGTTTCTCCTACAAACAGGGGAGGGAGGAAAAAAGACCATGATTATGGCTAAAATTCAACCAAAACTTTCCTCTGCCCAACAGAGTTAAGGAGTTTGTTGCTATCAAGACAAGAACCACTAGGTGTAAATCTATTAGTAGTGGTACAAAATAGCTTCCTTCCAGGAAACGGATATTTAGAAAAAGTTGCTAGGCTGGCCTAGGAGGGCAGTCTCATATCAGGAGAAACTTCTCCCTTCAACCAAACTCTATTCTGCACTACGACAACTCACACAGTGCAAAGAACACATGGGCACCTTCATGCTTTAGTCCAATCAGAGTTCACAGACATGTGGCATACAAAAAGGTGGGTTTAAAGGTAGGCATGTATCATTCACACTCCACACGTTTGCTGCAGAAAACATACTACCACACACACACCTCAATTATGCTTGTCACTCAAGCACGGAGTCATGCTACTTTTTCCAGTCTTAAGAGAGCCCAGCCTCAGCCTCCACCGCCCAGTCCCTTTGCTTTAGTCTCAGCTATTTCATTCCTGGATTCACAGAGGCAAGTGAACTCACAAAATCAGGATTGTAGCAAACCATCACGAGGCTCATGCGGAAATCCATAACCTGGTTCTCCAGCATGTCAACTCTACACATCTCCTCCTCAGTTTCTCCACCTGAAGCCAACAAAGGAAATCAGAAATTTAAGACAGGCCAAAAACAGGTTCTGATTAGCCAGCCCAGACCCTGAAGGAGCTCAAAAAATACTCACACATCTTGTGCTTGCGTGCAATGTACCGGAGGATGGCATTACTCTGCGTAAGCTTGGTCTTGCCATCAATTAGATAGGGAAGCTGGGAAAGTGAAGCAAGAGCGATCAGCATCAAGTCGAATGCCGGTTTTGCATTTCCAAGCTCACAATGCCCTATTCACTCTACTCATAAATTGCCTCCGAGCAAACCTCTCTCATTTTAGCCCCACCATTGAACACCCCAGGGAAGTTTATGGTCCTCCACCAAATATCTAGGACTTCTGGGTAAACCAAGAAAGATAATCTTCCCACCCAATGGCTTACCAAAGATGGGACAGTCAGTCTCAGGAGCAGGAAATAAGGGGGTGCATTGTCATACCCCAGAATCAACAGAAGTGAAAAATCTATTTGCCAGTCAGCGCCTCTTGGAAGAGGGAGGAATGGGCAGCTCTTGGCTACAGCTTCTGATCAGCGAGCTGCAGCTTGGCCCTTACTGCCCCATGCTATCAAAGCACAAACCTAAAGAACAATGAAGTAGGGCTGGCACCAGAGGGGAACAAAATTTGGGGGGCCCAAGTCAGCTGGAGGGCCCTTGAAGCCAGTGTCATGCTGCATCCAGCCAAACCACTTTCCACTTCTTTTTAAAATGCAGTTCTGGCTGCAGCCACTGGGGCACAGGGAAGTCTGAGCACAGTAAGAAGCACTCTATTATCGACTATTCTTGCCTTTCTCCAAGACTGAAGCAACTTACCTAACAGATCATACTAACATGATCGTCAAACAAAGCCAGCACCCATGCAAGACAAGATAACACACTAATGGCTGTGACAATAATTGGCAGCCTTGAGCCTGCTAACAACCTAGCCCTTTCTCTTCCTTTTCTTGCACCCATCTCAGCCAGATCTTACAAAGCAGTAGAAAGTGTGCTGAAGCAAGATAAAACAACCTTTCCTTCTCTTTTCTTTAATTTATCTCCCTCTTCTTATTCAGTTTCTCTCTCTTCCCCTCTACATAATTTTTTCCTGTGGTCCCCCCCCCTCTTTATTTTCAATTCCTGGTCTTAAGTTCTTCCCATCCCTATCCTGCCTGGAGTAGCACAGTAGCAAACTTTTGTTAATGTTATAAACAGAAGGGGGGATAAAAGGACAAGTCCTCTTGTGGACCAAAAACTGGCTAATTAATTGATTAACTTGTTCATTAATGATTGGGAGTTGAGAGTAAGCAGTGAAGTGGCTAAATTTGCAGATGACACGAAGTTGTTCAGGGTGGTGAGAACCAGGGAGGATTGTGAGGCACTCCAAAGGGACCTGTTGAGGATGGGTGAGTGGGCGTCAATGTGGCCAAGTGTAAAGTGATGCACACTGGGGCCAAAAATCCTAACTATAAATATGCATTGATGGGGTCTGAACTGGCAGAGACTGGCCAAGAGAGAGATCTTGGAGTCGTAGTAGATAACTCACTGAAAATGTCGAGACAGTGTGTGACTGCAATAAAAAAGGCAACGCTATGCTGGGGATTATTAGGAAGGGAATTGAAAACAAACCAGCCAGTATCATAATGCCCCTGTATAAATTGATGGTGTGACCTCATTTGGAATACTGTGTACAATTCTGGTCACACCTCAGAAAGGATATTATAGCATTGGAAAAAGTGCAGAAAAGGGCAACTAGCATGATAAAAGGGTTGGAACACTTTCCCTATGAAGAAAGGTTAAAGCACTTGGGGCTCTTTAGCTTGGAGAAATGGCAACATGATAGAGGTTTACAAGATTATGCATGGGATAGAGCAGGTAGAAAAAGAAGTAGTTTTCTCCCTTTCTCACAATACAAGAACTCATGGGCACTCAATGAAATTGCTGAGCAGTCGGGTTAAAACGGATAAAAGGAAGAGTGATTATTAACACATGGAATTCACTGCCATAGGTGGCAGCAGTGGCTACAAGCATGGACAGCTTCAAGAGTGAATTGGATAAACATATGGAGCAGAGATCCATCAGTGGCTATTAACCACAAGGTATAGATGGACACTATGTCTAGTGCAGTGATACTCTGTATTCTTGGTACTTTGGGGGGAGGGTGCAACAGTGGGAGGGCTTCTAGTGTCCTGGCCCCACTGGTGGACCTCCTGATGGCACCTGGTATTTTGGCCACTGTGACACAGTGTTGGACTAGATGGGCCATTGGCCTGATCCAACATTGGCTTCTCTTATGTTTTTGTGTTTACATGCATGATAATGGAACATTAATCTGTTTTCGTCGTTATACATGTGGAACAGAAGTTAGCAGTTCAGGCACTGCATTGTTATCAACATTATTGTGTTGGTGGAAGATCTAACAGCCCTTTGTAAAGGCTACTTTGCTGTAAGAAAAATGATATATTTACAATATCATTAAAATTAGATTTATAACAAACGCCATACCCATTCTTTCTCCCCAATGGGGACCCAGAGCTGCACTGTTCTCCTGGCCTCCATTTTATCCTCACAACAGCCTTCTGGCTGAGTGTGTCACCCAGCAACCTTCCATGGTGGGTTGGGGATCTGGGCATTAGAGGCACATGACAGGTTGCTTAAATGCTGTCTTATTCCATGTTGCCTGTTGTGAAGATAACCTGGTTCAGGGCGTTCCAGTTCCCTTCCTTTTTGGCACTGTAACTTCCATCATCATCTGGGGTTGGTGGTCAGTTTTCAAACATGTAGTGTTATCTTCTGAGTTATGCCTGCCACAAACAGAGACCTTTGGCTTCCACTGGAAGCTTTGTCTCACCTGGGCCAGGATTTTCTCATGTCTTTCCGTTTTGGCCTTGGAACACCCACAATCATCCTAAAGCCAGTGGCCAATTTTGAGTCTTCTAGCTTTATTCTCTCGTGAGTTATTCCTGCCAGTCTGATGCAGCAGTTAAAGTGTAGGACTAGGATCTGGGAGACCAAGGTTCAAATCCCCACTCTGCCAGGGCCAATCACACACTCTCAGCCTGACAGGGTTGTTGTGAGGATAAAATGGAGGTGGGAAGAATGACATAAGCTGCTTGGGGAGAAAGGCAGGATATAAGTAAAATAAATAATAAAAACAGATGAACAGACAGGCCAATTATTTCATTACTACAGATTCATGGTAACAGCAAGCCAAGTGTTTTGCTATATCTGGTTTGGGTCAGGGTGGCTCTCGACAGCCCTGGAATCAAGGGGCAGCACAGTTCTCCAGAGAATGAGTAGGGAGCGCCACACTCCCATTTACAAGCCAGCACAGCACTCCCTGCAGAACTGTCAGCAAACAGTAAGGAAGCGGTGGGAAGTGGGGGCGGACACAGCTGCCTTGGAGGGGGCTTCCCTCTCATGCTGCCCATGGGGTGCACTGACTTCAGCTCCTCCTGGGCTATGCTCCTGGGCTTTGTATGTTTGCTAACAGCCATTCTGAACCCATCTCTTGCTTTTTTCCATTTGAACTAGGAGAGGTGGAAGAGTGACCCAGGATCAAACTTAAGGTCTACTTAGGAAGCAGGTCTGCTCAGAAGTAAGTCCAGTCTTATTGAGCAGGCCTTACTTTTAAGCAACTGTTCTTAGAATAGCAGGCTTTGAGTCAGTCTTCTGCAGAATCCTTGGTATCTATTGGATGCAAGAGAAAAGTGAGGACTATAGATTTTGGACTATTGGTGGGAGTCTGCAGATATTATAAGTGCCAGAAATAGGGAACAGTTGCACAGCTGTTAATCAGCATTTCAGCCAATGATTGGCAGAGTGGAAAGGCCTGGCAGTTCAGAAGATCTTCCATGCTTGATGCAGGTCTGAGTGAGGCAGGTGGGTTCAGGCAGAACTGGGTAGCTAATCCCTAAAAAAGGTCTTGCTGTAGAATTGATGGGAAACTATATCTGTATTAAACCTTCAGTGTTTAAATACTCCATGCACATGTTTCTGTTTGAGAGTTCTCCTGATAGCTTTCTGCTGCCAGGTCACATTTGCATGTGTGTACAGTGTCGTCAAGTCACAGATTACTTATGTCGACCCCATAGGGTTTTGAAGGCATGAGATGTTCAGAGATGGTTTTCCATTGCCTGCCTCTGTGTAGCAACCCTGGAATTCCTTGATAGTCTCCCATCCAAGTGCTAACCAAAGCCAAGGTCATATTTAGAGCAGGCAAAATATAAGGCATGGAAACAAATTGAAAAACTATATCAAAGGGACTCAAAGTGAATTCCAGCACTACTTCTGAACAGTCCATGGGACAATTTCCTAGAAGGTAATGTCCAAAGATAAAAACATAACCACGTATGTCACGAAACTGATTCCCCAGTTGTATGTAAGGGCTTGCATTTGTTTTTAAACTGTCATCATGGGAAAACTGGATGGTTATCTGACAGTGTAATTACTAGCAGCTAGAAACTGTCAGAGTAATTGTTTGACAGCTGGTCATCTATACAGTATTACAGCTCAAGTGTCAGTTTTGACAGCCAATGATCTAGAGTCCATCTTAAATCAGGTAATTAACCATGTTGATTGATTGCTTAATTAGCAAGTTGACAGCTGGGCTAGTATACAGTAGTTTGGGTTCAAGAGAAAAGGAGCCTATATGCCATAAGCCAAAGCCATATGGATGAAGCAGAAAGAAGGACTACCACTCTCCTCAGGACTTTCACTTCCCTGCATTATTTGCTGCTAGAAGAGCTGCTATTCCAGATGTCTGCCGGAGTTTTGGAGCTGTAAGCCACTTAGGGGCAGTGTTCAGAGACATTAGGTAGATAGGTTTGTTGTTTTGTCATACATTCTTTGTCCCATTGTACACTCTATTACATTTGTTTTTATGTTTGTCTAATTTTGTAATAAATTTCTAGAATTACGTTTTTAAATTTTGGAGTGAGTTCCTAGTCCAGACCCAAGCTTATTTTGTTCCAGTGCCATACTTTTGCTACCAAAAGACCTTTCATTAACTGGATATAATTAAATTCCTTTTTTAAAAAAATAAAATCTTGGCCAGGTGACATCGCTGGAGCACCCCAATGTCATGACACCATATACTACCTTTGATTAGTTCCAACCCAAATGACACAGAATAGTAATGCAAACTTTCGAGTTCTCCAGAACTCTTCATCAGGATGTGACAAAAACAACCGACAGGGGAGCAGATGTCTCTCTTCCAGAATGACACACAACTGTGTTCAAGCTTTCGAGTTCCTCAGAATTCTCTATCAAGCTTAAACCTGACAAACAGGTCTGGAGAATTCAAAAGCATGCACACTGTTTTGTGCCATTTTGGAAGAGGAGATGGTGGCCTGGCCACTATCTTGACAGAACACAAAACATCTTCAAAAGTTTATCTCAACTGATTACCCAGTTTGCAAAAGCACATTAAGCAAAATGTAATATGTTTATGCAAATGGATGTCCTGGTGCCCAGCGGTTACATCTTAAAAACCGTTTGAATTAATTAGCTATTTTAAAAAATCAACAATAAAATGCCTATTCGTATTTTACAAGGAAAATTGTAAAGGAAACCTTCACATTCAGAGGCAGTTAACTTCTGAAAATCTGTGCAGGAGACAACACCAAGGGTAGGCCTCAGCTTCTATGTTCTGTTGTTGGCCCTCCAGAGGAACTGGTTGGCCACTGTGTGAGGCAGGATTCCGGACTACATGGATCCCTAATCTGATCCAGCAGGACTCTTCTTATGTTCTTATGATAAGATCTTGGGAGTCTTGCTGGATCCCCCTCTTGTTAGAGAAACAGATGTCTATGGCAGCAGGAAGCTGGCTCACTACTGGCTGACATGCAATCTGAACCTGCTGATCCCATGCTTAAGTAAGCAGCCGACTAGATTGCTTCAAAATGCTCTACATGTACCTGCCTTTGAAAAACTCTGGAAACGTCAGCTGAAGCAATATGTGACAGCCCATGTGTCATCAGGGGATAGCCAGCAAGGCCATGGTAATACTATTCTGAAGTCCCTTCACTGTCTGCCCATTAGTTTTCCAGGTCCACTTCATGTACTTGAAGGTCTGTCTCTCCCTGCATGTTCCCATCTGGCAGCTTTTCTGTCCTTCCCAGGGACATTCAGCACCAGTCCAGGCCCTGCCCCGTGCTTCTGGAACAGCCTCCAGGAAGACGTTGGGGGGGGGGCTTCTACCCTCCTGGATTCACATCAGGCTCTGAAACAGAACTATGCAGGAGAGCTTTGGGGTCATTCGGACTCTGGGCAAAGAGGGGATATTTTGATAGCTGGGCATAAGGTGTCTGAATTATTGTGGCAATGTAGTTTTAATGTATTTATTGTTTTAATGTTGTTGTTTTTTAACCACAGCCTGAAAATCCCAGACTAGCCTCACACCTGTTAGAGCTTGCAGGCTAAGCAGGGTCGACCTTGGTTAGTACTTGGATAGGAGACCACCTAGAAAGTCCAGAGTTGCTATGTGAGGACAGGCAAAACAGCAAATTATCTCTGAATGTCTCTTGCCTTGAAAATCCCATGAGGGGTTGCCATAAATTGGTTGCAACTTGTTGGCAGTTAATTCTTATTATTTTAATGTTTAATTGATGTTCCTTTTGTGATTGTGCACAGGTTTGCTGTATTTTGTTTGGTTGTTACCTGTCTTGGGCCCTGAATCGCTCAGAAAGGCAAGCATATACATCTACATCAGGGGTGCCTGGGCAGCATGGGCAGGAATGGAGGCATTTCACAGTTCAATAAAATAAAAATCTGTCATATAGAGGAGGGCAGTGTTAATAAATTGTCTGCCCCAGGTGTCAAATACAGTAGGTACACCACTTGTTCCCACCCACCACTTGGTAGAGAAAGACTGCTACATACATTTGGAAAGTCCAGGCCCAGCTTTTCCTTTTCACTGATCCACTGGCTCTTATCATAGTCAGGTGCTAAAAATAAAAAAGGGAGGCTTAGCTGCATATGCAAGAAATATGCTCAACCACATTCCACTCTCATCACATTGGCAAGAAAACCACAATTTTGAGATACACTAAAAAGCCATGTTAATTGTGCAACCGAGGCTACAAGCCTAAGGACATCTGTTAGGGACAGAGGCTCATGGAATTCAGTGAGATTTACTTCTGAATAACTTGGTTAGATCAAGCTGAACTTTCTGAGGGAAGACTGATAACTTGATCCTGATTTATGAGTTGTAACAAAAATATTCTTCAAGCCCAAGTCAGACGTTCATGCTAACCTTTCAGAAAGCTGGTAAAGTAATCCCTCCTCACCTAAATGTTCTCTTGGGATATTTAATTCAGAGGAGAATCCCTGAGAGTATGTGGAGAAATCTACTTGTTTGATATTCTACGGAGAACACCAGGGGCATTCTACAGGTTTAGAGAGACTGCAAAGCAAGATTAAGACACATTAAGAAACAAACAGCCAGATCTGAGCCCTGAAGCCTGAATGACAAAGCCTCCATTGTGCTGTTCTGCTGAGGCACTTGTGGCTTTTCTGGACAGTCACTTTTTAACAGTAATTGTAAAGCTGCTACTCATTTTTTGATCTATGCATCTTCCCTCTGTTATAGGGGGACTGAATTTTCCTAGCACTTCAGTGCTTTACTGTTGGGGCAATAAAACACATACACGTGTGTGTGTGTGTGCACAGCCATTGCTTTTGCAATTACTATACAATATCTACATGAAGCCACTGAAGATGTCACCTGGAGATCTGGCCTGAGCTGCCACCAATATGCAGAAGACACTCAGTTCTATCTTGGACTTCCAGCAGATCCCAGGAAGGTTGTGGAAACTGAACTGGTACCTGGAGGTAGTTTTAAGATGGATGAGGGCTAAGAAGCTGAAACGGAATCCAAACAAAACAGAGGTACTATGGGGGAGGGGGCATTTGACCCAGGCACTGGGACATCTCCTGTTCTGGATGGGGTTGCAATACCCCCTAAAGGAGCAGGTTTGCTCTTTAAAAGTATTCAGAACCCAGGGCTCCTGTTGGATAGAAAAGATGGCAGCAGTGGCCATGGGCCCCTTTCACCAGCTTTGTCTGGTGAACCAGCTGCAACCATTCCTGGGCAAAAAAAATCTTGTTGTTCTGTTGTATGCCCTGGTAACATCTAGATCAGACTACTGCAATGTGCTCTATGTGGGGCTGCCCTTGAAGCATGCCAGACAGCTACAGCTGGTGCACAATATTGCAGCCAGAATGGTGACTGGAGTGTGTCATAAGAACCCTATCACTCATGTCTCGTTGCACCTAAATTCGATCCAAATTTGCTTTCAGGCATAATTCAAGGTACTGACATTAGCCTTTAAAGCTCTATACAATTTGAGGCCAGCATAGCTGAAGGACCACCTGCATCCATATGAACCTACCCAACCATTCCAGTCATCTTCAGAGGCACTCACCATCAGAGGCCAGATTGGAGATGGGGGCAACCTGAGAAAGGGCTTTATTAGTAATGGCACCAAAACTCCAGAACTCCTTCCCCAGGGAAATTCGTCTGCTTCTCTCTATTGCTGTCTTCTGCCAGTGTGTGAAGATGGTTTTGTCCTGTTTGGCATACCCTCACTATCTCTTATTATCCCTTATGAATTTTATGTGTTTATTCACACACACACACACACTGTTTTGATTGTTCGCCGCCTTGGGGATCCTAAATTGGGTGAAAAAGCAGTATGCAAATGTTTTAAATAAACAAACTGCAGAGGATTTAGTAAAGTCTGGAAAGTTGGCCTGACCATGTGCTACATTTCCTACCTTTTTTAATGCTCCTAAACATGGGGTTCTGGGGGCTGGAGGAGGTAGGAAAAATTTCAAACAAAACAAAGCATTACTATCTTAAGTAGTGAGAGTATGAGCCCCCCTCCATAAAACCACACACCCAAAAATACATGGGGACAGGCTATTCCACTGCTATACTACATAGTGGAGCCAACCTAATTACTCTTTGCTCAGCACACTGGAACATGATCATAGTTTGTCAGCAGTACTTGAGAAAGCACAGGGCAGAGATTAAAATACAGCTTCCCCTGATATTATTGTCCATATTACAATTCATGGCTTGTTTCTAGATCTTTACTATCGGTTTTACTTACAATCTTCCCTCACACCTAGCTGCCATGGCCATGGCACAACAGCAATTAATAAGCGAAGTCAAAGCTAGAATTTGCAGTTGTACTTCATTGCTTCTGCAAAAGTGAACCACCAGCTCTGTTACAACAGGGTGAAATTCTGCACAAGGGGGGTGGGGCTGCTGCTACTGGGCACATCTCCACAGCAGCTGCCTCTGCTCCTTCACTGAGTGCTATAATAGAATGCAGGAAATCTCTCTGAAAAGAGCAGCGACCTGTTCCCCAGGGTATCCTCCACTACCACCAGGAAGCCCAGCATGACAGCTGCATAATCCACAGAGGTTTCAACATTACCCCCTTGCTCATCCAGGCAACTGACAACAGTAATAAGAGACCAATATATGGACCCCTGTACCCAGAGAGTTGTGACACAAAATCATTTCCTCTCGCATCCAACAGTATGTCTCCGGCCAAGCCCCAAAATAACATTTCATGCTAATAAACATTTATGTATCAGAGGGAATTCTGCAGATAACAAAAAGGCATGCATGCATAGACTACAGTATCTCACCGGCATCCCCACTCCCTGCCAACAACTTTATACACATTTTCAAAATTTAGTACACAGATCAGCATAGCTGTGAGGTCCACTAGTATAAAACATAGACTCCTAGGACAGTTTTGGACATTCTAGACAAGTGTGGTAGGAGAAGAACAGAGAACACAGCAAAGGGGGGGGGGGAAATACCAGATTGGTTTAGCATGCTTGAAGTCCTTCATACCATACAGGCAAACCTGCTTCTCCCCTCCTAGGAAGTTCAAACTGCATCAGAAAACAGGGATGTCAGCCTCCAGGTGGGACACAAGGATCCCTGGAATTACAGCTGATTTTCACACTAAAAAGATCAGTTCCCCTAGAGAAAGTGGATGTTTTGGAGAATGGACAGGACTGAGGTGCCTGTCTTCCCCAGGCTCCATCCCATGCTTGGATATGGCAATCCTATGCCCCCATCCCCCTCCAGTGGCCAGGAAGAACCTGGCAACCCTATCAGAAACAGATATTTATAGCATCAAACAAAAGAAAGGGCTTTGTGTGTTCCAAACACCAGCAGTACTCACCTTCTCCACAGCTGTATAACTTATCTTCATAAGGTGTTTCTGTGTACTCCAGTAGTAACCTGATGGCATGAGCAAGCTGTTAATGAAGGGGGGAAAAGAGACCAAGGCATTATAAGAAGCCAGCACCGTCATATGCCTGGGTTACTCTGCAGCTCAATCCTAGGCAAGTTGACAGAGAAGCTACTCCCACAGATTTGCCCCTACGTAGATATGCATAGGAATGAAGCTGTAAAAGAGAACGGAATACTAGTAAATTCTGATCCATCCTCGGTCCTTTCATGCACAATTTCTCTCTCATACACTAATTATATTTTTAGACTGCATTTCCTCACATGCTAAATCATCATAAAACAATACAATTAGACCCAGAAATGAAACCCAACCAATGAAAGTTTCTGGACCAGCAAAGAACATCTTTTCCGCTTTAAAAGTTGGCTACCTATATGTTATGTACGTGGACCACCTCCACACGAGAGCGCCGCCCTCCACATACTTGCAGGACTACGTAACGTAGGCAGAGTCAAAACTATGGGGGGAGCGGTGTTATGTACGTGGACCACCTCCACACGAGAGCGCCGCCCTCCACATACTTGCAGGACTACGTAACGTAGGCAGAGTCAAAACTATGGGGGGAGCGGTGTTATGTACGTGGACCACCTCCAGGGGTCCGCGGAAAGGCCAGAGCTTGGATCTGAGAACAAAAGAAACTTCGGATCTTGGATTCCCCAGCCCCAAACAATAGCCACCTTGGCGGGACATTCAAACCCTCCAATGGGAGTGGGGGGTTGCTGGTGGATATGTATATAGTTGGCCCTGTGGGCCATTAGAGTTAGCCTTTGCTATGTGAAGTACAATAAACGTGTGCTACAGCATGTCGTCGTCCGAGTCCTCCATGCGGCAAATCTGAGCTCATTTCAAAGAGCTGTTTATAACCCACTAGCCTGCTACCCGTTGCTTAGCTACGGTATTTAATTTCCGTAAATCCAATTATAATACTGATGATGTGAAGTCTGAAATGTAACGTTTGTTGTAGGAATTCTAATGGAGAAGATCGTAGTGTAAAAAAATGAAGACATATGGAATTTTTTCTCTTTTTACTGAAAGACCTCTCTGTAGACCACATTGGTGGTTCTGCCCTCAGGTGCTAGGATCACCAGGCTGCTTGGTGAGCTCATGCTAGAGCAGGCAACATAGAACTGTCCATTTAAGAAGCAGTCGTCTGTTAACTCCTGCCACCTTCCACGAAAGTGATGGCCTTTGTACTTGTGTTCCTGGACTGTTTTGCTCATATGGAGATTGTGTTGTTCTGAGCACCTCAGGGTGATCTCACTAGCAGCTCAGTGCTCTGCAGGAGTAAAGGTAAAGGTAAAGGTCTCCCTTGCTCGAAAGCCAGTCGAGTCCAACTCTAGGGTTGCGGTGCTCATCTCCGTTTCCAAGCCGGGGGAACATGGGTTTCTCAGAAATCTCTTTGTGGGGGGCTTGATGTCATGATAGGAATGCACTCCCTTTATTTTGGGTTTCTGGGTACAGGGGTTTGGCCTGGGCATTGAATTGGGGGGAGGGCATACCCCCCCTTTTTTTTTTTACAAAATTGCCTCTCATTTATGTTACATTTAAGAAGTGGGACATAACTACGTATTCAAAACACCATCCAAGCAATCAGATATTAAGCAAGTTCATATGAACCAATCTTCTAGAAGTTAAATAACCTAATAAAGGAAACCAGTTTTCTACGAATTTGGGATATATTTCCATTGTGTGTGGGAGTGTGACTAAGCTGGGCCAGCAGCACCGCTAAGGTGATCCTGCTGGAGCGGCATCCCTGATGGATTAAAGTACCCTGGTCCTGCAGGGCTAAGGAAATCCTGCTGAGCAAACCTCCCCGACAGCTGTAAGCATCCCATCTCCTCTCCTCTACCTGACAGGCAGCTGCCCAGTGTAGGAGGGGGAGGAGTATTAGAAGCCACTGTGGAGGCTGGCAGGATCACTAAGGCATTACTGTTGGGGCAGGCTCCCTCTTGGCTTTAAGCACCCTACAACTGCTGGTGCACCTGAGAGACAACCGCCTATTAGGTGTAGGAGGTGGGGGGAGTGTGTTGGAAGCCAGCAGAGACTGAACAACAACAACAATAAAGAAACAATGGACCTTGGTGATAATGTTGGGGAAATTTACTTGGCAACTGGAAACTGCTGTGAGTAAATCCAAAATTACTGTGGAATCTCTATCCAGTTAATTTGAGGGTTTACCAAATATTGCTGGAAGGTTGTTGTGCAGAGATTACCTAAAATGTGTAGGCACTACTCAGGGATGAAGCCTGTGAGACTTGCATAAAACCAAATATGTACATCAGTTTTGAAATAAATCAAGGATTTGGCAGATTTCCTGTGTTTATGGTTGCCCACTTCATTTAGGATTTCAAAAGTATAAAAGTTTTCCTGTGGGATTTCTGAAGAGTGGAAGTAGGACCGCCTAACCAGCAAGATTTATTGTAAATTTTACTACAGATGCTTGTGTTGGGCTTTCATTGTTTCCTTCTGTTAATTCACACTGTGACTTTCCCTTCTGCAAGGGGAGCCATTTCAGGGAAATCCTGAAAAAAGAGGTCATTTGAAGGTTAGCTTTTTGTTTGTCTTTCTCCATTGTGCTGTGGGCGAGACTCACGGAACATGGCCAGTGGATAGGGAAACGTGCTGAGTGACAAAGCATTGAGCCAACTGATTTGGGAGCGCCTGGAGTTGCCACCAGAAAACAGAATTATTCACATGGAGTTGCCACCAGAAAACAGAATTATTATAAGGAGAGGTTTAAAAAGCCCTTAACAGTCTAGGACTAGGAAACTTAAAAGCACTACTTGCTCCAGTTTCAATCTACCTCTCAATCAGAATATTCTACTGAGGCCCTTCTCCTGGCACTCTGTCTTCTGAGGTAACCCAAGCAGAAGCTGCGCCGGCGAAAAATTCCCTCACAGTTGCTTCCCCTTCCCGAAGGGCCTCGCGTTTGCACGCGGTGCCAGCAGGAGCAGTGCCCTGCTTTCCCCATGCCTGGTCCTGGCGTGGTCTATCCAAGGCAGCGGGTAGGAGCCTTTTAGCCCAACTGTTTACCATTTTGTCCTCTATATGGTCATATATGGAGTCCATTCTTTCATGAGGGTTCATCAAGTTGTCTGATACAGTCTCAAAAGACCGCTGGAAGAAGTAGGAGCCGAGCCAGAGAACAGCAAGCCCCACCACCTGGGTGCCGGTAGGCAGCCCCTGCCCCATGTGGCCGTAGATAGGGAAGGTAGACTTAGACTTTGTATGTAAACCACCCAGAGACCCTTCGGGGTCAGGGCAGTATATAAGCCGAATGTATAAATAAATAAATGCCTTCCTTATGGAAGATCAAAACACTCAGACATCAAAACAGAGACATGAGATGTTTTAAATAAAGCTAGGATGGCTCTTTCCACAAGACTTTATTTGAAGAACAGAAGTGAAGCAATCATTTCTTACATATGTATATATCTCACAATATCACAAAAGTCAGAGTAGCTTCCTTAACAGATCTTCATAAGATGTGCAGCAACTGCCTTTTGATCCACAGGTCGCACCTAAATGCAATGTTCCCTCTAAGCTGTGGAGTCTTGTGAACAAAAATTCTACTTTGTGAGCTACTGACATTAAAGTTGTGAGCAAGCGATTTGGCTGCTGCATAAATCATTTTGCTCTGGAGCCATCCTTCCTGAACTGAAACAAAAATGTGTGAGCTGGAGGCTAAAAAACTGTGAGCTAGCTCACACTAGCTCAGCTTAGAGGGAACACTGTTTACAACATGTCTTTGACTGGAGCAATCCTGCCAACACCCCCTGTCTCCAACTTCTTACATAACAAGAGGCAGCAATAGGTTGTACCAAGCCAAGTCTGTGATTGCAAAAGATGAACTTTGTACTGTACTTTAACAAGCAGATGTTAATGCAGATTTATATGCACCAGGCATAGGAAAAAAGCTTATGCCACATAGAAATGTGCTAATCTAAAAATGCCTCAAGACTCCTTGCTACAACACACTAACATGGCTAACACTCTAGAACCTGTTAATTTAGCGATGGCTTTCCTAAATCACCTGGCCTGCCACTTTTGCATCTCATCAGCTCCAAATTGATTCATTCCCAGTTTAAAAGTGTGGCACAAATTTTGCCCAGTTTTAGATGTAAATAATGTCGTTTGCAAAACAAACAACACAGAGAGAAATATTTTACACTTTGCACACAAAACCTACAGAAATGCAACATTAATACACACGTGCTATGTAACTATGGAAACCTTCCTGCTTATTAATTTATTAACCCAGCAGATTATGAGTGGGTCAGGAAATCAGTCTACATTTCATCCTCTGGACTACTGCACCTTCCAGGGCTACTTCGTTTTCCATATGAAAACTGATTTATGCCCATTGTAGACTTTGGAAGGACCATCTCCTTGAGAAATAATCCCTACAAAGTCTAAAACAATACCTGCACCTCTCTGATACTAGACAAGTTTTACATGACAGTCAAAATTACCTTGCTTTTTGATTGGGAAGATACCTAATGAACAGGTTTTTTAAAACTACTCTGTGCATGTATGTATTGCAATATACCTTTTCTTCATTGAAATACTCCTTAGGGAATAAACAATCTCCCACCACCCCACTAGGCAGACACACTTTGATTTACAGAAAAACAAGTGTGCAACCCCACAAAGAGGCCCCAGGAAATATATTTAGTGCAAAACTTGTCCTCCTCGCCCTCGGACACAAGAACTGGCACCAGCTCTTATAATCACAGACCTAAATCGCTGCCATGTTTAACAAGAAATAGGCAGCTTGAAGTTTCCTGACAGGTAACCATGCCATCTGCGTACTTTATTCAGAAGAAAAACCCACTGCAATCAATGATGCTTACTCCCAAGACTGTGTGCGCAGGACTGCAGCATTAACAAGCAATCCTACTTGGCTGTGAACAGTTCACCAGAGAAGTCTCCACTTTCACAGTCCGAGTAGTACTTCTGTAAATTCAGAAATGCATCCACTGCAGTTAGCTTATAGACTGACCAAACCCAAATAACTGCGACTGCCCTCCCTAACGCACAGCGAAACCCGCCGGAAACCACCCTACCTCGTTTCCAGCGAGGCGTCTGCAAGCGTGTTCACCTGGACCAGGGAAGTGAGCATGGATCTTCCCCGGGTCAGCTTCTTGAGAATTTTTACTGTACCTTTCAATCTATTCTGTCTTAAGTGCGAAGGCCTCGATGCATAAGCCGTGCAGACGACAAAGGCTCCGTCTTTTAAAACCGTCGATCCAGGAATCTGGACCAGGCTGCCTTGGAAGAGCGACCCGCAGGCACAATTCGCGCCCTGGACGCCAGACTGAACCAATTTGCAATAAGGTAATCCCATTCGTTCCCAGACAACCAACTCACCCCTCGAATATCCCAGTAGCCCAAAATCATTGCCATGGCGCTCTCACACGGCTTTCCGCACCAGCTCCGGCAGCAACTAGCACGAAGGAAGGGGCGTGGACTTCAATTGCATTCGTAAAGGGCGTGGGTTTCAATTTAATCCTTAAAGGCGCAGCTACGGTTAAAGGAAGCGGGGATAGAAGCGACATTTAGGAAATTACTTTTAAAAAAGACGTTGCTTCTAAGGCGGCTACATTTTTTTGGAAGGAAGAGCCATCTTATCTCTGAGTAGGCGTCTTTAATGTTCCCGTTTCATTTCCCTTTGTTGCTGGTTTTTCTTTGCGTTCACACAGGTTTATGGAGGGGAGGGACTCAGCAGGGTACATCCCGCCACAGAGTCCACCCTCCAAAACAGCCATTTTCTCCAAGGGAACTGAGCTCTGTTGTTCAGTTGTAATTGTGGGAGAGGCCCAGGTACAACACAGAGAGAAATATTTTACACTTTGCACACAAAACCTACAGAAATGCAACATTAATACACACGTGCTATGTAACTATGGAAACCTTCCTGCTTATTAATTTATTAACCCAGCAGATTATGAGTGGGTCAGAAAATCAGTCTACATTTCCAGCCTCTGGACTACTGCACCTTCCAGGGCTACTTCGTTTTCCATATGAAAACTGATTTATGCCCATTGTAGACTTTGGAAGGACCATCTCCTTGAGAAATAATCCCTACAAAGTCTAAAACAATACCTGCACCTCTCTGATACTAGACAAGTTTTACATGACAGTCAAAATTACCTTGCTTTTTGATTGGGAAGATACCTAATGAACAGGTTTTTTTAAACTACTCTGTGCATGTATGTATTGCAATATACCTTTTCTTCATTGAAATAATTCACTCCTTAGGGAATAAACAATCTCCGACCACCCCACTAGGCAGACACACTTTGATTTACAGAAAAACAAGTGTGCAACCCCACAAAGAGGCCCCAGGAAATATATTTAGTGCAAAACTTGTCCTCCTCGCCCTCGGACACAAGAACTGGCACCAGCTCTTATAATCACAGACCTAAATCGCTGCCATGTTTAACAAGAAATAGGCAGCTTGAAGTTTCCTGACAGGTAACCATGCCATCTGCGTACTTTATTCAGAAGAAAAACCCACTGCAATCAATGATGCTTACTCCCAAGACTGTGTGCGCAGGACTGCAGCATTAACAAGCAATCCTACTTGGCTGTGAACAGTTCACCAGAGAAGTCTCCACTTTCACAGTCCGAGTAGTACTTCTGTAAATTCAGAAATGCATCCACTGCAGTTAGCTTATAGACTGACCAAACCCAAATAACTGCGACTGCCCTCCCTAACGCACAGCGAAACCCGCTGGAAACCGTCAAACCTCCAGCAGCCACCCTACCTCGTTTCCAGCGAGGCGTCTGCAAGCGTGTTCACCTGGACCAGGGAAGTGAGCATGGATCTTCCCCGGGTCAGCTTCTTGAGAATTTTTACTGTACCTTTCAATCTATTCTGTCTTAAGTGCGAAGGCCTCGATGCATAAGCCGTGCAGACGACAAAGGCTCCGTCTTTTAAAACCGTCGATCCAGGAATCTGGACCAGGCTGCCTTGGAAGGGCGACCCGCAGGGACAATTCGCGCCTTAGCAAACGCCAGACGGAACCAATTTGCAATAAGGTAATCCCATTCGTTCCCAGACAACCAACTCACCCCTCGAATATCCCAGTAGCCCAAAATCATTGCCATGGCGCTCTCACACGGCTTTCCGCACCAGCTCCGGCAGCAACTAGCACGAAGGAAGGGGCGTGGACTTCAATTGCATTCGTAAAGGGCGTGGGTTTCAATTTAATCCTTAAAGGCGCAGCTACGGTTAAAGGAAGCGGGGATAGAAGCGACATTTAGGAAATTACTTTTAAAAAAGACGTTGCTTCTAAGGCGGCTACATTTTTTTGGAAGGAAGAGCCATCTTATCTCTGAGTAGGCGTCTTTAATGTTCCCGTTTCATTTCCCTTTGTTGCTGGTTTTTCTTTGCGTTCACACAGGTTTATGGAGGGGAGGGACTCAGCAGGGTACATCCCGCCACAGAGTCCACCCTCCAAAACAGCCATTTTCTCCAAGGGAACTGAGCTCTGTTGTTCAGTTGTAATTGTGGGAGAGGCCCAGGTCCCACCTGAAGGTTGGCAACCTTATTTTGGGCAGGCGGGCAGTTATTCTTTCTTTTTATAAAATGCATGCCAGCTTTACAACATTCCAGCATTAGACCAAGCATGCTCTGAATGAACCTCATGGCCAATCAGAAGGCCCAGAACAAGCAGCCAATCATTGCCTTGAGGCCTCATGGTACATTCCCTAAGGCACATTTGAGCACCATGCATCAGTGCCATTTTCAATTCTGTACAGGTGGGCAAGGCAAGGTAACAGAGAGCTGTGGGTGGGCAAGCCAGGACTACAGTTCTGTACAGGTGGGCAAAGTGAGGCTGGGGGGGGAAAGGGGGGGGAGAAACTCAACCCAAGTAAAAACTGCGAACCAAAGGGCTAAGCTAACAATGTATATTATAAAAGTACAAATATTTATTAGGGTGTACTAATACCAGTAATACAATTACAAATACACAAGGTAATTTTATCTTTGTAAAAATCATTTTTCAATCAATAATTATTTTATATACATTTTGAAGTAAAAATGAAGTTTCTCTCCCCCCGAGAGCTTGTATCTGAATAAAACTTGGTCTTAAAGGTGCCACTGGACTGTTTTGGATTGCTAGCTATGGGGGGGGAACGCGCAGATCTGCCCTCACAGAGGAGGGAGAGCTTGTACCTGAAGGCGGGATGGGGGGGGCTCTGCAATTTACCTGGCTGCTTCTTGCTCCTTGTGGCTGAGGGCTGCTGGGAGCAGGGGAGCTTGTTGCATGTGCCCACCCACTGGGCTCCTTACTGCCGGAGCTCCGCTCCTGTGCGCTCCTGCAGGAAATGACCCCTGATCTCAGGAAACAACATCTGGTTTTAATATATGAGTACTAAAGATCTTGTATACAGGTCTATGAATGTGTGTCTATACTATATTGATTATTGTGACCACTGAGGATGGCCCTTAGGGGCCGAAACGCATTTGGTCATCAGTAGGAAAGTGTTTACCCATCAGATGTATTAGTATTTGATAAGTTTTTATAAGTCTGTCTGATACTTAGAACAAAGATTGGTATCAGGGCAAAGTGAGGCAACAGTGAAAGAGCTGGCAGCCTGATGAGCCCCTTGAAGGAAGGCAAGCCAAACCAGCACTGAGGGAGCCAGTAGCCCAAAAAGCCATGAGAGGGCAAGCCAAGACTGCGGCCCCAGTCTCTGTTGGTCAAAAGAGATGCCTGTGTAGTGGACGGTCCCCCGACACACTTTCTGTGAACAAAAACAGTGCACAGTAATAATTAATGGAACATAAACACAGCAAAATTCTTTATTGATGAACAGAACCAGTGTAAGGGTGCTTTGAAAAACCTCAGCAATAACTATCCAAAGCCATAGTCCCTTAGCCCCACCATTGGCCATAATTATACCTATATGCCGAATTCTTTAGCTACTGTTGGTAATTCAAAAAGGGAAGGAAGGGCAGCACAGCCAATCAAAACAACCAGTCTAATCTCGGAAAGCAGATAAGCAAAAGGACAGACAGGTAGGCAAAGAACTATTCACCAGGGGGCTTCGGGGGCAGTAACTGCATAAGCCGATGGTGACCAGTAGGGGTGTTAAATTGCCCCATTGCTTCAGCGTAAGTGCACCCCCCCAGAATGAACACCCAAAACTGAATAGTCTGTAAAACAAAAGCACAACACACACATGGGGTAGTTCCACATAAAAAAGGCAACGTGGAATGTTTACCCTGACTGCGCTTTCATCAGAGGAAGGGAAAAACCACATCAGGGCTGCAGTCTGGAAGACACCGTAGGCTCAGGCTGCACACAACAGAGAATGAATGAAGCAGAAGCTCTGGAAGCCCATTTTTTTCCACAGCTCACATGGGACCCATTGGTTCAGAGAAAACAATCAAGAAACACTGGAGTGGAAACTAGATGGGGAGCAGAATGAACAACCTAGGAGGACACCTATATAATGGAATAGGCCACCACAATTATTATTGTAGGTATCACTTGCTTTTACTATATTGTATTTACCTTGTAATCCACTTCCTGTATTATTTATAGTTTGCCTGCCTTCATTTGTTGCTTGGATTGTTCCCTAATTCTGTAATCCTGGTCCCATTGCATTGGCTGTTTTGTGTGGTCTGATTGCACCTTTTTATATCTTATATAATCCACCTTGTGTTTCAGTGAGAAAAACAGACTATAAATAAAATAAATCTAGGAAAGTGAGAAAGACAACAATGCAGTGTCCACCAGCATACTGGGAGGGTTACAGTTCCTTTAACAATTCCAGTTAGGTAGCTCTGTTAAACTATAGCTGCAAAATAAAACAGGAGACCATGGGACCTTAGAAACTGCAAAGGGGTAGCTGTATGACAAAATACATCAAAAGTCCGGTGACACCTTAAAGAATAATATTTATTTCAGCATGAGCTTTTGTGAGTCATGGCTCATTTCTTCAGATATATGAAGGCAAGATTGTACTGGGAATTCTTATGGAGGAGGTGGGGGTGAGGCAGAGAGGTTTGGTATGAATTCCACTATGCATCCATCTTTCCAAGTGTAGGTTCTCTGTGAAAAGGGAAAAGGAAAGAGCTGAGGTAGAAAGGTTAGATGAGAGACATTTGGTGTGAATTCCACCATGAATCTTTCAAATGTGTAGGTTCTCTGTATAAGATAAAAAAGGAGGAGCTGAGATAAAAAGCTTAGAGCAGGGTGTCAAACATACATCCTGTGGGCCGGAACCAGCCCTGCAGGGCTGCTATCCAGCCCACGAGCAACTGGCTCATATTTGCTTTCTGCATCGTAGCTCATTTTTGCCCAGCTCTTCTGCTTCCTGCTTTGCAGAGGAGAGAAAGAAAGCCAAGCCTCCCATCCTTCGATTGGCTGAGTGCTCCTACGTCTCCTCCTCCTCCTCTTTTGGGGAGGAATGGAGAGAGAAGGAAAGAGCCAGAGAGAGAGATGGAGTCCCATGGCACCTTTAAGACCAACAAAGTTTTATTTCAGGTATAAGCTTTTGTGTGCAAACATACTTCAGAGAGAGAAGGAGTGAGGGAGGGTGAATGTGAGAGACGGGGCGGGGGGGGGCGGAACCTAACAGCACAGCTTGCAATCTTTATTACTAGAAGGGAGCAAGAGTCCAGTAGCACCTTACCAACTAACAAAATTTGTGGCAGGACATGAGCTTTTATGAGTCACTTCAAATACAGCTAAAATGTGAGTCCACATAGGTGGACTGAAGAGGCAGCAGTGCAGCGCTGGGAAGATGGCTCCCACGATGCTTGACTGCTGCAGATGAGGTTGTTCTGCCGTGCTGAAGCCACAGTGGAGTGGCTCTGCCCACTCCCCCAGCACTCTCTCCCTTGCACCAGTTGCCTGTGGGCCATATAAGAGCCCTGGACGGGCTGATTCCGGCTTCCAGCCCTTATATTCGACAGCCCTGGTTTATATAGTCACACAAAGGCATCCACAGAAGTAATTGAGGGGGTGAGATACCCATCACCCATCTGTGCATTTCTTTTCCCCCCACATACCATATTTTTCACTATGTTGTTCTTGATACTGTGACACTTCCTTCAGAGTAAACACAATCAGAATCACAGTTTCCCTAGGATGGATATGAGTCCTCAGTATTTAACAGGAAGCTTTACCTTTCTCTGTTTTTCTCTCGCTCCTTCAAATCTTATTCCCTTTCCTCCAGTTTTGCCTAGGCACTTCTCAGCACATAGAACTCAATCTGTATAGCTTTACAGGGTGTCCATACCTTGGGAAATTTGCACATACTGCATCATTAGAACAGAACAAGCAGTATTCATCTGAGCTGCAGGACAAGGAAGCTTTTCCTCCAAAACAGTGCAGAGAGCCCAGGTCTGTCAGCCTGAGCCTGCTATTCCCTCATTAGGAGTGGTCTACCTTCTCAGAGATCACTCTAGATCGGGGTCCCCAACTTTTTCGAACTTGTGGGCACCTTTTGAATTTGGACACAGAGTGGTGAGCAGTGCACAATCACAAAATGGCCACCATGGGAGGCAGAGCCCACCACAGAATGGCCATCATAGGAGGGGGAGCCACACACACAGAGAGGGAGTCCCAGTGCAACAGAGTACAAGAGGAATGATTTAAGAAAATACACTGGAAAAGAGAACAGAAAGAAAATAAAACTAACACTATGGTAGCAACTGCGGACATTCAGGTATCGTTATTTTAATTTGCACAGCCAATCAGATCTCCAATGGCCAATCAGTAGCTCTTCTGGGCAATAGCTCTCTACCTGGCTTCATGCACTTCCTAATAAAAAACTTGAGTGGAACCAGGAAGAGTGTCAATGGATACTAGGGTTCCCATGGGTACCATGTCAGGGACCCCTGATCTAGATCTCTTGCTTTCTAGTTGGAAGTAAAAAGTAAATTTAGTATTCCATCGGGAAGCAAGACCACAGACACCCATGTATTCACAACAGAAGGGGGGAGATGATACAATGAGAAGGAAGTTTAAAACAGATCCAATAAAAAAATTGGATCCAGGTTCCAGGACCAGGTTCAATAGGGTTGCCAGCCTCCAGGTGGGGCCTGGGGATCTCCCGCTTTTACAACTGTTCTCCAGCTGACAGAGATCAGTTCCCCTGGAGAAAATGGCTGCTTTGAAGGGTGGACTCTATGGCATTGGACCATGCCGAGGCCTCTCCCCTCCCCAAACCCCACCCTCTCCTGGATCCACCCCCAAAGTCTCCAGGTATTTTCCAACCCAGACCTGGCAACCCTAAGGTTCAGCAATGCATTGTGGGGAAGATACTTTTGCAGCAGGGAATTGTGGAACATTTGTGTATCTCCTGGAGTTTTGCCCAGCATCTCTCTGACCTTTCTCTGACCTGCTTTGCTGCAAACTTTTGGGAAGGTTCGTCATAAAGCCTGGATGACTGCCATGTGCATGTGAAAGCTGAGATTCCCTTCTCACATGGCAGCCACTTCTTCCCCCTGCCCCTGGGAGGCTTTTGGATTTTTTAAGAAATTGGCAATTCAATATCATTATATTGATATAACATTATAATAATATGTGTAACAGCTTCTCTCAATTACCAGGTTTCATTTAGGGGGGGAAAAGTAAATCTCTAGCACGTACCTTCTGTTGCACAGATATAAGTGGGAAGGCACATCTCTGCAACAGAAAGCACTAGAGACTTATTTTTAAAAAATGAAAGCTAAGAATTCAGTGAAGTGGTTGCACATATTGTTATAACAATGTTCAGGTACAGATTCTTTTATCTTTTAATTATTATTGCAAAAGCCCCAGTGGCTTGGGCAGGATGCCTGCTGCTGGGGGACTGGGTAAGAAAACTGTGTGGAATCCTGCAGTGTGGAAGCCCCACTGCCACTGCACCGAATTGGTAACCACATCAGCAATAGGGAAAACACACAACCGTGTCCCTGTGTGAAAACCACCCCCAGCAGTAAAGGCCAGGAGGGGCATTTCAGTACTTCCAAGCTATACAAACTAAACTAGCAACAATACCTCATATCCCACAAATTCCCCTTTCCAGTCTATATAGAACGTTGTTATTGGCACAAGGCAGGCAATACACTTTACTGCCTTCCTACAGTAAATGTCCCGGAGTGTCAGGTAAACAGGCAGACAGTTTTTCACTTTACTGGGTCTTATGCCAGTTTGGCGTAGTGGTTAAGTGCGTGGACTCTAATCTGGGAGAACCGGGTTTGATTCCCCACTCCTCCACTTGCACCTGGCTGGATGACCTTGGGCAAGCCATAGTTCTGATAAGAGCTGTTCTTGAAAAAGAGCAGTTTCTGTCAGAGCTCTCTTAGCTCCACCTACCTCACCGGGTGTCTGTTGTGGGGAGGGGAAGGGAAAGGAGTTTGTAAGCCGCTCTGAGACACCTTTGGGTAGTGAAGGGCGGGGTATAAATCCAATCTCTTATTATTATTATTATTTCTAAATGGTCACCATGCACAAAATAATGTCATTTCTTCTTATAATGAGGTAATCTGCTAGCCAGATATGCTGCAGATTTTGCTAGACTCAGATTTAACCACCCATTTTAGTCATTAGGAGAGTGTTTTACAGCTGGGAACCCAGGAAGCCAAGACAATTTTGTTAGCAACTAAAGGCTTTTATTAGCTGGTATCTTGGAATCTTAAGCATTTCAGCTATTACAGGCGCCACATAATACAGTTGTCTGTGTTGATATTATAGCATATATCATCATCCACTGCCAGCTGTTGCCACCTCTACTGTTTTTCATTGCACCACTTGGCAATTCTCCAGAAAATGGGTGATTTCATGAAACGGCTGGATTTCATGTAGACAGAAATGTTCTCCAAAGCCTGCAGAGAAAACCATCAGAAAGATCTTTATTAACAACATATTTAACACAGAAATAGTCTGACTGGTGGAGGACAACATAGAATGATGGTTAAACAATCAGGGATGTTTTGAAAAAGTTTTAACTAGCTGCTACGTGGGAAAAGAAAGACCCAAAATGGGGGTGGGAGGTGGGAATTCAAGGTCCAGTGGGCACAGACCTGTCACCATGATATCATGACTTATGTGACTGTATAAATAATATCTAGTGTATGTTACAAGTTTGTACTGGGCCAGAGAAATTATGCTTAGGGTCTGTGTATGATAGGGTAC
>NW_015163095.1:0-7944 GCF_001447785.1 Gekko japonicus | reverse complement strand
TATTTAACACAGAAATAGTCTGACTGGTAGAGGACAACATAGAATGATGGTTAAACAATCAGGGATGTTTTGAAAAAGTTTTAACTAGCTGCTACGTGGGAAAAGAAAGACCCAAAATTTGGGGAGGGGGATTCAAGGTCCAGTGGGCACAGACCTGTCACCATGATATCATGACTTACGTGACTGTATAAATAATATCTAGTGTATGTTACAATTTTATACTGGGCCAGAGAAATTATGCTTAGGGTCTGTGTATGATAGGGTACCTGGTTTCATGATTTTAAAAGTACCATGGTATCCAAGGTTTAGCTACCACTTCTATCCTAGAATAGGAAGATTTTCCTGCTGTGTACCACAGGAGCCTTTTTAGAAAGCAGTCACAGAAATTGCTGAGTTAAACAACCTCCTACAGAGCAGAGTTTCTCAAATTGGAGTCCAGGGGACTCCGGGGATCCTTATGGGTATTCCAGGGACTCCATGAATTCTTTTTAAGGACAAATGATAATTCCCCTTCTCCCCCATCTGGCTAATATAAAAACAGTTTTCTAGAAAGGGGGAAAGGGATTCTCCACCTCAGGGGAGGAAGACGGAATTAACATCCCCTCCTCTTTCAAAGGGTGGGAGTTCAAAGAGTTGCTTGCTGCTACCCACAGTCTCCTAGTGTCCAGATCACCTCAGACCAGGAGCCAGAAAAACAGGTTGGGTCTGAGTGGCTCAACCCTAAGACCTTTGTGGCACCAAGGAGGTACAATGTTAGTACAGTCACCATCATTAATTCAGGTGAAACACTGAACTGGATTCTTCTGCAAGGGAAAGAATTTCTCCATAGAGATACAGAGATGCTATTTGGTGTCCACAGACAATAATACCCAATGCCAGTTTTTCATTTGAATGTTCAATGCTGGTCTCTTCTATTGCTAAGAGCAGCCCTGAAATTTTTTCCAAGCTTTCCCCGCTCCTGTTCAACTGGCCTCTGGCAAGAAATCATTAACTAAAGAAAGTTTCTTGCTGTCTTCAGGGTAAAGTCCAATCCACTCAACAGAAGAGACTGAATTACATTAGGACCTTGAGCGTGAGATAAGACCTCATTTACTGGCTGTAAATATTACTACAGGAGTTATAATATTCTGAATGTACTGTTGAGCTTCATGATTAATTAATAAGCTGTGTTCTTGTTAATGAATCATTCAAAAATACTGTAAACATTTATACTTGGCATAATATAAAAAAGATTTAAAAATTGTAAAACTATACACAGTGATTTAGTGTTCTACTTAGTTAAATACACCATGGTCCGGTTTATTGTAATATAACCTTGATCAGGCAGGGTCTTTGGCGTTCTGGTCCTATAGAATGTCTCCCCCTCCTGACCTTGTAAGCCATATATGGACAGCTTCACTGTATTCTTTTAAAGACACTGACCCCATGGACCAGATCCCGCCAGGCCCTCCTGTCTTCCGCCGTCCTCTGAAGTTTGCTCAATTTCATGTTCGTTGCATCTATGACACTGTCTAACCATCTCATCCTTTGCCGTCCCCGTCTTCTTTGACCTTCAATCTTTCCCAGCATCAGGGTCTTCTCCAGTGAGTGTGCCCTTCTCATTTGGTGGCCAAAGTATTTGAGCTTCAGTTTCACTATCTGGCCTTCCAGGGAACAGTCAGGGTTGATTTCTTTTAGGATCGACTGATTTAATCTTCTTGCAGTCCAAGGGACTCTCAAGAGTCTTCTCCAGCACCATAGTTCAAAAGAATCTATTCTTTGGCGCTCGGCCTTCCTTATAGTCCAAGAGTCGGACTCGACTGTGCGACTGAACAACAACTGTAGGGCTCCTATAGGGTATGCTCAGGGTGCCATGTATGCTTTGAAAGGGGGCTCAGTCTTGGGAGGTCTGTGAAAAAAACTTAAATAAAAACTGGAGATCCTCATATTTGGGAACCTCTGCTAGACAGGAGTATTGAGTCCATGACTTGCTGACATGTATTGTACCTACATTTCTAAGCAGTTGCCTAGAAGGACTAAATAAAGCAGCACCAGTGTGGAGTGGAGCATCAGCAGGTAATACAGCTTGACCCTTTTCTCTATAAGCCAGGCAAGCACATTCTAGGTTTTGTGCAACTTCCACCAGTCCCTCATAGCTCCAGATCTTGTTTTCATAGAAGTCCTTTTCAGTTATATTTTACGCATACGGGGCGAGCTCACTACATGCAATCCTTCCAATGCGGGTGATCATCAATTTCCCTGCATATTTTTCAGGCTCAGTACATGCATACCAGAACCCTCCGGGGAGAATATCTGGAGGATTATGAGTAGCGCATTCTCCCCATATTTGTGTTAAAACTGGAAGGGTTTATAGTATAGAGGGAATGCTTTTTCTTCAGAAGGATCTTTGCCCCTGTTAATAACAAAAACTAGTTCAGGAATTCACATCACCCAGGAGAGGGAAAGCATGCAGTTTCTGAAAAAAATTCAGTAAAACAGCAGACATTTTAAGCTTTGTGCAGGGAAAAAGAATGTAAGTTACAAGAGTAAAAAATGGGCAAAACGTTTCAGCTCCACTGCTTTCTCCCTCACAGTGAAACTAAAATTGGCCAGCGCTGATCCAGCATCACTCAGATCCAGATCTGCAACCATTTAAATGAGGAATATTTCTGCATGGGTTATTTGCCTAGAGTTCAATGATATTGGGAAGTGGGTTTTTTACCTGTTTCCCAACAGCATGGTGGTGCATTTTCGCATCTTCCAGGGTCTCCCCAGCTTTTATTTGACCTTTCTCAAACCTGCTTTTCTGTGAAGTTTTGGAAAAAATCACAGAAAAGCCTGGGTGGCTGCCATGTGAGTGGGAAAGTTTGGATTTTCCTGGCCCTGCCCACACAGGAGCCATTTCTACCACAGTAGCCATTTCTTCTCCCTACTGCAGAGGGGTGGGGTGGGGGTTAATCAACAATTTTATTGCATTAGATTGTATACTGTTATACCAAAATATACATTAGGTTATCTGGATTTCCAGCTTTTATATGGGAAAATGTATATCTCTTCAATGACATAGTCTAGAGATTTTTTTAAAATCGAAAGCTGGGAATTCAGAGAACCTGATAGACAGAGTGTAACACTACTGAATTAGCCACAGCAGCAATAGGTAACCTACAAAAGCTTTTCCCCATGTGGAAAACCAGGTCAGCATCTCCTACTAAAAAAGCATTGCTTCAGGAGGTATGGGGAATCATGGTCATTTTCAAAAGATGTTGGTGGATAAGTGTCCTAGAGCTATAGAACTCAGGAGTGCCATTTTCAAAGAATAAGTTGTCATTAACTCACTGCAGGCACTGAGTGAGTGAGTGAACATACAGACACACACATGAATAAGAGAAGAACTGAACATTCTGTCAATAAGAACACTGCAAGAAACATGTCGCAGGCATTGATAACACTTGTTGCAACCACAACATGGCCATGACAAGAAGGAACTAATCTTCATTTCTCAACACTGGTAAAACTCAACAGCCACAGACTAGACCAGTTTCATCTGTACCCGCCCACTGTATTCAGAAGACTTAAATGTTTGCAGCCATTGCTTCTACAACAGACACATGAGTTCAATGAAGTTCTATTAACTGAGGGCTATGAATGAGAAAACTGCTGTACATTTGCTGCACAAAAGCCCAGCAGGAACTCATTAGCATAATAGGCCACACCCAACAGCAGAAACCAGAGGTCGATTCGGGGGGATCGCAGTTCCCCCGGGTGAGGGGCGGGGCATACGACAAAGCCCCACCCCCTGCTTCTGGCCGCTCCGCTTCCAGCCCTCATTCAGCCAGGAGGAGGCAGGAGAAGAGGGAGGGTAAGTTGCTTCCTCCACGCCTCTCCCCACCCCTGCCTGCCTGGGACCAGGGAGGGCCTTGGCAGGGCTTCCTCGCACTCCCGCCGGCCTTGTAGGTCCACCGCCGGGCCCCTGATGTCAGGGTGTGTGGCATATGCTAATGAGTTATGCTAATGAGTTCCCCTAGCTCTTTTTCTACGAAACGACCCCTGGCAGAAACTCATCCAGTTTGGTGTAGTGGTTAAGTGCGCGGACTCTAATCTGGGAGAACCGGGTTTGATTCCCCACTCCTCCACTTGCACCTGGATGGATGACCTTGGGCAAGCCGTAGTTCTGACGAGTTGTTCTCTCAAGGACAGCTCTGGAAAGAGCTCTCTCAGCCCCACCTACCTCACAGGGTGTCTGTTGTGGGGAGGGGAAGGGAAAGGAGTTTGTAAGCCGCTCTGAGACACCTTTGGGTAGTGAAGGGCGGGGTATAAATCCAATCTCTTCTTCTTCTTCTTCATCCACCTATTAGGCCACACCCATGACAGCACAGCTTATTAGCATATTAGGCCACACCCCATGCCTTCCCTTGGTTTGCCCGGGCACCCTGCGGCTGCAGAGAGCCCAGGCAAGCTCCCCCTTGAAGGGAAGGGAAGGCAGTTTAAGCCGGCCCTTGGACAGGGCCTTCCAGGGCCCCCCTTGGCCCACCTGCCTCAGAGTTGCCGGGGGGTGTGTGTGCTCTCCAGACCTTCCTTCTGTAGCCACGCATGCAGAGGTTTTGGCTGTAGTGGGCATGGCCAACTCTGAAGCCAGCCGGAACTCTGTTCCTGTGCGTTCTTGCCCCAAAATAGCCCTGGACTTCCTGTATATAGGACTGCCAACAACCTGGAGGAAAAATGTCCTGTCCCTTTAATAGAGGCTTAAAGAGATATTATTTACCAGGTAATATTACTTACTTCTATGCCACAAACAGCTTCACCTGCCCATTTCCACACATTAAAGGGACAGGACATTTTTTTCTTCAGGTTGTTGGCAACTGCAACTGTAAAGAGACCTCTTAGTTCTTCATTTTAAAGTGAGAATTTTAAGTGGTTACTGTTGAGATGTTTTCATATGGCATGAGTGAGCTTAACTCTATGATACGCAATTTGGCAGTGAACAGTCTTGAGGCAGAAGGTGTCTGTGGGATATACAGGGATCCAAACAGGTGAAATTATAGAACTAGACCTTAAGTTGTTCAAGGCTTGCAGTGTTATTTCATTCTATACTGGCAGTCTTTAAGCCGCGGCTAAACAAACACTTGTCAGGGATGATAGATGGCCTGTATGGCCCCTTCAAACTCTGTGATTCTATGATTCTATGAGTGCGTTCAGACGGGGCATTTGCAACGGTATAGGTGCCGGTTGGAATCGGTGTACTTACCGGCGTTCACATGGCGAACCTCTGCCTTCCGTCCCTAACCGTTGCAAAGAGTCTTACACCGTTATATTCTGCCACTAGGTCCCCAAGTGGTGGTATCCTGAGTGCAACGGTTGTAATCGCTTTACCCCCGTCTGATCGCTCTCCAATGTTGTAGAGCCACTTCCGTTCGGAAGCCCGAGGCTTCCGATTTTTGCCCACCATTTTTTTTTAGGTTGGCGATATGCGCTTGGGCGAAGCTTCGCCCTGGCGTTTGTTTAAAAAAAGAAAGAAAAGGTCCTTAGTTTAAGGTTTTGGAGGACTCTGAGACCTCAGGGAGGCCAGTTTGGTCTTTAAACTTTAAAGGTAAGTCCTTACCTTTAAACTTTAAATGTAAGACGGGGTGTTTTGCGCATGCGTGAAGATCACCATTCTGTGGATGGCTGCCTATGCGCATGCTCAAACGGAGGTTTTTGGGGGGGTTTAACGCCGACGCCCGCTGCATGTGAACGGGCATACAGCGATGGCCTCCGCAGACAGGAGGTAAGTGTGATTGTGTTTCAGCCGGCATAAACTGCACCGGTTCCAACCAGTACAGTTTATGCCGGCTGAAACACCCCATCTGAACGCACCCTATATGATACAGACACTCAAGCAGGGGCTAAATTCTCATGGAGTGTGGTCTCAAAGGACCAAGTGGTGGAATGCCACTTGCATAAATTAGAGATTATGGAATCAAGTTACAAAAAGAAAAGTCACTCTATTAGGGAAAGCATAATTGAGACACGTTTCCTTTGACCGGCAGGGGGCATGGCCATTTTCAAGAAAGGACTGAATCAGAGAAGCGCCTGTTTTCTTATGGGAAATGTTGCTTTTGTGTGCAACAGCACACATTTTAAGATTTCTAGATTTCCCCCCCCCTCTTATTACAAGGGCACTTGATGATGTGTAAGCAACGCGCTTGGAACTACATGTGGTAATACTGTTTCCCATCTACTGGATTTTAAAATTTCTTAATACTACATGTGAACTTACAGTATGTGCAGTGCCCACAGAGAATATAAAATACACACATATATGTACTAGCTCCTAGTAAAACCATCTGGAAGTATAGTAAATATGTTTCACTGTGTACCAGCGGACCTCAAGGGTCAGGGTTTTTTTCTCTCTTTAGATAAAGGGTGGTTTTTTTCTGTTTTGAGAGTAAATGCATATTGCTGAACACAAACGCAGTATCTCCCTAAAGAAAGCAGGTGCTTTGTTGATTAAACGCTTTTTTGAAAATGGTCATATTTTGTTGGGCAATTCAAAAAGTGCTGAGTCATCATGACAAGGTTGTTTCAGAGGGTAGCCATCTTGGTTTGCAGTAGAAAAGCCAGATTCGAGACCAGTAGCACCTCAAGAGACCAACAGAATTTTCAGGGTATGAGCTTTTGAGAGTCAAAGTTCCCTTCGTCAGATGACAAGGTATTACTGAAAAAGGATGCACGCTGGCTCATCAGACTTTAAACTATCGCTCCATGGGGTTTAAATGAGACTGTACTTTTTGTAATCAGTGCACAGTGGCCAGCTATTTTACAGATTATGGTGGGAACATCCTGAGAAAAGGGTGTTTTACAAGTTGGTCACCTTCTCTGCTCTTTAAATCGAGGGAACTTCATTTTAATTTGAAAGTTATGAAATGCATATAAATATTTTAGTCTGTATGTGGGCTTGTTATGTGGAAAAGTCTCAACCTTTCCATCTTTGTATGGATCAGAACATTATATAGCTTCTGGAAAATATTTTTAACATATTCAGTTAGCACTGAATTGTCTTTCATTTTTATTCTTGTTTTCTAACAAAGCAGCATGCAGGATGCATATGGATTTTTCATGGAATATAATATTTTCCCCACTGCACCTTTTTTTCCTTCACTGCTTTGACTCTATATTGGTGTGGCCCCCTCTTTCTCATACTTCAATCAGTCCCACAATGACCGTTACTAGAGATCCATGCATGATTACAGTAAACTTCACCTCAAAGCGGTCAAGAAAACCCTTCAGATTTGTGAACTGATCCAAGCATTTTGGTTCAAACATCCGTTGCTGATCCAAGACATCATATGCAACAAAATCCACATAGGTGAGCTGGAAAACAAAAAATAGATTTTTTTGTTTTATTGAACCATCAAACTGGAGGTCTTGGTTTCTCTAATCACATAGAGCTCATGTACCTTCTTTCCTGCAAACCATTTCCTGTCTCCCAAAAACTGCGAGAACAGCTTCAGTTTTGCTGGTAGCTGCTCCAAGTACTCAGGCTTCAGTTTTTCCTGCAAAAAGAGAGACTGTTGAGTCATGGATAGGCTCTCTTCCAGCTAAGCTTGTGTGCAACCTTGAATTGATTTGAACAGTTAACTCCCCACTGCTGAGCCACCTGCTTTTGCTAAATCTAAACACAGAATGTTCCTTCTCATCCTCAATCCCAGGACAGTAGAAAGGATTCTTTATTAGCCCTAACATACTTGCTGCCTTCCTATACCTTCATTCCATATTAACCCTGACTGATTCCTAGTTCATTTGTTGAATTCCAGATCCAACCCAATTTGCAAGGAAGACACAAACCAACGCACAAAATCTGGGCTGTAGCACATTCTTCCAAAAGTCAGGCGGAAATCCATGACATGGTTCTCAAGCATATCCATTCTGATAATTTCTTCTTCACTCTCACCACCTATGACAACACAACATACACAGATTGTGAAA
>NW_015163094.1:3535813-3543313 GCF_001447785.1 Gekko japonicus | reverse complement strand
ACCTTTCCTCATAGGGAAAGTGTTCCATGCAAGACTGAGGCTGCCCAGCGCATAAGACACAACTCGCGTTACCCATAACTGGTTGCTGACAGTAGGTTACAGCCCATGAGATCACTACAGGAAAGCTTTCAAGGGTTCAAAGCATTTGAAGGCGGAGAAGGCATCAGAAAACGAATGCAAGTGGCAGAGAAAACCATAGAAACAAGCTTGCACAGAGACCCCAGAGGCAGCCACTCTAGGAGATCTCTTTACTCCCCTTCAGCCAATGCTGGGAACACAAACGCAAAGAGTTGTGAACAGGAGTTTGGGTGGGGAATGGCCACACAGTTACAAAAAGATAAGACAGGTGATAAGATTTGTGCAACATGTAATGTGGCCCCCAGAAACAACATTGGGTTTGCAACACAGCAGTCCACTGGTTTCTGGCAGTAACAGGAATGGCCCCTGATTTTTGTTATTCAGTTGCACAAGTCCGACTCTTGAAGACCCCGTGGACCACATCACCCCGATTGCCTCCTAACAACTCTGGATATTGACATTTTCCCTGACCTTGGAGGCCGGCCCTCCCCATTGGGGCTTCCCCTCCATTCCAGTTCCCCTGGAAGTCTGCCATAGAGACGGGGTGTGTTCTGGGTTCATGCAAACTGTTTACCCTCTCCCTTCCTATAAATAGTGCGAGGAAGCCGGACTGCCCTGCATCTGCGACTCCAGCCTCCAGAGCAACACTCCTCCAGATCAGCCTTCCAGGAAAGAGACCAGCGGACAGGTGAGCTTTTGGATCTCCACACCTTTTCCCTTTTTGGGTGGTGCTTCTACTTCTTCATTGCCATTACTGGACAAAGCTAGTGATCCTTAAACCTGGGGAAGGGAAGTTTGGACAGATATCAGCTGCCTAACCATCCCAGCCCATTCTGCCGTGCTCTGCTTTGGGGTTTGTATCATAGAGTCTCAAAATCACAGAGTGGTAAAACTGGACGGGACCATCACTGCTCAGAACAGAAACAGGCAGCCACCAGATCCATGAGAGATGGCCATTCAGCCTTTGCTTAAAAGCCATCAGTGAAAGGGAATCCACCACTTTCTGATGCAACTCGCTATTAAATAGCTCTTACCAACACTGGGAGATTTATCTTAATATTTATCTAAAACCTACTTAAAATTGCCACCTGCTGGTTCTAGTCCTGCCACCTCTAGCAAAAACAAACAGGAATTGAAAACGAATTGAAAACAAATCAGCCAGTATCATCATGCCCCTGTATAAATCGATGGTGCAACCTCATTTGGAGTACTGTGTGCAGTTCTGGTCACCACACCTTAAAAAGGATATTATAGCTTTGGAAAAAGTGCAGAAAAGGGCAACTCGAATGATAAAAGGGTTGGAACACTTCCCCTATTCGCCACAAGGTATATGTAGGAACTCTCAGTCTGGGGCAAGTGATGCTCTGGATTCTTGGTGCCTGGGGGGAGCAACAGTGGGAGGGCTTCTAGTGTCCTGGCCCAACTGGTGGACCTCCTGATGGCACCTGGTATTTCTGGCCACTGTGTGACACAGAGTGTTGGACTGGATGGGCCTTTGGCCTGATCCAACATTGGCTTCTCTTATATTAGACTTGTTCTATACTCTATGTGACAGTCCTTCAGACATTTGGACACAGCAGTTGTCTCTCCATTTAGTGTCTTCTGGTCTAGGATAGATGTGCCCAGTTGTCTTAACTATTCTGCACAGGGCTTGATTTCCAGACCCATGACTACCTTGGCTGCCATTGTCTTGTCACACTGTAGTTTATCGATGTCCTTCTTAAAATGTGGTTCCCAGAACTCGACGCAGAACTCCAGACAGGGCCTGACCAGTGCAGGTTAGAGTGGAACTTGTGATTTCTTAATAATTGTTGCAGTTTATTAACGTTTGCATCCCAAGATCTGAGTCTTTTGAGCCATAGCAAAGCACGGGGTAACCCTGTTCTGTGGTTTTACAGAATGGCTCTAACATGGCTACTGTTTCCCCTAGTACTGGTTTAGTAGGTGCTACAGCACAAAAAAAGTAAAATGGCATTTAAAGAACACGAGCTTTCCTTCATGAGGCCAAGGAGGCCCCATCCAGTCCAGCATCTTGTTTCCAGCAGCAGCAGTCTGTCAGATGCCTGGGTGGGGGGTGGGGTTCTTAGCAAGGCTGGAAGGTGTCAGCGCCCCTCCCCCAATCTAGTTCACTCCGTCATGCGGCAACTCGGGTCTCTAACTGCTGAACTACTGACCTTCCACAGCCTGCAGTTCAGCGTCTTAACCACTTGAGCCACCACAGCTCCCTTGTGTATGTACTGTGGACATATAAGTCAACACCAGCACATTGAATTTGTCTTGGAAGCAAACTGGCAGACAGTGTAGAGGTTTCAAAACTGGAAAAGTACATTCCCTACAAGACATACCTGCAGTCTCCACATCTTGCAGCACTAGAAGCTTCCAAATAGTCTCTAGAGGCAGCCCATTTAAAATGCACTGCAGTAATCCAACATGGATGTACCGTAGTTTTCGCTCCATAAGACGTACCTGACCATAAAACGCACCTAATTTTTAGAGGAGGAAAACAGGGCGGAGATGCTCTCTGCCAAAGCCCAGCTCAGCCCCGCGTGCAACTCCACCGGGCCAGCCGGCTTGTCCCTGGCCGGCCCACACATGACGCCGCTGCCCCAGCAGGGCTGGGCGAGCAGTCGCGTGCACCGCATGCAGCTGGCTGGCTGGCTGGCTAGCGAGCAGCGGCGGAGCTTTCTCCAGGCCCGGAGGGAGGAGCCACCCTCTACAGGTGCCTTTCCTTTCTGCAGCCTAGCTCCTCGGCAAGACTACCCGCGTGCAGGAGGAAGGGTGAGGCAGTGGTAAGGTGAGGCCCTGGCACCCGGGGCGAAAGCGGAAACTGGGCTGGGTGTGGGGCGGGAGCACCCCCGCGCTCCTTTGTTTGGCTTGCCCCTTCCCAGACTCGGCGTCTCTTTGTTACAGTATTCGCTCCGTAAGATGCACACACTTTCCCCCCCACACACTTTTTTGGAGGGGAAGTGCGTCTTATGGAGCGAAAAATATGGTAATCAGAGCATAGGTAACTCTGGCCAAATGCTGCCTTTCAAGACAGGGTTGCAACTGGTGAACCAACCATAGCTTTTTAAAAGTGCTATACTCTACAAAGAAGATTTGCATCTCCATCCATAGCTCTAGGTCTGATAATGCCCCCCCCTCCAATTGTAGAATTGTTCTTTAAAGATCAACAGCTGTTCCACTTAGAACTGTCAAATTCTACAAATGTTCATCAGCCTTATAATCAATCAATAATAACTCAGTTTTATCTAGATTTTAGCTTCCATTCATTAAAACTTTCATCCTTCCTATTACCAATTCTAAGCACTAAATTTCAAGATAGACATTACAGTCGAGCAATAAAAAGATTAAATGAAACACTAGCATAACTACACAGAAGTAGGGTTGCCAGCTCTCTCTCTCCTCCCAGTTTGGTGTAGTGGTTAAGTGTGCAGACTCTAATCTGGGAGAACCAGGTTTGATTCCCCACTTCTCCACATGCAGCTGCTGGATGACCTTGGGCAAGTCATAGTTCTGACAAGAGCTGTCCATGAAAGAGCAGTTTTTGAAAGAGCTCTCTCAGCCCCAACTACCTCACAGGGTGTCTGCTGTGGGGTGGAGAAGGGAAAGGAGTTTGAAAACTGCTCTGAGACTCCAAGTGAAGGATGGGATATAAATCCATTCTCTTCTTCTCCCCACCCCCGCAAGGAACAGAATGCATCTATAAATCTGTCCTGTAGAAGCTATGCCATTTTAGTTGCACACACATGATGCTGGATTAGCTGGCCAATTGTAATAGGGGATAGTATTCTTTAGATTAGGCTTCTATCTCCTTTCCACTGCAACAAGGAAGTGACTTGTATGCCTTTTTAATTTTTTACTCATCCTATAATTTTTTTTCCAGAGATCTGAGACTAGCAATAAAATAGTAATCAATTGGCATCTTTTTGCTAGTCTTGGATCACTGAATTTTAAAAACCCACATGACTGGGGGAATTTAACAAGTCATTCAAGTGGCTACGTCCCCTGGCTGGTATTGGTTTGATTGGGGTATGTTGGAGATGGCAGCATCTCCAGTGCAAGAAAAATGGATTTCTGTCCTGCTTGCATTTTTGCGGGGGTGGGGGTCATCAGTGGGGAATGAAATTGACCAGAGATGTAAAGTGAGCAGGAAGCTATGATGGGAAGCCTGCAGCTTTTTGGACATTTCTGTCTGTAATGCAGTTGTAATGGAGTGTTGTGTTAATCAACTCCCAGGAGAAAAACCAGAGAAAAAGAAATGTGCAGACTGAGCACACGCACCGCTTTCAAATTCAAGCCTCACGACTCAACCTCAATGAAAATCAGCAATAAGCTGTGTGTGCGTAATAGGCCATAGATTCCAGAGGTGTTAAAATTGATTTGCTCTCTGGATCTCTGTCTAGACAGTCTCTTCTGGCAAGCAGATATTTTTCTTGCTCATAAAGTAAGCTCTCTGCTGCTGACTTTGCTAGTACCACCTTTCCCATCAAGGATTTGAGGAGTTCAGTTTCAGTCAACCCAAGAGGCACACTGAGAAAAAAAATTTTAAATCACTTACTGTTGGATAACCCTAGAAAAACCATGATATCCATGGCTTAGCCTTTCAGTATCTCATCTTTCCCCCCCATTTATGTGAAAATGAAACCTATCTGTTCTTGAAGAAATACAGCATTATTTCAAGAGATTTTACCTTTCTTATTTATGGAGTTCCAAGGTGCTGGTGGTCATGAAAAAGAAGACACTTATTAAATATATTATCATTTTAATACTCCTTTTCATTGTATAGGATGTTTTACAAGACTTCTCTCATTTATCCTCATATTATCAGACAGTAATGAGGCCTAGTAGGAACAAACTAACTTGAGAGTCACATTTGTTGCACATATGTTACATACTCATAGAAAGCAGGAGTCTGATGAAAGATGTGCACAAGTGAGGGGAGAGAAATCTTACTCCCTCCTCCTATCTTACTTCATTGTATTGCATTGCTTCATGCATTTTTCTCTTCAGCCTAGCTTTCCTCATGACATCAGTTCTTTATTTCTCCTCTTCCTCTGGCTCAGGAGTAGGATTGCCCAAAACCGGCGCGGGGGGGGGGAGAGTTCCTGTCCCTATGATAGAGGTTTTAATCAAATGTTGTTTCTCAGGTGGTGTATCTTATCTCCATGCCAGTTGAAAAGCATCAACTGCTCACTTCTATACTTTAAGCCTCTGTTCAAGGGACAGGACATTTTTTCTCCGGGCTGTTGACAGCCCTAGCTATCAAAGTGTTTCTTGGCCCAATCCAAGGTGCTGGATTGACCCAGTGCAACCAGGGTCCAGTGATTCTGGAAGAGTGCCTGCTCCCCCATAACCTGTGAAATCAGGAGGAGAAGGCCCAGTCTGAGTGCCAACTCACTCTGAGGCAACAATGGCCTCTGCAAGACGTAGGGATGCCAGCCTCCAGGTGGGACCTGAGGATCCCCCAGGATTACAGCTCATCTCTAGAATACAACTATCAGTTCCCCTGGAGGAAATGGATGGTTTGGAGGGTGGACTCTATGGCACTGTAACCTACTGAGGTCCCTGTCCTCCCCAGGCTCCATCCCCAAATCTCCAGGAGTTTCCCAACCTAGAGTAGGCAACCCTAGTGTAGAGTATGCCCAGGTTTAAGTGTTTTTTTAATTGACTATTGCTGTCTTGTAGAAACCTTTGGGATAAAATTCTTTGGGTTTCTCCTGGAGGATTAACACCCTGTTTTAGAACTCTAGACTGTGTTGCACATGTTTTTAGCTCTTGTTTCAAAGGGAAAAAAGGAGTATTTGAGTTACGACAGGATGTTCTTGCGTCAACTCTTTTAATTGGGAATTATTGCAGCCAACTTTGAAGACCTGTTGAGAGTCCCAGATTTATAGTTATGAAATCCTGCTACTTATTTATTTATTTTATGACATTTATACCCCGCCCTCCCTGCAAACGGGCACTTCTTTGAAGTGCAGGTGTTCTGTTTATTTTGCCATTTTGGGTCAGGTTGATCTGGTACGCATTCACCAGCCAGGCCAAAGGGATTCGAAAATCTAATAAGGTTAAACAAAGTGCAATGTCTGATAATTAGAGCTTATGGTTAAGTTGTTTAAATGAGAGACTTCCGGTTTAAGCATTTCGCCGCTCAGATGCATCTCTTTTTTGTAGGAGACCCCCAACCTAAGGAGCTGAGGAGAGCCTCTTCCAAGGGGGTGCCTGAGGAATTGAGACTCACCTTCTTCCCCGATAGGTACCGTTGCCACGGAGCCAGTATGGCACCTAGAGACAACTTCCGAGGAATTGAGACTCACCTTCTTCCCCGATAGGTACCGTTGCCACGGAGCCAGTATGGCACCTAGAGTCGACTTCTGGAGCAAGCGATCATGACTAAACTCGTAAAAAAGACTTCCAAAAGATCTCCAAGGCTACAAGCTGTGAGCTAAGCAAAGCTCAGGTGAAAAATAAGCGAATGGAGCCTTGGTAGTAATTGGAAGTGCATAAGTTTGAAGCACAGGGGGAGGAGATTTCAAGCCCCCCCACATAGGAGTAAACTGTAAAAAATGGTTTTAAAGTGAAAACACAGAGACTTTGAGCCAAACCAAGCGCATAAGAAGTTAAGCAAACACAGCTGCTAAAATATACGAAGTGGAATTAAAACATATAACTTTTGCTTTGTTTTGGAAAACTTACTTCTTGTTGATATTATGGCTGGGAGAGGATGGAGAGCGCCTGAGAAAAAACTGGTGACTGGAAATAACATACCAACAACTCCCTCCCAGAACCAGGAAGCATCTACGGACTTTTCTTCACTGTTAGCAAATGCCCTCTAATGGAACAGATGACTACTCTCAACACCAAACTGGACAATGTGCAAAAACAGCTAAAGCAAATGGACACAAGAACTACAGCAACTGAGAAAACATTGAAAAAGATGGAAAAACAGACTGAGAGTATTAATAAAAGAGTGGATGAAGCAGAGAAGGAGAGATCCTCGGATAAAACACAACTAATACAGCTCCAGCTGGAAAGATCCATGTATGTTCTACGTTTCCATGGAATACCTGAGGATAAGAATGAGGACTTAAAGGAACTCTTGGCCCCACTAATGGATTACAAACAAGAAAACTTAATTAAGGAAATAGATGTGGCGTACAGGACCTATCCGGATTTTATAAAGAAAAATAAACTCCCAGGGGAAACTTATTTAAAATTCACGAAACGATCAACCAGAGAACTGGTGCTAAAGTCAACAATGGGGAAATCCTTAAAAATCAAGAATGAAGAAATAAATTTTTTGAAAGACATCCCATTCGAAGTAAGAAAAAGGAGGAAACTATACAGGATGCTTACACTCTCTCTGCAAAAAAAGGGAATATCATATAGATGGCAATTTCCAGAAGGGTTGAGTTTTAATTA
>NW_015163094.1:3535573-3535700 GCF_001447785.1 Gekko japonicus | reverse complement strand
AGATTTATGGATCAAATGTTTAATGTAAAAAAGAAGCAGAAGGAAAAGAATTTAAAAATGGATGCAGAGGAAGAAGAAGAAAAGGAGTCCTACTCACAGGACTCAACAAGCCAAATTTCCTTGTCAT
>NW_015163094.1:3469655-3534288 GCF_001447785.1 Gekko japonicus | reverse complement strand
ACTCTCAACACCAAACTGGACAATGTGCAAAAACAGCTAAAGCAAATGGACACGAGAACTACAGCAACTGAGAAAACATTGAAAAAGATGGAAAAACAGACTGAGAGTATTAATAAAAGAGTGGATGAAGCAGAGAAGGAGAGATCCTCGGATAAAACACAACTAATACAGCTCCAGCTGGAAAGATCCATGTATGTTCTACGTTTCCATGGAATACCTGAGGATAAGAATGAGGACTTAAAGGAATAGAACTACAGCAACTGAGAAAACATTGAAAAAGATGGAAAAACAGACTGAGAGTATTAATAAAAGAGTGGATGAAGCAGAGAAGGAGAGATCCTCGGATAAAACACAACTAATACAGCTCCAGCTGGAAAGATCCATGTATGTTCTACGTTTCCATGGAATACCTGAGGATAAGAATGAGGACTTAAAGGAACTCTTGGCCCCACTAATGGATTACAAACAAGAAAACTTAATTAAGGAAATAGATGTGGCGTACAGGACCTATCCGGATTTTATAAAGAAAAATAAACTCCCAGGGGAAACTTATTTAAAATTCACGAAACGATCAACCAGAGAACTGGTGCTAAAGTCAACAATGGGGAAATCCTTAAAAATCAAGAATGAAGAAATAATTTTTTTGAAAGACATCCCATTCGAAGTAAGAAAAAGGAGGAAACTATACAGGATGCTTACACTCTCTCTGCAAAAAAAGGGAATATCATATAGATGGCAATTTTCAGAAGGGTTGAGTTTTAATTACCAGAATTAAAAAATATAAAATTCACTCTGTTCCAAAAGATTTATGGATCAAATGTTTAATGTAAAAAAGAAGCAGAAGGAAAAGAATTTAAAAATGGATGCAGAGGAAGAAGAAGAAAAGGAGTCCTACTCACAGGACTCAACAAGCCAAATTTCCTTGTCATCAGAATCATCTGAATCGGAGAAAGGAGAGGCCGCTCCCAAACTGCATAAACTGAAGAAATCTAAGAAGAAAAGACTCTAAAACTAAAGCATGAGTGCTAAGGGCAGTAATTGTGTTAAGCTAATAATTTTATACTTTTTACAATCGAACTAATCTCTGTATAACCAGTACTAATACGTTAAAAAAAAAGATCTATTTTAAAGCTTTTCAGATCATGATTTGTATTAGTCTTTTTCCCTTCCCCATATCCAGTAGGAGATTTAGAATAGAATTGTAGTTTTTCCTCTCCCTATCCAGTATATTATATGTATCTAGAATTCCCTGACCCATTTCCCATAGTAATAGTGATAAGGCATTAGTATTCCTTCCCCCATTCTATATATGTAGTGTGTAGAAAATGCAAAAATAAAAATAATTTCCCTTCAGGGGGGCAAAAAAAAAGTTGTTTAAATGAGAGAAGTTCAGATCATGTTTATATTCTAACATATTGAATTATCAGATGCTTTAAGCAATGTCTCTCTTTATATATATATGCATGTATGTATGTATTGTATTATTTGAAAGAAGAAAAAGACTTTATCTTTTGAACCGTTATAACAAAGCTTTGTTTGCTAGTAATGCTAATTAAGAAGGCTTGCAATCGCTGCCAATTGTTCTCTATTTCAAAGGGGAGAGCATCATTAAAATAAAATAATTATATTATGTATTATAACAGAGAAAAATCCTTTCTCTTAATATAATTGTTTGGTTTTTAAGATTTCATGTTATGTTTGAGACAAGTTAAGTTATAAGGTATTTGTAAAAGCAACTATTCTTTATTTTGCTATAGAAAGTTAAATCCTGCTAGCTTGAGACTGTTTTCCTAAAAAGAAATCTTTATACACAAGCAGGTGTGTGTGTACCCTAGCCAACTTGAGAACATAAATCATGGACAGGTCAATTAAAGAAGCTAAGTTAAAAGGAGATGTTCTGAAGTGTGTCTCGAAATCAATTAAAGGGTACAGAATATGTATTGTAGAACAGTGTCTCCTACAGGCTGAAATAAGTTATATTTTTTACAAAGTATAAACTTCAATTTTAGCTGAACAAGCTTCATGAAATAATCAAAAATAATTCCGTAAAATTTCCCTGATGAACCAAAATGAATAATAATGTGTAAATCAATGCATCTACAAGAGTTTAATGCTACAAGGTATTTTGAAATACTAAAAGAATTAATGTAAAGAGTTTAATGCCTTAGAATGTCATTGTAATGATATGTTTTCATATTTTTGTATCCCTGTTAGTGAAAATAAGTTTATAAAATGCTTTAAGATATGTTTATATGCAAATATTATGTGAAAGAAGAACAATAGTGGTAATTAAACTGACACTTTAATACTGAAAATGAACCCAGCCTGAGAAGTTCAGTCACAGGAATCTGGGAGGAGTGCTAAAGGAGTAAACAAAGCTATAAATTAGAAATAATGACCTGCACCTATGTTGTAGGAGTGGGAAATTCAGCCAGCTACCATCCTGTGTGCCAAATATGTGATTGATGACTGACCAGACAAAGAAAACGGAACTGAGCATGTCTACATGATGTCAGTGATGATGTAAAGTGAGGAGGAGCAAAAAGAGTATATTTCTGCTCATTGCATTTGCTCATTGAACACCCACGATCCTGTGAGGTGTTCCTTATTCGAATAAAATCCTTTTGTTACCCTTTACTGCCTGGATGATTGTTTTCACTGTGTGGTTTATTGGCTAGCCACACAAGTCAAAGAACCTTAACGCCTTTAGTGTATTGGCAACACTAGCAAGAAGGGCGTAGTATTAGGAGCCCTCCTCTTCCCCTTAGAACTTCAGAATTCCCTCCCTTGTGCAATTTGCTTGGTCCTTTATCTGCTGGTTTCTCAAAATAGATCAAAACCTGTCAAATTCCGGTGGTCTGAGAACTCTGACAGAAATCAGTTGATTCTTCTTTTCACTGCCTTTGGCTGCTTTCATTTCCAGTTTCTTATCTGGTTTGGTTTTTGTTGTTAACATGGATTTTGTGCGATGTTTTTCATTCTGTCTGGCCTATTTTAAAAATTACTTTTCAGTAATTTCACTATGTACAGCTTTGAAATTTTCTGAGAGAAGAGAGCTTTTTAAAAAAAAAATAGCACATTGGAAGATAGATTAGACTCCCCATCCTTTGTTACCTAAGATTTCTTGTGCATTGCTGTTGTACATAACCCTGTCATGTGTATGCACGAGCTCCTCAGTGCAGATTCTACAGGGAACATTGCTTGGCCCTGGGAATCTGCAAATGTAAATGGTGTCATCAGCATAAATCCATCACAGAAAAAGATGAGAACTAAAATAACTGTCACTTAGCATTCTGCATCATCCACTGTGATCCTTTTAATTTTCTCAAGTATAGGACTCAGGATGCAATATGTATACGATAATTTGTCCCTCAGAGCATTACTTGTTCAGCTTCAGATTTTAATATTCTTTCATTAGCATGGGATAAAATATCTGCAACCATTTTTTAAAAAAAGGATATATTATTTACCTTGAAAGGGTAATTGTAGCATAAACTATTTCATTAATTCAGTTAAAAACACACTGGAAATGAGTGGAATACTGCAAATGAATGGAATACTCCAAAGCTCATGATTCTGCACTTGTATGTCCATTTTTGACCAAGTAGGTACACTTGTAACTATCATAACTATGACATAAATCTAAGGGTACATCTTAATGTTAACTTCTTGTGCTTAAGTTTAGTATTCAGGTGGCAACACAGAAAGTGCAAAAATACAGAACACAGAGATATTTTTACTCCAAGGAGGTGGGCATCTGCTGTGGGCACGTTTTCAGTGTTCAAGAATGGTAGGATTGCCAGGCCATGCCTGGCAACCAGAGGCAACTTGGGAGCAGGACTATGTGGAGGCATGCTGCATTCCATGCACCATGCTGACATCTCTCAGAAAAACTGGAAATGATGTCATGTTACTCCAGAAACTGCCAAAAACTCTACAGTAAAACGATAGAATTTCTGATTATTCCTAGAACTGTCTGACATCAATTCTGGACTTTCCCCAGAAATTATGAAATGCCACATGCAATGCCAGCATTCCCTCCCACACACACACTGCCAACAGTTTTAGCAGCAGCAGGCAATGAGGGTTACAGTGGGAGGCCCAGTAACCCTAGTTATGGTCACAAAGCTTGTCTGATGACCCCATAACCCCTTCTTCCTGATGGGTATCAGACAAAGGGCGATTCTGCATCTGGCATTCGCTCCACATTTCCTCAACACTGAGGAAAAGGTGCAGCTCAAAACCACATTAAAATACCTCGGGGCAATATCATACTGACTGCAAAGTCACCCCTGAATGGCCATAAAACTATGTAAGTAGGTACCATAAAACCCGATGATCAAAGAAAGTGAAAGCAGCATGTAGTATAGAGGGTACCATAAAATTCAATGATCAAAGAAAGTGAAAGCAGCATGCAATGCAGAGAGGAATTTCTGTTCCAAGGTGGGTTTGCTAAAACAACAGAGGGAAAAGCCAATGAAGAATCACCCCAAGTGAGTTTACAGCACCAAGCTGCTGCTCTCCTGCCTCTCCTCATAACGTCAGGTGGGATAACAGCTGTTTGTTTTGGAGTGACTTTCAAGGATTTAAGGCTAAGCTAACAGCTTGATTAAGATTTATTCAGCTATGTTATTATTATTATTATGAACAATCATGTCAAACAACATCTATACACAATGCAAAAACAAATTTAAATTTTACAGAAATAGATATAATTTGTTTCTGTAAAATTTAAATGTGTTTTTGCATTGTGTATAGATGTTATTTGACATAATTGTTCTTAATAATTTTTTTCCTGTTCAGCTATTGCTTTAATTACTACTGAGGAAGATCTACAAAACAAAGTTAATATCCAGATTCTTCATCTCCTCATGAATATCTGTTTCAAGAGAAAAGATGTATTGTATTTACTTTCTTGTTTTCTACATTGTATTTACATCTGTTTTGTGTTATTATAATTTGCATACTTTAGACATTTAGCAGTCTTTAGTATCTTTTCCACACAGGTGTTTCCCATTCACTCCATGATTAGTAGAGGAATTTACTGAGGCCACCTTGGAGCTGGGAAGAAGCCCAAAGGTAAATATGAAATTAGCATTCAATTGTCCCTTGCAGTTGACCTAGGGATCCTGCTGCAGAAAGTTGACTTAGGGGTCCCCCCGGGCATTGCTTTAACAAAGGATGTCAATAGGTCTCTATTATTGTTGATTTGGAATGAATTAGTTCAGTATTAGCCAATAGGCAGTGTGAGAACACACCATCTTAAAGAAAAACACAACATTTGATAGAAAAACTTGTTGCAGATTGACAATTGAGAGGTTGCAGTAAAAAAACACAGAAAGGACATGGCATTAGCTCCAAATTTTTTGCAAGCAATCACCAAGCTTATTAAACCTTTCCCGGTGTAATATACTCAGTTCAGACCGTGTGGCCAGCTTGGGCTCCACGCGGTCAAGTGCAAACGTCGAGCTTCACTCAAAAAGACAATGGACTATGCGGATCCTAGCCCGCACCAATCAGGGGGCTAGGTTCCCAGCCGAGAGCCTATGGAACTCTCGGCCACTGTAAATAACCTATTGGGGAGTGGGGGGGTGTTATGGATGGCGGTTTCACAGGGAATATAAGCCGGCCTGCAAGCCAGCAAAAATCATCTTGTTCCTGATCTAATAAAGTACACTAAGCTGAATCACTCTCTGTCTGCGTACTTTTCACCCAGTAATACCTCTCATATTTCAAATGACTTTGTTCTTCACTGTAGCACATGAGGAAACTGTTTAAGAAAGACAGTTGTACATACCCATTTGTGAGAGTTCATCCACTGCCCTCTCCACCATCATGATCTTCCCCAACTAGTCCCTCTTAGATTTCAGAATTGGAGGTCCAGTCCTCCCCAGCATTGTACCACCTCCTCAGCCTCCTTGTGGAGCCCTGCTCTTATTTCTACCTTCTGGCTTTGCCCCACTTTCTCCACCTTCAAGAAGCCAATCAGCCCCCCTTCCCAATTGCCCCTACACCTGGATCTAGCCCAGCCGTGCTTGTTTCCTTAAGCCAAATGACCCTCTTTAGTCAGCTGCTGACCAGCCCCAGGTGATTCTCTAGGCTGCTTTAAGCAAGCAGCCTATTTCTCAGTGGCAAAGGCTCTTTAGTTGCTGCCTCTGCAGACCTCCTTTTTCTTCCCTCCTGAGGCCGCCCACAGGCAAGGCAAGGTAAAGTATTTCAGCTCTGTGGCCTTGATAGGGGAGGTTGAGTGTTGAGACAACAGTACAGAATTATCAGAAGTATTATGTAACATAGTACTGCTTGTTATGCCAACTTCTCCAGGAAAGAGTAGCCCAACTGCAAGTACACAGCTATCTCTTTGCATCTTCACACTATTTAAGGCTGTTTGACTTCCCTTACTATTTGGAGTCTATTGCCCATCTTAGACAAAAGGATCATAAGTCTTGAGGACCCTGAAAACCCATTAACAGAATTGCTGCTTTGCAGGAAAAGATTTATTGTTTTCATTTAATGTGCTAATTTTGTTGTTAAAAAGTAGAAATGAGTTCCATAGATTAAACACAGGAAGCTTCCTTGTTCTGAGTCAGGCTTTCAAGGTTAGTATTATATACTCTGAATGAAAGCAGCTCTCTGGGGTCTCAGGTAGAAGACTTTCCCATCATCTATAACCTGATACCAGTGAAAGAATCCAGTCACCTTCTGCATGTTAAGTGGATGCTTTGTCCCTGAGACCCACCCCTAAATTCGCATAGCGTTTACCTTTGCCTATTGACTAAAGGTTTGCTGAGAGCTGGATCTTGAAATGAAGGTTATTTATACCCTAGATTGAATATTTTTTTTATTTCCAGTTTGTTTGTTTTTGCTTTAACAGATATACCACTCTGCATTAAGTCTAAAAATTTCCATAAATACATAGCAGAGAGTACTTGAGAAGTAAGACAGGGATGAAAAATAAGGTTGGAGCACATAAGCAAGGTTACATTTCTTCGACTCTTAACTGTTTTGCAAGCACCCAGGTAGGATAGCTTGCTGCTTTTCACTTCTGGCATCCTGAGAGGCATTGTGTTAGTGTATGGGGCATACCTGCTTAGCATTCTGAAAACCAGAAAGCTATGTCCCACCCTAGTAAAGGTAAAGGTTTCTCTTGCTCAAAAGCCAACCGAATCTGACTCTAGGGTTGCGGTGCTCATCTCCGTTTCCAAGCCAAAGAGCCAGCGCTGTCCAAAGACATTTCCATGGTCATGTGGCCGACATGACTAGACACTGAGGCACACGGAACACTGTTACCTTCCCACTGAAGTGGTACCTATTTATCTACTTGCAGTTTCCTGCTTTCGAACTGCTAGGTTGGCAGGAGCTGGGACCAGAGATGGGAGCTCACTCCGTCATGTGGCACTCGGGTTTTGAACTGCTGAACTACTTCTTTGCTTGGTGCTTTTCCTTTTCCGTTGCACTTTTTAGGTGCTACTCTTCTGCTGTTTGCTGTCTTTGTATGCAGAGGTAAGAACTATAGTGGCACTCAGTGATCAAGTATTAGCATTATGACAAGATCAAACAGATAATGGTGGCAGGGAAGGAAATATTGACCTACAAACATCAATATTATTTTCTCTTTCAAACTAGAGAACTGTTTATTGCAAAAATGTTGAAGGAGTTCTTCCCATTGCTGCAGAGGCTGTGCTTTGCTAAATAAAAGCCGACAAAGGTACATTATGCAGTTTCTTCTCATGCCACACTCAACTCTAAAATGTATGAACTGGAAAATGGGGCTGCAAGCAGCCTTCTTTACATAAGGATTTCAAGATCAAAAACTAAGTTCTAATTTAAATATTTGGCATAGGATCCCATGACCTTGCAGTCTTTTGTTCTCAAAAATGGTCTTTTCAAATGCAAAACAAATGTGTTTTGCATGTTTTATCAAATGCTCTGTGCTCAACTGCAATAGACAGTTTCAGCTCTATGTCAATTGTCTGTTCTATACCTGAGCAAACTAGTATTCATAAAAGAGGTAAGACCATCACCTAATGTATGTTAGTTCATTCCTACGTTTCCTGTTCTGAAACTTCTCCTTCAAAAACATGAATAACCTTTGGTAAGTTATTCAAACAACATTTTACAGATTTACTCACACACAAACCAGCAATAAGCCATCACTGTCAGTTTCCTGAAGATGTGCCCTAACCTTGTGTTATATTCCTAATTATGTAAAAGTCTATTTGCTTCCTGCATCTAGCTTGCAGATAGATCTCACGTGTTGCAAAGCTTACATAACAAATGGTTTATAAATATCTCTTCCATCCTAAAGAAAACACTGGATTGGATACCACAAAATATAAATGTTAGCATACAGAAGGGACCTGTCCCCAATCTCCCTTCCCCCTGCAGCCTTGTGTCGCCCACATCAAGAAAAAGTTGTTTCTGCATGTTAGAGGGTCATCAGAAACAGACTGGATGTAAGCCCTGAGTTGGATAGCCCCGACAAGCCTGATCTTGTCAGATCTTTGAACTGCTGAACTACTTCTTTGCTTGGTCCTTTTCCATTGCACTTTTTAGGTGCTACTCTTCTGCTGTTTGCTGTCTTTGTATGCAGAGGTAAAGGAACTATAGTGGCACTCAGTGAACAAGTATTAGCATTATGACAAGATCAAAAAGATAATGGTGGCAGGGAAGGAATTATTGACCTACAAACATCAATATTATTTTCTCTTTCAAACTAGAGAACTGTTTACTGCAAAAATGTTGAAGGAGTTCTTCCCATTGCTGCAGAGGCTGTGCTTTGCTAAATAAAAGCCGACAAAGGTACATTATGCAGTTTCTTCTCATGCCACACTCAACTCTAAAATGTATGAACTGGAAAATGGGGCTGCAAGCAGCCTTCTTTACATAAGGATTTCAAGATCAAAAAGTAAGTTCTAATTTAAATATTTGGCATAGGATCCCATGACCTTGCAGTCTTTTGTTCTCAAAAATGGTCTTTTCAAATGCAAAACAAATGTGTTTTGCATGTTTTATCAAATGCTCTGTGCTCAACTGCAATAGACAGTTTCAGCTCTATGTCAATTGTCTGTTCTATACCTGAGCAAACTAGTATTCATAAAAGAGGTAAGACCATCACCTAATGTATGTTAGTTCATTCCTACGTTTCCTGTTCTGAAACTTCTCCTTCAAAAACATGAATAACCTTTGGTAAGTTATTCAAACAACATTTTACAGATTTACTCACACACAAACCAGCAATAAGCCATCACTGTCAGTTTCCTGAAGATGTGCCCTAACCTTGTGTTATATTCCTAATTATGTAAAAGTCTATTTGCTTCCTGCATCTAGCTTGCAGATAGATCTCACGTGTTGCAAAGCTTACATAACAAATGGTTTATAAATATCTCTTCCATCCTAAAGAAAACACTGGATTGGATACCACAAAATATAAATGTTAGCATACAGAAGGGACCTGTCCCCAATCTCCCTTCCCCCTGCAGCCTTGTGTCGCCCACATCAAGAAAAAGTTGTTTCTGCATGTTAGAGGGTCATCAGAAACAGACTGGATGTAAGCCCTGAGTTGGATAGCCCCGACAAGCCTGATCTTGTCAGATCTCGGAAGCTAAGCATGGCCAACCCTGGCAAGTAATTGGAAGGGAGACCTCAAAGGAATACCAGGGCTAGGATGCAGAGGCAGGCAATAGTAAGCCACCTCTCTGAAAAGTCCAAGCCCAGCAGAGGTCGCCAGAAGTCAACCATGACTTTCAGGCACGCACACACACACAAAATACTCCGACACAAAGAAAGAAAAGAAACAGAGTGGGATTTATGGGGGTGGCAACTATCAAGTTCGTGGGTCGCAAATATGAGCCGCAGAGCATCTTGTATACTGTATAGATTTGAAGCACCAGTTTTATTGTATATGTAAAATTGTTTTGTTTTATTATTTTAAACATTGTTGTTAGCCGCCCTGAGCCACTGGGTAGGGCGGGATAAAAATCGCAAAAATAAATAAATAATAAGAAATAATAAGAAGTCACCCCTCCCTCTTCCTTTTCTGTGGGCTGATCCATGAACAGAGTACATGCAAGAGGTTGACAATACTCTGGAATTCACATTCACCAAAGCATATTGTTAAGTGCTCCCAGTCCCAGCTTCTTTGAAAAGTACAAAGTTCCAGGGGTAGCATTGACATTTGTGAAGGATTTGAGGGGTGACTGCTCTTTGAAAAGACTTTGAAAGTTTTGGGGGGTTGGTTTAAAGAAAAACACAGCAAAGTGGACAGATACTGCTGGAAGTGGGTTGACGCACCTTGGGATGCTGGATTTCTCCCTGGGGATCTAATGTTGGGTAGTGTGGATCTGTTGCCTCTTTTTGGGGGGGGGGCGAAGGGGATTTTTTATTGCATTTTCATTAAGACTACAAACTACAACAGAAATAAGGGAAGGGACTACATTAAGGGATAAAGAAAAGATACCCACTACTGACTAAAAACCCAAGAGAGGAGATCATCAAATTAGCTTAAACATACGTCATCTCTTAATCACGCTAACCCCATTATGAACTGAGTCAAATATAATATTTCCTCTTTCAAATCTTAAGTTTAACTGTTAACAGAAAAGACCCCTAAGCATCTCATTAATAGTTCCCATGTTTTCAAATGCACAATTCAGAGTCCTTCAGCCTTCATTTTCCCTTGCCCAATCTTTTCCACAATTTATAAGGACTTTTAGGGGCTGCTTCCCCTTTCTCAGATAGAGAGTCCTCTCCAGAAGACCCCGAGTCCAGCTCACCACTGGACTTACTGTCCATCCCTTCTTTTTCTTCCTCCTCTGGCTCTCCCAATTGGATTCTCAAAAATTCCCTTGCTTTTGGAACAGAGTCAATATTTTCCTTTTTCCCTTTTCCCCTTGATTTCCCTGGAATTAGCCATCTGTATCCAATTGCATTTGTCTGGAGAAAAAGAGTTAAATCTTTGTATTTCTTTCTCCTTTGTCTTATTTCAATGGAATAGCCTTTAAAATCCTGATCTCCAACTTTCAAAGGTGATCCAGATACCACTTTCAGGATTGCATCCCTCACATGCCTCTTCGAGAATCTCATCACTATTTCCACAGGCAGGTTATTTTTCTTTATATATCCGGAATATGACCTATAGGCCACATCCATATCGCTAAGCAAATATTCTGCCTTCATACCTGTCACTGGGGCCAGTATTTCACTCATCATTTCCTTCAGATTCTCTCCCTTAGTCTCTGGAATTCCCTGGAAGCAAAGAATCAGATTAGCCTTTTCCATTTGTAATTGTAACAGCTGGTCTTCTGTGGAGATTTGCTTCTTTTCCAGTTTTTGTACTTTCTTCTTCACCCTTTGTGCAGTGGAGTCCACTTGTTTCACCTTCTCAGCTGTTTGGTTCATCATTTTAAGAGTCTCGTTCAACTGCGTTTGCTGGGTGGTGATACACTGATTCATTGTAGACAGCTGCTCCTTGAGGTTATTCATCTGATCCAGGAGGGGGCACATGAATTCCCCCAATGTCCTTGCCAGCTCGTTTGTTCCTTCCAGTCGTGGAATCTCAGTTTCTTTTGTTTTTGAGAGTTTCTCTTTCTTCGTCTTCTTCCCCGCCATCTTTGTAAATTGTGTACTTTAGCAGATATTCTACAAATCTCTGAATATGCGCTTATATGCTCAAACTCGCCTTGGTAAGTCTTTCTCAACAGTTTTCTCTGCTTTCTCTTCCGCTTCCCCCCTGACTCACTCACTCCCCCCCGACTTGCTGATCTGTTGCCCTTTAGAAATGCTCCCACTTCCATTTGTAAATAATGCTGTGAAGAATCGCCCTGTAATTTAGAGATCAGATTTATATTCAAATAATTGTGACTGCACTCTGTACTTAAGTGACTGCCTTTCCCCACATGCGCCCCAGAGAGCATTAAGATCTGTATCCCAAAATTGCCTGGCCCTCCCGGGCCCGAAAGAGGCCACGTTGGCTACAATGATGGCCAGGGCCTTTTCAGTGGCAGCCCCACACTGATGAAATGAGCTCCCGGATGACATCAGGGCCCTGTGGGACCTTTTGCAGTTCCACAGGGCCTGTAAAATGGAGCTTTTCCACCAGGCTTTCAAGTAGGGGCCACCTTGACATCGAGGCCCTGGCCCTAACATTGACATCACCACCAACCTGGCCGTAACATCAACATTACCACCAGCCAGATTATTAACAGCCAGGAGGCAGCCACTCAAATGATGATAGAATGATGCCACCTTATACTATGGTTATGTGTTTTATATTGTACTCTAAATTTAATATTATTATATATACTGGAATTTTAATGTATGTATTTATAAATATGCTGTTTGCTGCCCTGAGCCCGCTACGGTGGGGAGGTGTGGGATATAAATTTAAATGTATAAATAAATATAAAATGAACAAATTCTTGAGCCCCCAACTAGTTTTGTAGTGGGCAAAAAGGAAAAGTGCTTGGGGCTGAGTTATCAAACCCCAAGCACAGAGCCCTTCAGTGCTTAGTTATGCCTCTAACTTGAGTGGGGGGGGGGAAGCTGTACGAACACCTTACTAGAATGTCACACCAAAAGAACAGCGACTGCAAAAGCAAAAATGCAAGAGTGTTTTTTCTTTCTTTGGCACAGGAAGATCAGGACTGATCCCAGAGGTGAACAGACTCCCAAGGAAAAATTATAAATTCTTAAGGAAGAATCTCTCTTCTGCTCTTTGCTCTTTGTTCATCATCCTCAGATGGACAGAAGCCATGAAGAATTAAATCTTTACCTAGGGATGACATACTGTGTTGAGGGATGATGGGAGAAGTCCCAGTTCTGAGAACTAAGGTAATGAAGAACCTTGAATTGCTACAACTTCAAGAATTACTAGCTTATCCTAGCAACAACATTGTTTGGTTTAAGTATAGAGTTAGGGTTTAAAAGATTGCATGTTTTCACCATTTCTTTCTATCCTTGCTCAGGTAGATGCTTGTACAGACCTAGTGTACTCTTTTTAAACTGTTTATTAAACTTTCTTATATTTTGAATACTCAAATCCTCATCTCTGTACCCACAACATGCCTATTTAGTCCCATTTTCCAAAGAGCAGAAAAGAGGAGACAACACCAGCCCATGAGCCCACTGAGTGGGTGGGGCACAACACCTGAGCTATCCCCCATCCCATCCCAGTGGGGTCACCTTGAGATGCCAGTCAGCCAGCTGTCAGGTGTCCTGAGCTGTCTGCCAGCCAGCCACTGGGTATATTATTGCTGACAGATTGTCCAACTCTAGGTAGTATGAGCAAATAAGAAGATGCAGCAATTAGGAAGAGCCTTTTTAAATGGGAACACAGATACAGAGCACTAGATGTACAAATCCATCAAGCAGGAGAAATGCTGTCAGATTTTTTTGGTGGCAGCAGTTACCTACTCAGAGAGAAGCTGGTATCCCAGGAGTAAGGAAACACATCAGCATCACTAGGTGGAGTCCAGGGACAGTTGAGGGGCTTTTCTGAGCTCCCAGAAACTGAGACAGCTGGGCATGTGAGTCTATCCCTTCACAAAAGCAAATATAATAAAGACATCTCAAGCCTCCAGTGCTCTTTTTCCTCCAAGGAAACCATCCTTGGTAAGTGCTAACCCCTGGAACCTCTAACCACTCAGCGAAGTGGGGAGACTGTCAAAATATTTTTAAACACAAACATAGGCCCCAGTCACACCATGGGGGAAAGGCACGGGTAAAGTTTGGCTTTTTAAAGCCACAACAAAAGAGAAGTACGGCGGTGGGATCAGACAGATACCCCGAGCCACCACGCAGTTGCTCCCCGGCATGATCAGATGCCGAGGGGGGGGAAGCAATGGACAGGAGAGGAGGCGAGCCTGTTGCACATGCGTGCGCATGCGCAGTTCAACAGGGCCTCGGATGCTACAGGGAGACGGGCACGTCAACGGGCTGCGCATCAACCAGTAGGTAGTACTGTTTTGGTGCTACCTTTTTGATGCGCGATTTCGCCCGGAAGGGACGGATCAGGGACGGGTGCGCTCCGCTTCCCAGATGTTGCGGTATGATTGCGACTGCTTGATGCGCACCCGATCCATCCCTCTCCCATGGCAAATCCTCCTGTGCGACCGGAGCCATACACACATATATCCTAAAGAACACTAAAGGAAACTGTGTCTTTTCTGAAAGATCTGAATTAGTACATAAAGCTCAGTGGATTATTCAGCCTTTCAAAAGGCTTTCGGTAAAAATTCTTCACAAGATGCTCTTAGAGAAACTTTGTAACCATAGTACAAGAGGGAAAGTCCTGTCATGTATTAAAGAATAGGTTAAGAAGAGGCAGGAAACCAACTTGAAATAAATGGCCAATTTTCAGTATGGAAAAAGGTTAATAGTGGAGTGCCCCTGAGACCAGGTCCAGGTCTGCCATTTTACAATGTATTCATTAACAAGCTGAAAGAAGCTGTAGACAGTGAGAAGACAAAATTATTTAGGTCAGTCAAGGCTAAGGAAGAACACTGATCCTGAGAATGGATCTATGCTTTCATGTTCATCAGAGTTAAATCTGTGACAACATACTTGAGAAATCATTATTTAATTAAATTCTTGAATTAAATATAGCTTTGCAATACGATTAGCTTGCTACAGGTGAAGGAGCAGATTAAAAGTTGTCTGTAGCTATAAAGATTCCTATTCCCCTTGCAGCAAGTGTGCCTTCTATACTGGCATTCAGATGCTGACCCTGTGTTTGGCCTTTGTCTAGTTCTTTGGTGTTCCCCATGGACACCATCACTATACTTTTCTTCAGCACTGATGTTTGGTTTCAGTTAACTATGCAACCTTCAGAGTTCCTTGTTGTACAAATAGACTGTGGAGAACAGGACTGGTGGAGTAGCCATTCCAAAGACTTCTCTTGGTTTCTCTTAACAGTACAACTTTGCTTACAACTTGGTTCAGCTTACACACTGTAGTTTGGATTGCACTGCGTAGCATGCATTTGGTCATGCATTTGGGCCCTGGATTAGTTTGGACTTCATTTCATCCAACTCAGGCTTGGATCCTACACCTTCTTTTCACTGGTCCTCCTCCCTGTCTGTTGTAGTTTCTTAAAAGACATTGGTCTCGTGTAATGGAATGCTTGGATCCTACACCTTCTTTTCACTGGTTCTCCTCCCTGTCGTAGTTTCTTAAAAGACGTTGGTCTCGTGTAATGGAAGTGCTTAACAGTGGAAGAATTCACACTCTCCAGCATAGGACACCCTTTGCAACAGATGAAGAGATCACAAGGGGGGAAAGCTTGTGGAATCCAAGCATGTGAGTCCACAAATATGAATGGGGAATACCAAGAACATTTGGCATCTTTGATACAGTGCTGATAGCAAGATTGTATATGTTCATGGGACTGGCTGTTTTTGTTTCTAGGTTTTTTGGTTCCTAACATGCCAGGCAGAAAGGCTTCATGGGTCCCAAAGACTGGTTCCTTATTGCTAAGGGATTACACAGTCTTCTAACAATGCTTCTAATTCAATGTGCTTGAATATGTAACTGGCAGAATGATCATTCTGACACTTCATGCCTTCTTTCTACCTGACCAAAGCCCTCTAGTGTCTTGCCATGGTTGGGGAAACTGACATTTGAGCACTGACAAAACTGAAGCCATGATGAACAGTGAGCTTAATAGCCTTGTGAGAGATTACAGGGACCACTGTCACAGATGGGATTTAATTTCCGCCAGTTACATATTCAGGCTTGATTCCTGAACTTCTGCATCGTGGTGGTTGCCAAGAATCCTTTTCACCAACTCACCCAGTGACACAGTTGTGGCAGTTTTCTTAATTGTTTTCTTTATTCATGCTTTTTTAACTTCAGTTCACTCATTTTGCTGTGTTACTGCCTTCCCTGTGGAGTGGCCTTAGTGTTGAGATCTTGACTTACAAGGCAACAGAGTACTATAGCAGGTAAACAGGAAGCCTTTGGAAATGTGAAATTCTGCCTTGTATCCCTGAATGTGTTGATGCCACATAGTTTTTAGGTACAGGAAAACGGTAGAAACAACCTTGTTTGAAAAGGAGGGCTTTGAAAAGAAAGGGCATTTTATCTACTGCATTGAAAGATGTTCTGTGCTGCAGGTTTCAAGATCATACCATATAGTCAGTCGGCTTTGTCTGGGGCACACTTCACTTAGGTAACTAGCACTCATATTATTCAAGTATTGTCTTGTATCACTTACCTCCATTAAACTGTATTGCTGTGGCAAAATAAAGCCATAAAGCTTCTGCAGAGAAGAAGGAAGTTCAAGGAAAGTCAGAGGATGAAAGATTGGCTGCAGTTCAGGAAAAAGATCTCACGTTATTCCTGTATAGAGTATGTAACAAGTCAGCTCACCGCTAGGGTAAAATATTAAAGGGAAACCACTCCATAGCATAGTTTAGATGTTGTCACAGTATGATGGGTACAGCACACATTCCTACACCCTTATAAGCTGCTGAGTTGTTGCTATTAAGGAAATTGCAATAAAATTAAATTGCCTAGACTTAACTAAATAGCTGAGGAATAGGTGGACAGACAAACAGATGCACTGAACATTGTAAAAACTATTTAGGGCAATCTGAGCAGATGGTTTAAAAATGATCATAGCAAAAATCCCATCATGCCATAAGAACTCCCAGTTTGTAGCCAACTACAATTTGGTTTTATTGGACTAATGGGGCAAAAAAGTCTGAGCATGAGTTCCCAAAGTATTCTACCACTTTGATAGGAATTTTTTCTCAGATACACAGACATATAAACCCCAAGAACCTATATTGATATAGCCTTCATTTGGCTTTGCAGTGATCAGACCCCATAGCAGCAGCACTGATGGAGGACAGGAAGCTTGGCTCAGAGGTGAGAGCAGCAGCAGCATGGGGGGGGGACTGCAGCGGGTCCAGTGGCAACAACAGCATCAGTGATTGGGGGAGAGCAGGCCCAGCAGCAGAGGCTAAAAGCTGTGATGGGGGAGTGGTAATGGGGGAAAGAAGCTGAGACAGGGCAAAGCTGGAAGCTGTGCTGTGGATGCCAGAGTCGTTGGCAATGGGGGGTGGTGACTTGGTGGCCCTGGAGATGACAGCAGGCCCAGTAGTGGAGGCCAGGAGGGGCTCTGCACCCAGAAAGGGTTGCAGTAATGAGTGGGAAGGAAGCCTCGATAGCCCCAGCATCTGCAGTGGCAATGGTGGAGAGAAATTGCAGCAGACCAAACCTGGGAGCTCGGCTGGGCCTACCAGAGTTGTTGCTGATGGGGGGCCAAAAGTTGCAGTGGCCTCAAGGATGCAGCAGGAAGAGAAGAAGAGACTGGATTTATACCCTGCCCTTCACTACCAGAAGGCATCTCAGAGCAGCTTACAATCCCTTTCCCTTCCCCTCCCCACAACAGACACCCTGTGAGGTAGGTGAGGCTGAGAGAACTCTGAGAGAACTGCTCTGAGAGAACTTGTGACTGACCCAAGGTCACACCAGCAGCTGCATGTGGTGGAGTGGGGAATCAAACCCAGTTCTTCCAGATTAGAGGCTGCACTCTTAACCACTACACCAAACTGGCCCAAGAGGGGATAATTAAAACAGGAAGGGGGTCCTCACATATCTAATTTTCAAGATGCCCAATTGTGCAGATCAAAAAAATGCACCGTAGGGCAACCCCATGGATAAGGAAGATATTTCTAGAATATTTGTGTAACTGGAAGTTTGCAGAAAAATCTGAGAAATTCACACACACACACCTCTGACTTTAAAAATTCTAGGCAAAAAGAAGTATTTTTAAAAGGTAAGGATCAACTAAGGGGATGGGTGTGTGTGAGTGGGAGCATTGTGGATGCAACACATGATGGTAGGGTTGGGGAGGAAACAATGAGCAATAATGGGGATTTCAAGGGTCCCATACTTGTTGGTTTTATATTTCCAAAGGAAACATTTTTCACATATAATTTGAAACTCAGGTTGTACAATCCACATGTGACCTGAACAAATACCTATTTGGTTTCACTGCTTTCAATTTGAGACTGAAAATATGCAACTGTGGGGTATGAAGATAAGCATTATGACATGAGCATTCTTTTTAATTTCTTCCTTCCTCCTTTTCCTTCAGAAAAAAATTATGTTTCAAACAGAAAGTAACTATAATTGAGTCCAAAGGTGTGCCACAAAAAAGAAACATGAACCTGCTTATTCCACTGAATTTAAGGAAAGACATTTCGTTGACAGAAAGGTGGAGTAATTCTATGCCTTGAAAAGATTGCTAGATGAGGGCAACTGTGCATAAAAGATTTACAATAATCCTGGCTTTAATTCAGAGTTAATATTTAGAAGTTTTAAGAGATTTAGAGCCAATCGATCTTTATTTCTCTTGTGCTTCCTCCTGTTGCTTTGGGTCTAGCCTAGGGATATCATAGTGACTGTAAAAAGAGAGTTGTGCAAGGATGCAAATAATTTAAAGAGCCACAAATCAGCTTTTTTTGAACTACCGTTGCCAGAACTACCAAATTGACAGCATTGGTGTAGGATTGTGGGGATAGCCCCCCCCCCGAAAATATATGCTAAAAGGTTGTTTAAAATGTACACAACAGATAAATCCAAAGCAAAGAACTAGGAAGATGTACATTGTTCCATTACAAAAGAAAACTGGAGAGCTGGATTCATGGCCAAACATGCTCTAGGAAGAGTCTTTTGTTGTTAACAGCTGTCAGGGACTCCTAAATGCCATTTAATACATTATATTTGTAGGTGTACACCTAAGATCATAGGCATAGTGTTAATAGAGCACAACAGTGCCCTAGTACTACCAAATTTATAACATACACCACTGTTCATGATCAGCTCACTGTATAGAAATATTGCATTCTGCTTTCTATATTCACATGCCTTCTCCTGTGAATACATTCTGATGACATGCTGTGCCTTATTTCCTGTTGCAAATCAAATGGCCTGACCAGATGGCCGGAGCAACTTGATAGCCATGCCATATGATATACCACATTCCTTCACACCTTTATGTCAAGAGTCAGACCTGATGGCTCCTGGCTCTGGGCTACATGGAAAATGTCATGTAGACAATGAAGAAGCTGTGGAGTTGGTCCATCAGTGGCTATTAGCCACAAGGTATAGATAGGGACTCTGGGGCAAGTGATGCTCTGTCATCTTGGTGCTTGGGGGGGTCAACAGTGGGAGGGCTTCTAATGTCCTGGCCCCACTGGTGGACCTCCTGATGGCACTGGTATTTCTGGCCACTGTGGGATACAGAGTGTTGGACTGGATGGGCCTTTGGCCTGATCCAACATTGGCATCTCTTATGTTCTCTTATGTTCTTAATTTGGTAATTATGAATCATTAATGTGTAGTTAAGGCAAATTGCCATAGGTGTTTTATTGTTTTCAGTATCCTCTAATAGTCTTTTTGCTATACTCTGTACTGAATAAAGATCCTTCTTATTTCTAATTGTCTCTGATGTTGTAACTTGAGCTCCAAGGCTAAATCTTGTGGTTGACGTTGACCACATATGCTACCATTGGAGGGTAAATAGGTGCTTCTCTGAGAAGAGCTGCTGATGTGTAAAACCAAGATTCCAACTAAGGGCTTGAATCTCTTCCCTTAGGAAACGGCAGGGACTATTGAAAGAGATTCTGGTGGTAAATTGCTGTGGAGACCAGAGATGGTACAGACTGTCTCGTGGCTTGTTGTTTAATGTGCTGAAAAGTGCAGGGTTCCCTCGCATTCCTGGACTGGACTGAGTGGGTTAATCCTGTACACTCACACACACCATATTGTGCCATTTTTATTTTTTTTTTCTCCCTGGAGTATGGTTGGCAGCTCCATGCAGTAGGCATAAATCAATAGGTTTCCCAAACCAAAGGACTCTGGTATTTCTCTATTTTCATTCCCACACTCTCCATCCAAGCCCAGCTTCAACCTCAGAGCCTTTTGTGCACTCGTGTGGTTTGCTTGTGCATAATGTGTGAAATGGACCCTGGAAAGGTCCACCTTACATTTCAGTTACTCTACAGATGTATCAGAAGTGGATCTGCTGCTTAACCACTAACATTTTCATTGCCCACTACCTGGTCTCTGAAGATGCCGAAATAGAACAAATTTTCACTACATCCACAAAGGTTTAACATATTTCAGTGTCCCATTTTGCCATCACAAGCAGAATTTAGAACTGAAGGAAGACAGTATATCATCAATGAAACCAACTTATTCTTGTTTACATTATTATTCTTACATATTTTTAATTATTTAAAAGATTTTAATGCCACCTTTCCACCTAACTTAGGATTCCCCAAGACAGCAATCTATATTTAACTATTTAAAACAATACTGAAACAAAACACATAAATAGGATATTCTTGCTATACATAAAGATAACAGTACTAATTGGGAAAGATGAATCACTTTTGATGTACTATAGAATCACAAAGTTGGAAGGGGCCAAACAGGCCATCTAGTCCAGCCCCTTGCTCGATGGAGGATCAGCCTAAAGCATTCCTGACAAGTGTGTGTCATCCAGCTGCTGCTTGAAGACTGCCAGTAAGGCAGAGCTCACCAGCAGCAGCCAATTCCACTGCTGAGCTACACTTACTGTAAAAAAAATAAAAATCTTAATATCCAGTTAATACCTTTCTGCCCATAATTTAAACCCATCATTGCAAGTCCTATCCTCTGCTGCCAACAGGAACAGCTCCCTGCCCTCCTCTAAGTGACAGCCATTCAGATACTTAAAGAGAACAATCATGTCCCCTCTCAACCATCTCTTTTCCTGACTGAATATTCCAAAGTCCCCCAGCCTTTCCTTATAGGGCTTGGCCTCCAGGCCCCTGATCATCCTCATCACTCTTCTGCACCTGCTCCATTCTGTCCACATCCTTTTTGAAATGAGGCCTGTATAGAAAAATTGCTTTCTGCTTTCTATATCCACATGCCTTCTCCTGTGATTACATTATGATAACATGCTGTGTCTTATTTCCTGTTGCAAGCCAAATGGTGAGGCCACATGGCCTCAATAGCCATGCCATAAACCCACATTTTTTCACATCTTCATGCCAAAAGCCATCTGTTTGTGTGTGTCCCGGATGCCAACTAAGCTGTTTGTGTGTGTCCCGGATGCCAACTAAGCTGTTTGTGTGTGTCCCGGATGCCAACTAAGCTGTTTGTGTGTGTCCCGGATGCCAACTAAGCTGTTTGTGTGTGTCCCGGATGCCAACTAAGCTGTTTGTGTGTGTCCCGGATGCCAACTAAGGGCTAAATCTCTTCCTTAGGAAAAGCAGGGACTATTGAAAAGAGATTCTGGTGGCAAATTGTTCTGAAAACCAGAGAGGGTATAGACCATCTCATGGTTTTTTGTTTAATGTACTGAAAAGTACAGGATTCCCTCTCATCCCTGGACTGGCCTGGGAGGGGGGGGGTTAATCCTGTACAAGGCCTCCAGAGCTGTGAACAGTACTCCAGGTGCAGCCTGACCAATGAAATGTACAGCGAGACCATGACATCTTGCAATTTGGATGTTATGACTCTGTTGATAGACCCCAAGACTGCATTAACCTTTTATGCCAATGCATCACATTGACTGCTCATATTAGCTTACAGTCCACCCATACCCCAAAGTCTTGTTCACACACACATTGCTACCCAGAAGTGTATCCCCACATCGAGTATGTGTGCTTCTCATTTTTGTTATGAAGAAGAAGAGTCGGTTTTCGTACCACACTTTTCTCTACCCTAAGGAGTATTAAAGCTGCTTACAGTTGCCTTCCCTTCCTCTCCCCACAACAGCAACCTTGTGAGGCAGGTGGGGCTGAGAGAGTTCTGAGAGAACTGTGACTGGCCCAAGGTCACTCAGCTGGCTTCATGTGGAGGAATGTGGAATCAAACCCAGTTCTCCAGATTGGAGTCCAGCGCTCTTAACCACTACACCAATGCTTCAGTGTGAGTACATTCTGGAACAGCAAACATTCCAAGACCCCACTCAAAACTGATACAAGAATCCAAGCAGGCAAGAAAATTAACACTTTGGAACCATAAAAGCAGAGTTTGAGTCCAGTTTTATTAAGGTATCAGCTCTCATGTGCAAGCACACACTTCTTGGACACAAATAAAACTTTGTTGGTCTTAAAGGTGCCACTGGACTCAAACTTTGTTCTTCTGCTTCAGACCAACACGGTTACCCACCTGAATCTATACTCTGGAACCATGTATCAGTCACTACTCGTAACAGGAAATAAACCCTCTGGCCTGGTTAACAGCCCTTGACTGATTGTTGCATCAGCCTGTTAGAATATTATTACGTTTACTGACAGGATCTGATCAGCATATTGAGATAATGTCAATCTAAACATTTGCTGAAGGCTGCTTAGTAGCATTTCTCTGCATGCATCAGTGTACTGTATTAGGAAAACATGGCGATGATAAGCAATGGAGCAAACAGAGTAAGCAGTTATTTATAGAATTGTGATGGCAACAGAAAAGCATTTGTATGCTCTGTGAAGTAGCACGTTTACTTTCTCTATCTGTATTACTTGACAGAGTTCTTATGAAAAGGGTCCCTGATCCTGAATACTTCAGCTGGAATATGGGCCGGGTGGAGTACATTTCAGGTTTCACTGGGAGAAGGAGATTTGAGGGACATTACAAGATTTACAGAAATTGGTTATAGCATATAGCTGAGATCAATCTTCCCGCTAAACTGTGGAGTCTCGTGAGCAAAAATTCTACTTGGTGAACTACTGGGATTAAAGTTGTGAGCAGGTGATTTGGCTACTGCATAAATTAGTTTGCTCTGGAGCCATCTTTCCTGAGCTAAGACAAAAATGTGTGAGCCAGAGGCTAAAAAACCGTGAGCCAGCTCACACTAACTCAGCTTAGAGGGAACACTGGCTGAGATTAATTTTTTAAAGTAGATTGGATTGCAGGAGACAGCATACACATATCTTCCCTATGAAGAAGGGATGCTAGAACACCCACCAATTTGACTTGCGTCCTGTTCCCCAACTGCTGTCATGACCAGTGTTCCCTCTAAGCTGAGTTAGTGTGAGCTAGCTCACACTAACTCAGCTTAGAGGGAACATTGGTCATGACCCCCACTGGCCTGTCCATGGACTCAGGCTCTGAATCCTCAGCAGAGGAGCCAAAGGAACCTGTAACATTGCCTGAGGAAGATCAGGTGGTCAAGGAGAACCCTGAATAGTAATAGTCAGGGCTTTGGGGGGGGGGGGGGGGCCGGAACTCTCAAGAGGGAAATGAAGAATCTGTATACTGAAAACTCATGAACTTTGAAACATTTTAAGAAGAATTCTGTCAAAGAGGTTCTGGAACTCTGTTCCGGCATGTTCCCTCAGAAAAAAAGCCCTGGTAATAGTCTGCTCATACCCCGACATAGCAGCTCCAGGGGCTGATCTCAAGGAACCAGCTGTTGCAGCAGCACCACCAGAACTTCCAGCTGCCCTCCCAGATCTGGGACCACTGCACATCAGCGATGCCAGATCTAGCCCTCCAAGGTTCTTCCACACATGACGGGAAAGGCAGAAGCAGCAGACTTCCACAGATGCAGCTGCGAGTAGATGCGGTGCCAAGCTAGCAGCCCATGCTCCAGCCCTGGCTATTTTAGGTCTCTGCTGGATTCTGGCCCCTTTGCAACTTAACCAGATGAAGTCTAGCAGCTGCCTTCAGAACAGCTGGGGTTGCTTTTTCCCAGCCTATTTAAGCTGAGGGAATAAGAGGTGAATTTTACTTATCAACTGGTTTTTAAGGCCATGGCCCTTGTATGCCAGACCCAGCTACAGACCTAGCCAAGTGATTGCCTGCAGGGTAGATCCTGGCTCTTGAGGAACACCAAGCAAGGAAGCCTGATGCCAGAACACACGGACATCTTTCACGAGCTAAGACAAAAATCTGTGAGCTGGAGACTAAAAAACTGTGAGCTAGCTCACACTAACTCAGCTTAGAGGGAACAGCTGCTGCAGTTTGTGCATCTTTATAAGCTACCTAGTCCACATTTTAGGGGCAGGTGATCTAAAGATATTTTAAATAAATGATTATTTTGCACTTGTGATACCCTTTGAGTATCACAGAATATCCATAATATTGTATCTTGAGACATTCAAATGGATGAGCTTTTATTTTACAGGCAATGCAGAACTAGAGAAGACATACCGCTCCGATAAGAGTGTAATGATAAGCACATATATTTAGAAACCGGATCGTTCATCTTTCTCCATGGAAGTATGCATTGGATTGCAGTCTTAAAGCCAGATTCTAAGCCACTGCAAAAGTGGTAGCTAGCTCCTTTAAGGAGCAGTTTACAAACAAACAAGAACTAAAAAGGACCCCAGATGAATGCCTGTCATTCAAATAGAGTGTCAAAAATTATTGCTCAAGTAGGGGATGTTTTTGTTTGTTTTTTATCCCCTCTCAATTCCAGGTCTTTAAGCATCAGTTTTTAACTCTTGGTTATCTCAGTTTTCCAATGGAAGTAGCAGGCTGGAACAATCATACAGGGACTGTTTCCCAAGCTCTTGGTTTAATGCTGCTAAACAACCTAAAGCATCCTGAAGACAAACTAGCTTGGGGAAAGCTACTGTATCAGTGTTAATATACCATGTTCCCCATCTGTAATATGGGTGACAAAGGACCAGAATGGGATCAGGTAGAAGTCCAATGGATAAGGTTCTGAGCTCATGGAGTACCAGAACAGGGGAGGAGAGGTGAAAGCACATCCTTGATTTGAGAACATGCTCAAATGACTGTCACTACTAAAGATGGCTGGATGGAGAAATTGGTCATAAGAGAGGAAATTCATTCTCTCCACAACACACCCACAACAATAGCTTTCACGAGAGAGCTGAAAATTGTATGATACTATGAACATTACCTGCAAATGTGCACATTTCTTTAGTTCCCCTATTATCTCTAGCCAAACAGATCTAGCAAGTTGAAATCACTGCAAAGCCTGCATTCCAAAGATGAAAAAGTCGACTTTATTGCATCACCTTCATCACTCTGAAAAACCATAATCTCTCCATAATCTCTCTCTTCTCTTTTACAAACACACATGCACAAACCAAGGTTACATTGGAATTAATCTGGTAACCACACAGTTCTTGGGAATGAGAGAAGCGGATCCAAGTCAGCAATATGTTGATTTTCTTGCATGGCAGTCCGTTGTTCATGAACATATGTATGAATGAGTGGGGGGGGGGGATCTTGCAAACACACACACCAAAAAAAAAAAAACCCTTTTCACCCTGTGACTAATGTCTCCTCCTTCAGTGATCATGTGAAGGATTTCTAAAGGGGACAAAAATATTGACAGGAACCCATGTTTGGGCATCACTGCTCTCCAGTATCAGTATTCACACACACAAACACACACAGAGAGAGATGGGTGTGTGTGTGTGGAGTTGTCTTCCAATGTCCAGAGAAGCAGTGGAAACTAACTCAGGAGTCCCCCTATGGTGCCCATGGGCCCCATGGTACCTGCCAACACCTTTTCTAGTGTCTGCCAAATGTTTTTAGAAAATGGGTGGGGTAGAAGATCAAAAGACATCAATTCTGAACCTGATACAGATAATACAAGAATATGGAAAATTTGCCGGATTGAAAATTAACTTTAATAAAACTAAAATAATAACAAAAAACTTTGCAAAAAGACAAATAAACGAGATACATGAATTATCCAGGATGGAAATTGTAAAAAAGATTAAATATCTGGGAATTTGGATAACAAACAGAAATATCACTTTAAAAGAAGATAACTACAATAAACTACTTAAAGAGGTGAAAAGAGATGTAGAAATGTGGAAGGATTTAAGAATATCATTAATGGGCAGAATCGCAGTGGTTAAAATGAATATTCTTCCTAGATTCATATTTTAGGCTCAAAATATTCCAATTTTGAGGAAAGATGACTTCTTTAAAGATCTTGGAAAAACATGTGACAAATTTGTATGGTGTAACAAGAAAGCAAGAATAAACCGCAAAAATATGCAGGATAAAAAGGAAAGAGGTGGTTTTGGAATGCAAAATTGGTATTTATACTATAAAGCAGCCACACTGACGTGGATAAAAGAATGGATAACACTAGGAAATAATAGACTACTAAAACTAGAAGGACACAACTTAGTGGTGGGTTGGCATAATTACGTGTGGTATGAAGAAATTAAAACTATTAAAAACTTTCTGCAACGTACAATAAGAGGAGCTCTGATGAAAATATGGAAAGAGACTAAAACAAGATACTATTTGAAAACACCAAAATGGGTAGCACCAATAGAAGTTTCTGTAATCTCAACAGTAACTGACAAACGCTATTTGCTACCATATGAAGAACTGTTAGATATAAGTAATAATTTAAAAACGGAAGAACAAATGCTGAAACAAAATGTGAAATTTTCCTGGTGGGAGAAGATGCAATTAAATACCAAATACAACATGGACAAGAAATTAGGTTTTTCCAACGAACGGAACGAGTTGGATAAAATATGGTTATCATCCAGCGACAAACTAATACAAAAACTATATAAACTCCTAATGGATGACTTCATGTTAGGGGAAGAGATTAAGGCAACAATGATAGCATGGACAAAAGATTTACATACAACAATAAGCGCAGAACAATGGGAAAAAATGTGGGGCTCAATAAAGTTAATGAAAGCAATACCTTATAAAGAGAATATTTATAAGATGTTCTACAGGTGGCATTGGACACCTGAGAAGCTAGCAAAATGTTACCCAAACATGGATAGAAACTGTTGGAAATGTAAAAGAAATGTGGGAACATACATACATATGTGGTGGAATTGCGAAAAAATTCAAAGATATTGGAAAAATGTTTATAATATGTTAAATGAAATAATGGGGACTCAGATAATATTCACTCCAGAAATTGCTTTGTTAAATATGTTACCTAATATATATAATAGGACAAGCAAGTATATTATAGTTTATTTCTTGACTGCAGCAAGTATGTTATTAGCCAGTAAATGGAAGACAGATGAAATACCTTCAAAAATGGAAATAATAGAAAAGATATTAACAGTAGCTGAAATGGATAGATTAAGTCTATCACTACAAGGGAAAAATAGAGAGGTTTTTGATAAGAGATGGAAAAAGTTGTATACTTGGTTGGAGAATGTACATAAAAAAGACTCCAAAACATAATAAGGTATATAATGTAAGATGATGGAAAATGGTAAAAATATAAATAAAATGTAAAAAAGAAAAAAGAAAAAAAAGAAAATGGGTGGGGCCAGATGGATTTTTTGCCTAGCAGGGCTTCCGACCTGGCTGTGCAGATTTTTAAAATGTTGCTTTGGCAGCAGCTGCTACTATAGAACAAGGAACTTCACTATATGACTGAAGATAGTAAGAAGATGTTTTTAAACAATATGTTCATTTTTAAAAGTATCCTGTTAAACAGAGCTTCTGCCTGAAAGGCAGTTATGCATGGCCTCATTCCTTGACATTTTGTCCACCTCTTACGGCAGACATTTCGTGGCTGAGCCCACCACCCTGTGTCAGAATTCCACAGATGTTCACAGGCTCAAAAAGGTTAGGGACCCCTGCTCCTGCTCTAACTTAAACCCGTTTGCAATCCCCAATGGGATACTAAATCTATGCCTTTTTGGTGCAAAATGTCCTCTCTGTTTTTGTTCAGGCAGAAAGAAGCCCATTTCCTATAACCAATAAGATCTGGCTACATGCTGATACCATTGAGGGCAAATGGAATTAACCCCAACTAAAGAAATCCCTCACCTTGAATTAACTTCATTTGCCCTCAGTGGTGTTAGCATACAGCCAAAACTTAAGACGGAGAGACATTTTCCTGGAACAAAAGAAATATGGTGATAATACATAGAGATAAGAGTATACAGAAACTTAAGCAAACCTATAAAAAGGTAAAGGTTCCCTTGCTCGAAAGCCAGTCGAATCCGACTCTAGGGTTGCGGTGCTCATCTCTGTTTCAAAGCCGAAGAGCCAGCACTGTCCGAAGAAAATTTCCGTGGTCATGTGGCCGGCATGACTAAATACCAAGGCGCATGGAACGCTGTTACCTTACAGATGGGAGCTCACTCCATCATGCGGCACCCGGGTCTCGAACTGTTGAACTACTGACCTTCCACAGCCTGCAGTTCAGCGTCTTAACCACTTGAGCCACCACAGCTCCTTAAGCAAACCTATAGAAAGTGATTTAAGAAAATTTTAAAATATGATAATAGAGTAATAAGAAAATATACTGATCTCTTTGTATGTCTTATGTATGTAAGTGGTTGTTTGTTTATATGTTGTATGTATGTATGTGTATAATATGAAAAATAATAAAAGTGTACCTATGGGTACTTTAAAAAGAATGAAGTTTAGGAGGCAGCAGATAACCTCTGCAGATCAAGGCTGGTGTAGATTATATGTAAGGTACCAAGGACAGGCTGGGGATCCTGCTTGCCACCTGGCACCCTAACTGAGCAGACAGAGGTGATCTTGGCAGTTTTGTTGAGGACTCCAAGGATGATTGTCCATGGAGTCTTCAACATACATGCCTAGGCCACCTTGTTGGGTTAAGCTCAGGACTTGGCAGCTACCATAGCAGCCATGCTCCTATTCTGGAGATAGGATGATTCCATGAAAGACGATACATGCTGGATCTTTTTTCTTTCTTTTTTTTTGCTGTAATGAGCAGCTTGGAGATGCAACCCTTGCAATGGTGAGATCATCTGCTGAAGCACTAAGTCTCTGAATACCAGTGCTAGGAGTCAGCATCACGGAAAGGCCTCCGCCTCTATATCCTCTTGGCTGGAACCTTCAGAGAAACTGGTTGGCTGGCCACTGTGTGAAACAGGATGCTGGACTAGATGGATTACTGGTCTGATGCAGCAGGGCACCTGTTATGTTATACCAAGCTGGTTGTTTGGGGGGGGGGGATTAACTTTCATAGACAACATGTAATCCAACTATTCAACTGTGACTACACCTCATATCCAGTTTGTATTTTAGAGCATTGGGGATCATAGATTCAGTCACAACAGAGACCATTGTATTTCTCATGCAAACAGAAATGCCTGAAGAATTTGCAAATGTTAAAAATGGCTCCTCATGGCACCTGCACTTTGCTTTAGAGAGAAGCACGTCACATTTTGAACTGTGACATGTTTACGACAGGACTTTCCATGGCTCCAACTGAGCAAGCTTTGCAGTGGTGAGTTTTTTAAGCGGATGACTTGCTTTCTTAACGCTAATGACTGTTTCCACTGAAGCCTAAACTAGCTAAACTAGCAGGCCAGTACATTACGCAAATTATTTTTAAGTCCTTCCAGAATCAGGAAGTGCGATATGACAGAGGCTATTTTTGGCTAAGGTTGGCCGCTTGTTGACAGCAGCCCAGCACAGACATTTCACATTTTATAAGCCAATATTTGTGGTTCTGTGTGACTCTCTATTATGAATACCAATTTTAGATTTAGTGGAGGAAAATAATACAATTTCATCAAATCTGGTTTTTATACTTTTCCTCTCTGCATTTGTATCTTTCTTCTGTTTATCAGTATCCTGGATCTGCTGCTTTCATGCTACTTAAAATTCCTTAAATGGGTTAAGAAAGAAGCACTCCTAATGAAGCTGTCAGTAAGTGCTCTAGGCTGTGATCTTGAATGAACAAGCTGGTCTGATCCATATCTATAGGTATTACTATATTTTTAATAATAATAATAATCTTTCAATTTATTGATCGCTCAATCCTTGCAGAGCTGCTGGCTCTGAGCGATTTACAGTTACTCATTTCACAAGGGACTAACAATGCTTTATAGGGGTAAGGGAGGACAACACATATAATTTTTACATAGCACATGTTTTGCAGCCGATGGGGATTTGTTCAGTTGCAAGTCAGACGTGATCCGGACGGCATTTTCCCCACTCGGCTTGGCTTGGCTGGATGACGTCACCTCTTCCTCTCCAGGACTCTTTGGGTCGCAGCTCCATACTGCCACTGCCTGGCCGGAACGGCCCATTACAGGCTTCTTGATGTCGAAGAGATCTTCTAGGCTTTCGATCTTGCGAGCCGAACCTTCCGTTCGCCGGCTAACACCTCCCCCACGGGGGTTTTTGGTGTGCCCACCCTCTCTAAGGAGTGGTACCCATTTTATCTACTCACCGAAGCTTTTAAACCGCTGGGTGGACAGCGAGCTGGGGACAAGGCTGGTAGCTCACACCAGCATGGGGTTAGAACTGACAGCAGTCCTGTTCAGCTCAGATGTTACTTGTAACCAGAGGATAAATCCCCTGTGCCACTGCTCCCCAACTGTTCTGGTATATTGCTGATACAGTGATGATTACATTTATTAACCACCGAATAACATAAATACAAAATTATCACACAATGCATTGTTTCACATCTATTCAGTGGGCTGAATCCAAAGGCACTTTCATGTACGCAAAGATGAGAACACAATTATTGCAGACTTCCCACCTGAGCTTCCCAACCCTGTACTCTAGCCCACATTGTTCACAATGGTCCCTCAGCCTCAAAAGTTGGGGGGGGGGGTTTTGATGATCCAGAAAACAGGAAGGATCTTTTTGACTAATGGAGCTGCAATGGCAGTTCTTGGGCTCCATCCCAATGTCCACTATTCAGAATCTATACATACCTGTGCATAGAAATTCCAGCCCAGGAATTTTGTAATTATGCTCTACTTGTAAGAAGATTTTAATAGAATCATAAAGTTGGAATAGACCTCCAGAGTCATCTAGTCCAACCCCCTGCACAATGCAGGAAATTCACAAATACCTCCCCCTCCACACCCGCAATGACCTCTGTTTCACACCCAGAAGATGTGCTGTCAAGTTGCTTCCAACTTATGACAACCATATAAATTAACAACCTCCAAAATGTCCTATCATTATCAGGAAAAGATTGTACCCCATCCACATTGCAAGATAGATGGGGAAGGTTCATCCCTGACTATATCTTCAGTAAGAAAGGAGATTACAATGAATGCCTTACATGTAGATTACTATCTGCATCCATTCTGTGAGTGCAGTTTCACATTCAGCAAGAAAACCATGTTATAAATTTCCCTTTCTGGATCAAAGTATGTGTATGCAAAGGAATGGGCACATGGAGCTGCTTCCAGCATTGAAAGGAATGGTACAACCCTAAAAGGATATATGCACCACAGAAAAACATTTTCTCCAGCATAGTGCTATCGTTTGGGTAAACAGCTGGACTTTCTTGAACTTGCTGATGTCCTGAATAAGTCACGGCTTCAGGTCTTTTTCTGCAAAGTGGATCCACCTGACCAATTCAGTGGATAAATGAGGTCCAGACTGCAACCACTGTGAGTGCAGTAGAAATTATTAGTGTTAATAAATAGTTGATATTTGAAATTATTTTTTCATACAGGCATAGGGAAACTTTTGGTAACATAATTCTTCCCTTATGTATTTATTTATGAAGAATGTGGTTCTAGTATTATCTGCAGCGTTCCTCTGAGAACAGTCATTCCTTATGTCAGGAGCCACTGTACGCTGGGGGAGTTTTCCCACTGTTTTCCTTCCCAAATGAAAAAAATATATTCATTCTGACAGTTCCGGCTAGAGCACAGAAAGCCCCATCTAGTGTTGCTCATATTTATTCTGAATTCAATATAAGCAGAGCGAACAAGTTTAGAATAATTGCTAAAAATGCCATCCATTTTTAATGTCAGGCATAGTAAACTGATTTTTCACTGCACGGTGTCATTTGACAGCTGAGAGAGGACTGCCCTGTGCGGACTAACATCTTGAAATCAAAAGCAATTAAACTGTGCAAGTATACAGGGGAAATAACTTTGCATGCCTCCCCCCACACATACACCCATGATCACATTTTATTACTGTTTCTTAATGTTCAATTTCATGGCCCAGGCTAGCCCGATCTTGGAAGCTAAGCAGGGTCTAGCCCTGGTTGGTGTTTGGATGGGGGACCATCAAGAAAGTCCAGGATTGCTACCCAGAGGCAGGCAGCGGCAAACCACCTCTGTTCATCTCTTGCCTTGAAAGCCCTGTGGCAGTCACCGCAAGTCAGCTATGATTTGATGGCATTTTCCAGCACCAATGTTAAATTTAGGACGCCCAGAAAGCTTAGTTCTGTATTACAGTGGTTGCCACCTCCTGCCTATTTATTGAGGTAACTGGGATGGGAAGGGGGAGGATGTTTGGTGTAGTGGTTAAGTGCGCGGACTCTAATCTGGGAGAACCGGGTTTGATTCCCCACTCCTCCACTTGCACCTGGCTGGATGACCTTGGGCAAGCCGTAGTTCTGATAAGAGCTGTTCTTGAAAAAATAGCAGTTTCTGTCAGAGCTCTCTCGGCCCCACCTACCTCACAGGGTGTCTGTTGTGGGGAGGGGAAGGGAAAGGAGTTTGTAAGCTGCTCTGAGACACCTTTGGGTAGTGAAGGGCGGGGTATAAATCCAATCTCTTCTTCTTCTTCTTCTTCTTCTTCTTTTAGAACTAGGTTATATGCTGAAAAGATGCAGCCTGTAGTGATGCTAGAAGAATCTTACCCCTGTCGTCTAGCAACCAGTCACACAGAAGATAAACTCCAGAAAAGGAGGGATTCAAGGAGATTTTGAAACTTTGCAAAGTCAAGAAATACAGCAGATCTACTCGACCAGGTCACTGTAGCCTCAGAGGCAGAGTCTTAAATGATGTCAATTTATCATGCTCAGTGACAGAACAGAAGAAAACATCTGTTTCACAGGCCAAGGATGGCTTAAGTGTAAGGTGGGGGGAGCAGTTCATGGAGCCTTACGCCAACTTGTTATTTATCAAACATTGCTATTCCTTATTTCAATCACATAGCAAGCCACAAGCAAAGTACCAGGTGCCCTGAATGATCTCCATCTCCAAAATATACAGCATTATAATTTTCAGGCTGCCCCACCATTGGCAGCTGATAGATTAAAACTAACTCCAGCATGACGTAGTCATGATCCTATACTCAGCCAAAAGCAGAATAAACAGCACAACATTAGTGACCGTGGGGGGGGGGGAGCTAACATAGCAACAGGGACATCCTCAAAACATTCTTCATCAAACATTAATCACAATTCTGCATTGCCAGTGACAACCCCTCCATTACTCATACAATGGAAAAAATGATCAAATGGTAATGGCTGCAACATCACAGTGATTTCATTGTTCATGCTACAGACACATACACAGAGTGCATAGGCATGCTCCCAGGAGACTATCACAGCAGCTCCTCCTGTCAGAGTGAAACCTTCCATGAGCCACTAGGTAGGAGAGAAGCAACCTGCAGCCACATGATCTAAAAATTCCTTCAGACAGAAGATCCCATAAAAGCCTAAACCATAGCCATCTACAGACATCCATCTTTTGTTACCAGGCAATAGTCACAACATAGAGCTAGCTCCAGAGACTGGTGGGTGGGATGGGCTTCATTTTGCATAGCCCATCTTCCCATTAGGCAACAAAGAAGCTCAGTATAATGATCGAGGCCAAGGGTCTTCTAGAAGAAGAGGAAGTTGCATTGAATGCCTGGCCAGTGCTACCATAGATAAATAATGTGCTACAGATACACTTGTAGCACCCTCTAGGGGAGGGAAATGTCACATCTGGGGTCTATGGTTACTGTCTTCTTACACAGGTCATTTTGTTCACCAATCCATGCACCTGAAGGTGTGGTTACCTTCACCCACCTTGGGGTTACACTGCATTAGAGGTGAGAAGAACAGCAATAATGCAACCTACCTCTGTCTTCCCCCTTCTTCTCCTCCAGTACGTTTCCTCCCATTTCTCCTTCTTCTCTTTTGTAGCTCCAGCTTCACAGCTGGTCCTTGAAATAAGCTCCACCCTCCTCTCCTCTGTTCCCTGCTCCAGTGCTCCTTAGCCAGCTCTTGCTCTCCACAGCCACACACGTGCCTTAAACCACTTGGGTCCAGAGAACCATTCCTGTCTCCTCAGATTTGTTCACTGCCTCTGCACCTTCTGAGCTTCCCTGAGGCAAACTGCCAAAACGTCCCTGTTGCTGAGGCTACCCTTACTGCACCCTCCTGATCCCATTCCTGGCCTGCTCCACCAGAGTCTTGATGCTGGGCCCAAGGACATGACATGCCCCACCAGGCCACGTAGCATACTACACCACCACAAATAATGTGTGTACTATAGCAAGGTTTGAGTGCGGTGGTACCTTTAAGATCAACAGAGTTTAATTCTGGGTATAAGCTTTCGTGTACATGCACACTTCATCTGAATTGGATGCAATCTGAATTAGAAAGAGAGAGGCTGAGAAAAGACAACCATAGCCTGTGATCACATGCTCTTTTAGATCTGACATAGGTGTGAATGCCTGACGGATCTAAAGGGAGAGATCAGACAGCAACATCTGGACAGCGTCCCACAGTTGTCGGCAACCCTTGCTGCTCCACCACGGAAGCAGAGTTAAAAGACACCAGGGAAAGTCCAGTGCTATCTGGATAAGGCGGACCACAGGCAGACTTTCCCCTGTCTGATCGCTCGAGCATGGTCTCATACTGTTGGGATGGTCTGATCAGGCCATCCTGACTCCGTGCCATGTCCCCCCCCCTTCGCAGTATGCACATCATCGCATACTCCATAGGGAGCCCTCAATGCGGAGGTGCAATTCCTTGTTTATGCGCAAGGGAAACAAATGGCAAAAAAAACCCCAACTCACCCACAGTTGTGTCTGATCACACGGTGACGGGCTGCGCCTGCAGCTTCAAAGGGCTGTGTGATCTTGCAACTGTGTGACACATTCCTCCAGAGGGAATAGCCTCACTTCCCCTCTGCTTCAACTGGCGCGTGTGACCTCAGCCACAGTCTCCTGTAACAGCACCCTTACCACAGAGCCAAAATATGTATAGTTTCCTCAAGTCCTCCTCCTCTGATATATCCCCATATCTCCTCCTCTGGTATATCCTCAGCCACATGGACTAGTACTAAATGGGTTGCACATGGAAGTACAGCATAGATAAAGGATCAGCATATGTAAGATCCTCACTTCAACCAGCCTCTCGTTTCTCAGTAAAAAGAGCTGGGAAGAGGCATATCCCTGAGGGCACAACATGACTACTGCCCGCCAACTGCTGGCAACCATTGAGAGGCTCAAAAGGGTAGGACGTATAAAATACCAGCACTCCAATGCCATGACATCACTTCCGGCACAAAACTGGAAGTGACACCATCGTTTGGGGGCAATGGTGTAGGGCTGGACAATACGGAATTGCCCTAGAACTTGGATCTCTGTTTTTTCCATCCACCTTGGCTCATATCTTACAACAAAAGAAAACCGTTCACAAGGGTTTGGCCTTTGCAAATAGAGGTTGCAGTTCTCCCCATTGCTCTCATGGGACACACTGGGACCTTGCCTATCTTTAACAACACCCCGTCTCCCATCCTAGAAATGAGAGACTTCAATGTCATACCCTACAAACTTCTTTTTTCCTATCTTTTAGATAATTTACGCTTTGAGACTGCTTCGCTTTCTAGTCCCCAAAGATGGCAATGCTTGGATTCAGGTTGCCATCCAGCATTCGCTTGGCCTATTATGAGGAGATTATATGATTGAAGGAACTACACAGTAGGCTTGCTGAAGTCAACTAAGAAACAGGCTTATTTCAGAGGTTTGGTTGTTTCTCTGTTTTCCTTTTCTCCAGCCCCCTCAGTATTAATGTAACAAAGCTGCTGTAGAGCTGGAGTTTCAGAAAGCATAACCGTTACAAAGCGGGTTTTTTTTGTTTGAATGCTTCAGACTTATAACATGGAACAGAAAGACTTCTAACTGTTTTTGACAGGGACATCACCCAGACCTTTCTAATACAGAGCAGATAGGCTTCCTGCCTTTTAACTGTTTCTGACAGTTAAACCCTACCTATCTTCCCATACCCCAAGTCCCTAATGAATTCACTGCCTACACAGCAGACCTCCTGACCAATGTTCCCTCTAAGCTGTGGAGTCTTGTGAGCAAAAATTCTACTTTGTAAGCAACTGGCATTAAAGTTGTGAGCAATTTGGCTACTGCATAAATTAGTTTGCTCTGGAGCCATCTTTCCTGAGCTGAGACAAAAATGTGTGAGCCGGAGGCTAAAAAACTGTGAGCTGGCTCACACTAACTCAGCTTAGAGGGAACACTGCTCCTAACCCTTCTCCCACCAAAATCTGACAACCCTCGACTCTCCCCATTGGCCAGCAGTTAAACTGCCAACCCCCTTTCTCCCCATTGCCTCTCAACATTCCAGTTCACTTTTTGGAAAGTGATTGGCTGAGACTTCTGGAGGGCAGAACTTGAAACCATCCATCACCACCTTTGCCCTGTGTAAAAGACATTACTGCCACCTGTAATGGAAGTTTGCTTAGCCAGGATGCAGCTACCTCTAACTGCAACAGAGGGAACAAAGTTTGAGTCCAGTGGCACCTTTAAGACCAACAAAGTTTTATTCAAAGTGTAAGCTTCTGTATGCAAAGCACACTTCTTCAGACAAATGGAATAAAATCTCCTCAAGGGTCACTTACAGGAAAAAAGAGGGGGGGGCAGCCATTAGGAGGGAACACACAGAGCCAAGATGCATATGCAGAGCTGAAATTGGATCAGGTGGCCGGTAAGATCAATGGATAGCAGCAAATTAGCACGTAACTGTAAGAGTTAACAAAAAGATGTGAGAATGAAGCTAGAGGGAGGCAAAGGAGGGAGACACTCTTTGGCTGCAGCACTAAATAATCCACTTCCAATCCACTTTCAGTGCACTTTCCAACTGGATTTTACTGTGTGAACTGGCAGAATCCAGTTGGAAAGTGCATTGAAAGTGGATTATTTAGTGTGTGTGACCGCAGCCTTAAACTAGGGCTGTACTCCATCTGTTTTCTTAACAGGTGGTGAAGATCTTGCAGGTATCCTCCATTCAAGTATGTTCACCCTATCCTTGGAGAGCACCCTCTCCCTTTCTCACCAATGTGAGAAATCTTTCACTTCATTCTCCCCTGGAGAGTCCTAGGGGGTGGGTCTGGAGCTTTGAGGGAGAGTTGCTGAAAGGACTTTGAGAAAATATCTGCCCGTCATTTGTTTTCCCTTTTCCTGGAGGCGGGATCTCTTTACACCAAAATCCAGTCAAAGCTAAACTGTCAGTCACCAAGGGTTCCTTTGTTTGCTGAAGACTTGGGGACAGAGTGGCATGGCTCCATGCACTGCATCTTAATATCTATGACTGCATTGCCTTGCTGTGGCTTCTGTGCACCTGATAATGTGATACATGACTGGCTGCAGAGTTAGCCCTATCCTGCACTTGTAGGTTCAAAGGGGCAGCCATTTTTGGATCTCCATTTGTTTCATTGTGAAAGTTTTACTTTGCCTTTTTTTTGGTAGGCATAAGCTCACACCAGCACCTGAGTGGACACAAGAATCTGCCCAGCTTCCACTCCACACCACACCCAAAAGTCCAGCTCATTTTTCTCTTTCCACAGAGGGTGTTTTGCCAGAGCAGTGGCACACTATACCAGAAAAGATTCTCTGTATGAGCTTCTCTTTGCCCTCTGCTGACAAAAGAGTTCATGCAAATCAGTGTCCATTCTGGCAACACAATGCCACAGCCCTCCAGACAGTCAGGGCTGTTTTTCTGGGGGAACGCACTAGAACAGAGTTTTGGAACCTCTTTGACAAAACCTTTTTTTAAAAAAATGTTTAAAAACGTATGAGTTTCCAGTATACAGACTGAAAGCTTCATTTCCCTCTTGAGAGTTCTGGCACCTCTTTTTCCAAAAGAAAAGCCCTGCCTCAAGTCATAGATAGGAAACAAGCTATACCCTGACTGAATACAAATCAAACTGCAACAGATCCATTTGCTGCTGAAAGATGGATTGTTGCTCAAAATAAGTGCAGAGCTATTGATTATTTTATTTTTTATTTTTTGTCTAAATGCACATGAAAGATCAGCACTGAGTGACCCAGTTCCACAAATGTTAAGAGACTTGAAATGCACTGTATGGATTCTCTCTGTCTTTAACAGAGTACATGACAATGTTTTGGAACTGACTGACCACTTCGTATTGATTAGGTGTGTCTCCTATAATTTAATTTAATTTAAAAAGAAGAGATAAAGAAGATCAATCTTCAGAAAGTTAAGCAGGTGCTAATAAGATTGAATCATAATTTGTAATTACATCTGAACTAGTTACGGTTTACAGCAGTGATATGCAGTGTTCCCTCTAAGCTGAGTTAGTGTGAGCTAGCTCACAGTTTTTTAGCCTCCGACTCACACCTTTTTGTCTCAGCTCAGGAAGGAGGGCTCCAGAGCAAACTAATTTATGCAGCAGCCAAATCATTTGCTCATAACTTTAACGCCAGTAGCTCACAAAGTAGGATTTTTGCTCACAAGACTTCACAGCTTAGAGGGAACATTGGTGATATTCACTTAGTGCCTTAGAAGCCACCTGTAGCTCCTCTGAGCACCATTCTCCGTGTGGCACCAGCCCCAAGTTCCAGGAAAATGAGAAAGGCCATTGCCTAGTGCAGGGGTGTCAAACTCAGTTGTTATAAGGGCCAGATCTGACATAAATGAGACCTTGTTGGGCCAGGCCATGTGTGTCATAAAACGTAATACCAGGTAGCAGAGATATTGTATTTTATTGTAATTTATTGTTTTTAAACTATGTGTTTACTGTTTTAACCTCAGCACATGGTGCCCTTGTTAGCCGCCTTGAGCCTTCGAGGTAGGGCGGGATATAAATTAAAATATAAATAAATAAATGAACTTTATAAAGGAAACAAACACAGTTAAGGATTTTTTAAAAAACTTTAAATAAAACATGCTTAAAACACTAGCAATCTTGCAATGTTTTGTCCATTTAACAGTCTCTTATAACTGACACCTCTGCTCTGAATTATTGCATCAAAATGTCTGTGCTGTAACAATCTTGAGATGCTGTTCAGTTGTGTATCTGTAAGGTGCAAACCTACTTTTGACTTATTGACATTCATTACAGAAATCTCATGCTCAGTGTTCCTAGCCTAGGACCCAAGGGAAAACATGAAATGGCTGGGCATTACAACTTTTTGAACATAAGTTGCTTCATGTGCTGGTCGAGAACATGAGAAAGCATCCTGACACAGACTGAGGGCCATGTGTTTGTCTACAAAACTATACTCTTTCCTAATCCACCTCACTGGCTTGTTGTTATTCCTTCGCTAAAATAGTTCACATTGCTTTCTTACTGAGAAAGACTGGATCATGAAGGCATGAATACAGCAAAAAGGGGGAGAGAACCCAGTTGCACCCAGGAGAGCCCTGGCATAAAAAACCCAACAAAACACACACACGCTGTAGCAAGACACACAAAAACTCATACCTTGAAAAAACTTTGTTGGTCCTAAAGATGCAATTGAGGCAGCCCAGCAAGCTCTCCCTTGTTCCCTCCCCCCCCTTCCTTCAGGGAGGAGCCTCAGTCAGTGAAAGGAAAGAAAGGCTTCCCTTTGTCTCCTGCAGGCTGTTCCCTCCCTTCCCTGGGAAGAGGAGGGGGAGGAGCCTCAGCCAGTTCTTTGGCAGACTCTCTCAATTGCACAGGAGAGCCTTGCCTATCTATCACTCCTGTGCGGTTGAGAGAGACTGGTAAAACAAGCTGTGACATGGCGGTGGCAGCAGAACTTCAAAAAGAAGTAAGAAACATCCAGGGCTTTGCAGGCCAGATTGGGGCCCTCTGAGGGCCTGAGCAGGCCCACGGGCCACTTGTCTGACACCCCTGGCCTAGTGGGTCTTCTAGTTGTCAGGGGCTTTCCACTTTGAAACAGCTAGTACTGGAGAGTAACCTGCAGGCCGTGTACTTGGGGTGGAAGTAAAGGGCCTGGAAAAACATGCATATGCAGCCAGGGTTATATATTATTGTATGCATGTTCTAATGGGTGGCAAACAGGACATACAGTAGTCATATGCAGTGTTCCCTCTAAGCTGAGTTAGTGTGAGCTAGCTCACAGTTTTTTAGCCTCCGGCTCACTCATTTTTGTCTTAGCTCAAGAAGGACGGCTCCGGAGCAAACTGATTTATGCAGTAGCCAAATTGCTTGCTCACAACTTTAATGCCAGTAGCTCACAAAGTAGAGTTTTTGGCTCACAGATTCCACAGGTTAGAGGGAGCATTGGTCATATGGCTCCTTTGGTTTATGGTAATTATGAATGTGGGTCTCTGGAAGCTAGAGTTTTGGAAACTGTAGTTCTAGCCTGCACAGTGGTGACCAACTACAGAGCTCAGTTTAAAAGGTGATTCTTACTCAGGAATTGGCTCCAAATGTTTTGTAACCCATTGAAAAAAGCCACATATGCAAGGGAGGAACATTTTTGCTGATCCCCCCCCCCCAGCAGCCCTCCAACTCCCCCCGTGCTGCTTTCAGGGCATCCCCAGCTTTCCCTCTTCCACTGCAACCCAAAATACTGCTGAGGGGAAGGGTGAACAGGGAAGTCATCATGCCATGCATGGAAGGACTTTTGTACACAGATGTATCTGATGGGATCCAACCAGTGATGGAATGGGACTATTCTGCTTCCCTGTTGCTGCAGTGCACTAAGCTCTCTAAACTGCTGCTTCTGCTCAAAAAGGGACCCTCGGGAAGAACATGGCAGTCCTAGTGGGAGATGCAGCCACCCACCCCTACTCCTGCTGATCTAAGCACCTTCTACTGGCAGAAAACAAGCTTTGGATCCCACTGAGCATCTTTGTAGTCACACATTGTTTGTTTGCCCACTCATGATGAACAAAGTATATAATCACAGCCTCCGTGAACAAGAACATGGAAGACTGTCAGAAACAGAGCAACTGTGTTATTTGTTTGGACATGGTTGTTGGTAGAGAGGATATAAGCAGCGCCCCTGTTTTAATTATGGCTTGAGAGAGAACACAGCAGCTTTTCCCCCTGACGAGTCCATCATTTGATATTGGGTATATTTGCTCTGCTGCAGCTCTTCCTCAGCTCTGCTGCCTCAGAACTCAATATAAGGCAGGATCCTCATTTTGCAAAATATACAGCTAATACCAAGCTGTGATGAAAAAAGAGCTCCATTTGAATAACTAGATTTCTGTTCCTTAAGAAGATCTTAACCACTGAGTGAGTTATCTGGAGGGGGAAAATAGCAAACCACCAACATGTTTTGTGCTGCAAGAGATCAGCCACAGAGGCCTCTGTACAGAAAACAGTAATTCACCACTGGAAGACACGTTTTCTCAGACGACCTCTGAGCACACAGGGTGCAAATCACATGCACCTGTGCATTAACCATTCCTTTTGCAAAGTTCCATCATGGGCATGTTAAATGAAGACCTCGAGCTTTAATAGCAGCAAAAATGTAATGTTGGTGCTAACATCACGCTTTGTATTTTGGACACACTCAGTCCTACACTGACATCTTGTGGTGAAAGGTATTGTTGCAAGCATCACTTTGCAGTGGCCTCTGGAATGGTGGTATACAGTACCCTCTAGTGGAAACACAGCATTGTTACAGTTGTTTTTTTCCACTTCCTATAAAAGAAAAACAGAATAGGTAGAATATGTGAACCCCTGAATATATATACAGAGAGAAATAATGTCGTTCCACTCAGCCATAGTGTGTTTATAAAAGCATGCCAAATATACTAGATGTATATGAAAATCATATAGGATCTGATTAACACTATTGGTATTCCAGGATTTAATGTTTGGTCAGTGTGGATTCCTTCTCACTTATCACACTTCTGGCATTTTCTCCTGTTTTACATGTGGGTCCCAACAGCCTTGTTTCTTCTGTCTCATGAACTAGTATTCTTCTTTGGATCTGAACTTTCAGGCATTTTTTGCAGGTTCATACTCTAATCTCTGAGCCAGTTTGGTGTAGCGGTTAGGAGCGTGGACCGGGTTTGATTTCCCACTCCTCCATATGCAGCTGCTGGTGTGACCTTCAGTCAGTCACAGCTATCTCAGAGCCAATGTTCCCTCTAAGCCATGGAGTCTTGTGAGCAAAAACTCTACTTTGTGAGCTACTGGCATTAAAGTTGTGAGTGAGTGATTTGGCTGCTGCAGAAATTCATTTGCTCTGGAGCCACCCTTCCTGAGCTAAGACAAAAATGTGTGAGCCAGAGGCTAAAAAACTGTGAAATATCTCACACTAACTCAGCTTAGAGGGAACACTGCTCAGAGCTGTTCTGGAAAGAGCTTTCTCAACCCCACCTACCTCACAGGGTGTTTTGTTGTGGGGAGGAGAAGGGAAAGGAAATTGTAAGCTTCTCTGAGACTCCTTCTGGTAGTGAAAGGCAGGGTATAAATCCAATCTCTCCTCCTCCTCCTCCTCTATTTCCCCCCTCTGAAGAAGTGAGCAATGACTCACAAAATCTCATACCCTGCCACAAATGTTGTTAGTCTTTAAGGTGCTACTGGACTCTTGCTCTTTTGTGTAGTGGTTTGGTGTAGTGGTTAAGTATGTGGACTCTAATCTGGGAGAACCAGGTTTGATTCCCCACTCCTCCACTTGCACCTGGCTGGATCTTGGGCAAGCCATAGCTCTGATAAGAGCTGTTCTTGAAAAAGAGCAGTTTCTGTCAAGAGCTCTCTCAGCCCCGCCTACCTCACAGGGTGTCTGTTGTGGGGAGGGGAAGGGAAAGGAGTTTGTAAGCCGCTCTGAGACACCTTTGGGTAGTGAAGGGCGGGGTATAAATCCAATCTCTTCTTCTCTTCTTCTACTGCTAGAGATAGACTAAGATGGCTGCCCATCTTGATCTCTCCCAACCTTCTGATTTTTGTAAAATTATGCATGACTCATGATTGGTCTTTTCCCCTTTACCAGCACAACTTGTGTGCGTTTTAATTGCTCATTAAACGAGAGGAGAGAGCACTTTCATAACAGTTTTACAATAAATACAAAATATGATAGAAATCTCTCTAAATAATTTTTAAAAAAACACTCAACATACCCCAGTCTGGGACACAAGACTCATGGAATACCCTGGTTGAAATATACACACCAATAAAGACATAAAGCCAACTTTTGGAATCAGAAAACGAACAAAATCAAAAACTACACCACAAGATAGACGTGTGGGAAAAACTACCCCCCAAAGTCACAGAAACTGCAAAACGCTAGGTGTGATGGCAGGCTGCCTTTTTTGCTTTATTTACATCCTTCCTTGCCATTGGCTGTCAGACTGTCTTCACATTAACAATCAGTTCCTCCACCTACTGACTGTAGGCCAAGTTACTCATTACCCAATGGCACGGTCTCTACAGCTTGTTTGCCACCTTCCTTCTCTCTCTTCAGCATGAGGCATAGCAGGCTCAGAGGACAGAGTGAGATTGCCAGGGGAGAGCAAGGTGGTCGTTAGAGAAGTTAATGCTGCCACCACCCCACACTACACTTGCCCCTTTCCTGGGTGGCTGCCACAGTGGTGGTTGTGCTCTCTCTCATCTGCAACCAGCTTGCTATCTTCCTGACAGATGCTGCAAGGAAGGATAGAAGGTGGTGGAGAGGACGGGCCCTTTACACCCATCTCTGTCATGAAGCCCGGCAACTGAGGGAGGCTCACCACTTTCCTGTTCTCCTGTGTTAGCTGTTTTCAAGGTGGGAAACACCTGCCAACCACAAGCCCTACAGGGCCTTCTCCAAGGCTTTGCTCACTTTCCTGAAGCACAGAACAGGTTCCCCACTGGGGAACAGTGCCCAAAAGATACACAGGTGGCTCCTGAGCAACTGTGTATCACTGCACTAAAAGATACCAGTAAGTGTTGCCATACACATGGCTTTTCTCCCTCAACATGAAGTTATTTGGATAGGTTCCATGGTTCAGGTTAATTTAAATTGTACCTAGCAAATCATTTTAAAGGGGTTCTCCAGATTTGTGATCTCCCTTGCTGTGAATCACTATTAAAGCAGCTATCAACCAAACACATCAACAGCAGTCCCTCTCCCTCCATTATATATTAAATGATTATTCTCTATGAATAATCTCCAAAGTAACGTACAGTTGAAAATAAAAATAAAGCTCCAGCAATGACAGCAGATAAATCAGTCAATACCAAAAGACAACAATGATAATAGCAGTTAAAAGATACAAGAAATTAGGCCTTCAATCATAACATAAAAGCTGCAACAAGAAAACAGCTCCTATACTAAATGTTTAAAACTGAAGTTCATCGTGAGTTGGTGTGGTGTCGTGGAATGCTCATCAACATTTAAACTTCCACCACTAGAGTTCACCATCCACTTGGCTTGTATCTTTTATCTTTCTATTTTGCTCCCCATGTTCAGTCTGTCACCAAGCCATGTCAATGCTTTCCTTCCAACATGAAAAAGCCTGTGATTAACAGTATTATCCAACACAGACGTCAATGACCTTAGAAGGGTGTACCATCTTAGGAAGGCACAGTGACTTTGCCACATGGTTTTTGACATGTTAAAGATTTTGAAGAAGCATGTGTAGGATGAATTCCAAGTTCTGTTAGCTAAAAGTCTTGATATTTTATTGGTTAACAAAAGAAATTGTACATGATTGGTGGAATTTGAAACCCCGCACCTAGTTGAAGTAGATCCTTTTTTAAGTGGTAGGGGAAGAGAGAAAAGTAGTTGTCTGTTAAGACAACAAGGGGGGGAGGAAGCAATGAAATCAAGGGGGTTCAAAAGAAAAAGGGGTGTTATTGTTAAAAACAGTATAGCGAAAAAAGGCTCCTGTTTACAATCTTTCACCTTATTTCAGTCTCTTCCTCTCTAGTCTTCTGGCCTCTCTTTGAGCCCCTCACTTCAGTGCAGCATTCTGCTGCCAAAAAGTCCCTTATAATTCTGTCCATGTAATATTTGTTTCTTAAATCCTATCTGCTCTCAGGTCCAGTACAAACTCTTTGCCAAAGCTCTCAGTGGCCTGCAACCCCTACATTCCTTTTTTCCCCCTCTCTTCTGAATCCTATTTTAAAGATTAGATCCACGCATTTCCTATCCTAAAATTAGACATACATGTACAGTTTTAGAAGTGAGAGCATACTACGATCTGATACTGAAGGCATTCATGGCAAGAGCACATTCAGGGTGGCCAATCTCCCGCTGAAGTTAAATATATTGAAAATGTAACTAAAGCTTGCTGTTTTCATTTTTTTACAATCAATGTCCGTTTCCAAGGAACAGAAATCACCCAGTTGTTCCCACATACACCAAGGTTCTGATGGCTGAGAAAACAAAGAAGGGCAAAACCCTATGCCTTCATTTCTCTCACACATCATAAACATTGTGGTGTGATAATGGGAGTGAAGAAGCAATGAGGTATACGTTTGGGAGGGTGGGAGAAAGATAATACTCTGCTTCCATGAAGCCAGGGTAGAACATCCCCCTCCCCGCCCGCCTGAAACACGAAGTTCAGGAGAACTAGCCAACAGCTTTTCAGACCTAGAGAAAACATGCAAATAGGCATCCTTGCCAAGAAATTAAATCCAGTCACATAAGAATGTTTGGCTGGCATTTTAAAAGAAAAGTGCAGCAGCACAGCTGTGCGGCTTCAGTGATATAGATATCAGGATTGTGCCTGATCCTTAACGGAGGCGGGACAACCCCACATCTATGACACTCAAGAGATGCATTTGACTACAAATTTAGAACGAGTTTAGTTGTTTTCCCCACTGTTCTTGCTATTGTAATAAGTTTTCAAGACAAAGAGTATGAGTGTCATTTGAAGAGGCTCCTGAATGGCTAGCAGCTGTGTGGGTTTCTATTCTAGTTGGTTCATCCCTTCCCCTTGATCCCCACACATCCACGATTCAAGCATGGGGGAAATAGATAGCCACATGAAGTCAGGAGAGTCAAGGTCTGCGTCATTAACCTACCACCCCATTTAGAGATATTTTATCCTCGTTCCAGCCATGTACTTCACATTCAATTGATTACTCAATGTACTTGGAAAACTAATCCCAAGATTTGCTAATAGGACCAATACGTTCTGCTTTATCGGTTTTCCATCTTACGTGCCCTGGTACTGGAGAGACAAATATGCCCTCTTCTGCCTGCTGGACATCCAAAGCATTGCCACTTTGTCCCTAGAGAAAAGTTTGCAACTCTTCTAGGTTATCCATCGATCTTGTTAAGACAAGAAATTACCTGCATTAATTTGCTCTCTACTCCTTTGTCCTGTGTAGTGGACAGTGAACGAATAATGTGTTTTTGGCACTCTGAGATGTTAAGCCTGAAGAAAAATTCTATTCTTCAAATTGGCTTGTTGTAGCTCATCTTCATATGTTTTCCTATCTCCCCCGACTAGTAGCACCTCTTCCACTCCTCTGCTGCTGCCTTGACCCCCTCACTTGTACCTCCTTCCTATGTGCCTCTTCCTCACTACTGACCTATGCAGTTCCCCTACTAGTCCTCCCAGCACTCACATGCCTGACCCTAGCAGTGCTGGCCTGTGCATGCAGCTGGGAGTCCCACTGCTGAGGGTGGCACTGCCATGTACCACCTGCAAAACCTTCCCCAGCAGTGTTGGGCAGTGTGTCCATCCAGGAGTGTGGGTGGTGGGAGGGCTCACAAGCAAGCAGATGGGCAACAGGAAAGGCAGGAAAGTGGGGAGTGGCAGCAGTGAGCCCTGGCAGAGGCCCTGGGCCTCAGCAGCTGCCTCACCTCTCAGAGTATGCTGACACCCCCAGCCACCCAGTGTGTAATCCTGTAATTTTGGCCGCAGTCAGGCGTGCCATTTGGTGCAGAGAGGAAGTGAGCATTTTTCCCCTGGCGGAAATTGACATGGCATTGTGCGATCACACAACCTTTGTAGCTGCAGGCTCAGCCCATCACTGCCTGATAAGACAGTGTGTGGGGGGGTGTATTTTGTTTTCCATGCGCATAAACGAGGGATTGCACCTTTGCACTGAGAGTTCCCCATGGAGTATGCGATTGTGCGCATACTGCTACGCAAAGCAAAAAAAATGGCACTGAGTTGAGATTGAATGAACAGACCATCCCGATGGCTTGAGTGCATGCTTCAGTGATCAGACAGGGGAAAGTCCATCCATGGCCCTTCGGCAAGCATTACCAGACTTTCCCTGGTGTCTTTTAACTCCACATCCGTGGCACGGGGTGCTGATGGCTGCGGGACCTTTCCCAGATGTTGTTGTCTGATTGTGCCCTTTAGGTCCATCAGGCATTCGCAGCTGAGTCGGATCTAAAGGCACGTCTGACCACGGCCTTAAATTCCATTTTTCCCCAGGGCTCTGATCTAAGGAAGAGGGTTGCAATAATTTTATATCAGGTTAAGAACAAGACAGTAAGTTTTCAAGCAACTCCTACTTCTGTTTCCATCACATTTCTGCCAAGATCACCTGATTTTAGAATAGCAGGGTGCTAGTTTGGTGTGGTGGTTAGGAGCACAGACTCTAATCTGGGAAAACCGGGTCTAATTCCCCACTCCTCCACATGCAGCTGCTGGTGTGACCTTGGGTCAGTCATAAGTTCTTTCAGAGCTGTTCTATCAAGGACAGTTCTCAAGAGAGCTCTCTCAGCCCCAACTACCTCACAGAGTGTCTGTTGTGGGGAGGGGAAGGGAAAGGAGATTGCAAGCCGCTCTGAGACTCCTTCGGTTACTGAAGGGCAGGGTATAAATCCAGTCTCTTCTTTTTGTCTGTTCATCTCCAAAGAGCATTCTCTGGACTGCATGCCTTCTGAGATAAGGTGGGGTGGGAGCTGCACATGAGAGTACCTCTTCTGCTATAGTGACTTGGCTGTTAAAATTCCTCTAAGGAGATCTGCTGAACACCACCTTTGCTATTACTCCCCCCCCCGCACATATTTAACAATAAAGGCTAGTAAATGTCCATCTCTGTTGTGGGGAGGGGAAGGGAAAGGAGTTTGTAAGCCGCTCGGAGACTCCAAGTGAAGGGCGGGGTATAAATCCAATCTCCTCCTCCTTCTCCTCCACTTTTGCTATTACTCCCCCACCCCGCACATATTTAACAATAAAGGCCAGTAAATGTCCATCCTCTTTCTCCAAGCTTTTAATACTTAGTTTGTTGTGCCAAGTTCTACTTTGCTTTTATTGGATGTTCTGGTGCTGTCCATTTTAACCCTTTAGTGATCTTTAATCAGCGTGCTGTGATTTCAACACATTCCAAACTGTTTGGGAGAGCTTAAGTGGAACTGCAGAATAAAATATTTCTGGAACGAAGCAATCATGATCAACACCTGAAGGTATATTCAGGCTCACACTATCACTGCTGACAAAGAACAAAATCATATACAAAGTAGTTAAGTGCTGTTAATTCACTGTGAGTATTGCCCCCCACCCTGTGGTCAAGTATGCACTACAAACAGGTGGGAGCAGTTACCCGAACTTAGTTCCCTTCATTATACAATGCACAGAAACTGGACATTGTTTCAGGAGCTTCTTTCATGCATATCTACCTGCAAAAATTACAATGGGGGGAGCCCTCAAACCTTAAAAACTAGCTTCTAGCTCCTCCATGTAAAGCCTCCCAGCAAGCAGTGGAGGGAAGCCATTAGGAAGGGCCTCTGAGCACTGCTGTTTCCCTCAGAGCACACCTCAAATATATCTTTGCTTCATGAACATGACATCTGCTACATACCCAAATATCTGGTTAACTGATAATCTGATTCTTGAATAAGACAAGGCCCCTTCACCACTCACAAGAGACCCACAAACTTGATTGTTCTAATTCTAAAGTCATAATTATATGGTGATTTGGGTATTGAGTGTGTACAGAGTTATTTTTCTTGAATTCTTGCCCCTTCTTTGTCCTAATTCCACAGCAAGATGGGTTCCCAAAGCTTCCATACAATCGCAGTCCTTGTTTATGGAATCCTCCCGAATGGAAGCCAGCCAGAGAAACAGGGGGGAAAGGAAGTCTCTTATAATGGCTTGATTCTTTTGAGGGCCTAAAAGCTCAGAAAAGGAGGTGCCAACCTCAATCTCCTCACAAATTAACTGCTAATCCAGCCTGTTATTAAATTCATAGGCTTCTTTTTTTGTCACCAAACTCAAAAGTTGTGATTAAAAAGGAGGAGGTTGGCTTGGTCTGTAGACAAATGAAATTGCTAACTTGACCAAATATATATATTTTTTTAATTCATCTAACAAAAGTGGGGGTTCATGTCTAGTAACAACCCTCCACTGCCTTTGGACCCAGCTAGTATTCATAATTATACAACTTCTGAACATGGAGGTGGTGTCATTAAAAGTGCATCCTTTAAGAATTTATCCAGCTCCTTTTCAAAGTCATTTAACTAATGACAATCACATCATGCATCACTAAACTCCATAAATTTATATCATGTGGTATTGTCTGTTCAAGATATAATGCCCAGCATCAAGTCATTCAACTTCGAATATTATCATACGGGGACAAAAAGTCCTACATCCAGTTTCTGCATAAAGGGCATTATTAAGGCTTATAAAACTATCATGTCCCAATAAGGTTGCCAACAGGCCTGGAGAAAAGTATCCTTCAATAAAGTCTTAATAGAATGTTATCTACCACATATTATTAATGTGCATATGCTAAAAAGCTAAGACAGCCCCTTTCTACACATTAAGCCTCTCCTAAAGGAGAGCTGTGGTGGCTCAAGTGGTTAAGATGCTGAACTGCAGGCTGTGGAAGGTCGGTAGTTCAGCAGTTCGAGACCCGAGTTGCCGCATGACGGAGTGAGCTCCCATCTCTAGTTCCAGCTCCTGCCAACCTAGCAGTTCGAAAGCAAGAAATTGCAAGTAGATAAATAGGTACCACTTTGGTGGGAAGGTAACAGCGTTCCGTGCGCCTTGGTGTTTAGTCATGCCGGCCACATGACCACGGAAACGTCTTTCGCTCACTTGACCTCCCCCCCCCCCAAGCTTCTATGGCTCAGTACATCTCTAATCTAACAATCCCAATTTATCAGCGGGTTTTTATGTTAGCGAGATTCAATCTTTTCCCTTCCACTGTGGTCTTAGGCAGATATAGGGGTATCCCCTATAGGGACAGAACCTACAATTGCCTCTATAGTGAACCTGATTCAGTTGCTCATATTTTTCTACGCTGTCCCCAATATTCTATTATGCGTAGCCATCTGATTAGCACCCATTTACCTACCACAAGGAATCAGATTGGCAAAGATCTTCAAATTTTATTGTCTGATAAGTTCTCGGCTTTGTCTGTTGCCGAATTCTTAGCCTATGTCTGGAAGCTTAGGGTAAGGGCGTACAAGTCTTAATCCCCCTGTGTTTTTTAGAATTGTTATATTTTTATCTATTATTTATGAGAAGCTTCTAAATGATCTTTTGTTGGAGCAGTTTGGTGTAATTTGCCATGACCTATTAATTTATTTATTTTCCTGTTTCACTGCCCTTTCTGTTGCTGTGTTATGCCAATAAAGGTTTATGTATTTATGTACAATAAATACATGTAGGGGTGCAAAATTGGACGAGGAAAGCTGATAGGAAGTTGATTCATTTGAAATGTGGTGTTGCAGGACAGTTTTATGGATACCATGGACCACCAAAAAGACAAATAAGTGGGTTCTAGATTAAATCAAGCCTGAACACTCCATAGAAGCTGAGATGACTGAACTGAGGCTATTGTACGTTGGTTACATTACGAGAAGACAAGAGACATTGGCAAAAACAATGCTAGGAAGAGCTGAAGGTAGCAGGAAAAGACAAAGATTCAACATGAGACGGATTGACTCTATGAAGGAAGGCATGGCCTCAGTTTGCAAGACCTGAGCAAGGCTACTAATGACAGGATGTTTTGGAGGACATTAATTCATAGGGTTGCTAGAAGCTGGCAGTGATCTGACAGCACTTAACACACACAAAGGAACTGGACATTTTTCTCTGGGTCTGTTGGCAACCTTCTGCCTCATCCTTAGGTTGCCTCCCCAACCACCAAACAATCCCTTAAAGCTTTAATGTTGCTGCACGAAGGAGGGGGGAGTCCTCCAATCCCTTGATCATTTTGGTTACTTTTTGTGTGTCTGTTCCCTCTGGCATGCATCAGAACTGTACATATTATTACAAATGAGACACACTGTGTGTTTAAACAAAGGTATTCTGATAAAAAATTCTTTACTCCCTCTTAATTGTCCCTAATACAAATTCTCTTCTGTCACACACAATTTTCACAGAAGTTTTTATTATGACCAAGAGCATATTCTGTTACTGTTAGCCCCCATCACTACTGATGGGTTTTTGGAGGAGGTGTTACCTTAGTGTATACCTTTGTGAGTCATGGGGAGCTGCGGGGGCTCAAGTGGCTAAGATGCTGAACTGCAGGCTGTGGAAGGTCGGTAGTTCAGCAGTTTGAGACCCGAGTGTGCCGCATGACGGAGTGAGCTCCCGTCTCTAGTTCCAACTCCTGCCAACCTAGCAGTTCGAAAGCAAGAAACTGCAAGTAGATAAATAGGTACTACTTCAGTGGGAAGGTAACAGCGTTCTGTGCGCCTTGGTGTTTAGTCATGCCGGCCACATGACCACAGAAATGTCTTCAGACAGTGCTGGCTCTTCGGCTTTGAAACAGAGATGAGCACCGCAACCCTAGAGTCGGATTCGACTGGCTTTCGAGCAAGGGAACCTTTACCTTTGTGAGTCATAGTTAGTGCATCTGACAACGGCCAGGGTGACCTGGGTTCAAAATCCCTGCTCTGCCATAAACCTCTGTGAGCGTCTGCCTGTCACACCATAAGCCTAACGTACCTCACAGGGTTATTCTATAGATAAAATCGAGAAGTGGAGAATGTATGCCACTTTGAGCTCTTTGGAGGAAGAGTGGGATTAAAATATTATATTTGTATCTTATTAGCTATCCTGCCTCAGAGGTTCCCTGAGGAACTCCCCACAATCCTCTTGGGTTTGTTTTGTGCCATCTGCAAATATGACTACTTTGCTCCATCAGCAGCTTATTTACAAAGAAACAGCACCTGCCCCAGTTTAGATCCTTGAACCTGCAAGTACTAGTTACTGATCTGTAAGAGGACCTTGCTCCCGCACCCCATGACTGAACCTCAGAATTCTGCCAAAAGGTTCCCAGAAGCCCAAGTGTATCTGCCAGACCACTCATACCTGCACGCTTGCTGACAATCACGTCTCCGTCTTTTCCTCAAAGCAGCTCAGAGCAGCAGGCATGCTTTTCACCAAGAGATTAGTAAAGCATGACTTCTGTTTGCAGAAGGTAGGCAGAGCTTGTTCTTCTAAATCAAGCCAGTATCAATAATAGTGCTTTCCACAAATTTCACTGGAGAGATCTTAGGTTAAATGATCCGTAATTTCTCCAATCTTTTTTTTTTTAATCAGCATTACATTGGCTTACTCTCCAGTAACGGTGGAAAAACACTTTGTGACAAACACAGTTTTGGTTAAGATACCCGTAATCTAAGAATTGTCAGATGTGTGGGGCCAAGAAGTGTACACCAAATTAACCAACCACATTTTTGGTTAATTTTTCAGTTGCTGTTATATGAACCATCTTGTGACTTCTGTCTGATTCAGTTCTTCAGATGATATCCCACCAGAAAGCTGTTCTGGCATGGGTCACTTCCACCTGCTGTAAAGCTTTCATTCATTCCTTTCACTGCTTTGTCATCTACTGGACCAGCATTCTCTGTTAAGGTGCACTCTGGAACTACCCTCCTCCCTTTTTCACCAGCCCCTTTCCACAGTGCAAGGCCCTCTGATACCAGCTGCAATGTTCCCTCTAAGCTGTGGAGTCTTGTGAGCAAAAATTCTACTTTGTGAGCTCCTGGCATTAACGTTGTGAGCGGGCGATTTGGCTACTGTATAAATTAGTTTGCTCTGGAGCTCTCCTTCCCAAGCTAAGGCAAAAATGTGTGAGTCGGAGGGTAAAAAACTGTGAGCTAGCTCACACTAACTCAGCTTAGAGGGAACACTGACCAGCTGTGAAGCACCAAAGAAGACATTTTCCCCCAAGGCCTGAATGTAAGCCAAGGATTTACAACTACTAGCCACTTTTGCACATAAAAGAAAAATAAGAATTATACGAGACACACATTTTGAACATTCCAACTTTAATTCAATTTGAAGATGGTCATAACTTTACAAAGCATGGCCTTGTGAAGTAAGACAAACAATCAGAAACGGTGTTCTATCCCTTCTATCAGGGTTCAGTCATGTTCCAGTGCAATTTTTTGTATGTTTTTGTATTTGAGTGTAATTTATTAATGTGTCCATTTGCATTAATTTTCTCCTTTCAAAACAGATGATAATTCTCCACTTTCATTCAGTTCCTGTAAGGGGGAGCGGGAGAAAGAGAAACATTTTAAAAAGTGATGCTTGAGCAACAAGGTCAGATGAACAATGGCATCCTCCTCCCTGACTAAACTATTTTGTTATTTGGTATTTTGCAGTTCTCTTGCATATCTAACATGATGGGCAGGGATTTTTCCCCCTAGAAGGTTAGTTTAGAAGAATCCCTCACCCATGGAACCACCTTCAGCTGGAAATTGTGTCTGGTTCAAGAGCCGGGCACAACAGGAAATCCCAGCTTTGATGGAGACTCTCTAGGCTCAGGTACTTGGCCTAAGGTGGCCAACAGTCATGGCACACCCTTCCACCACCAGTAGCAAGTCACTTTCAGATGGAGGAAGACATATATGCAAAAGTAAGGCAAGGACTATACTCTCTAGAAGGGAAACATGCCCCAGATGAAGGAAATACGCTTTGGTGCCAGGCCACAAGGTCAACCCATGGTAAAGATGAACCACAGTGTTGTTGCCTTTGGCCTTGTTCACTACATCACTCCCTTCCTGAGTCAAACATACTCCCTAGAAGCTGGGAGGATCTGAGCAAGCATCTCAGGCAGCAGACATGCTTTTGTATCTTTCTGAATATGCAAAAAGAGCATGAAGCAAGAACTAAACATTACAGGAGATGGGTGGCTGTTGCCAGAAGTTCTACGGTAAATTCTCCCTCTCCTCCACTGTAATATATCTCAGTGCAAACCAAGTAATGATATTGTTCTTTGCAAGTGCCCCCCCATCCACGTCACTAGCAGTCAAGTATTGTTGGGGGGGGGACCTCATAAAGCAGTGACAGGAGCTTAGCTTTGCCAAATATTATAGGGAAGACAGAAGAAGGCAGCAAGGATTTGAAGCTGTCAATTAAATTAAAAAGCAAAGAAATTCCTTATCCAGGAATAATGAAGAGAATATGAAGAGATTGTTCTCTTTAAAGAAAAATATCCAACTGTAGCCCTTAGCCTGGCTGTTTGATCAATTTCAGCCTGACTGTTAGATCAATTTCAGCTAATCCATGGTCTGTAAGATCTGTCTTCTTCCAAAAGAAAAAAAGCAAAAATTATAGAACATCCAAATGCTAACTTTGCCGCTGTTTAAAAAAACCATACATATCAAAAAAATAACCTGCAAATGCAATATATCAGGAAATAATTTTTAAAAAACAAGATCAGCTACACAAGCTAACACCAACTTATTTTTAAAACCTAATGAGATTTATTGATTCTGTCTTCCCAGGAGTTACAATGCCTATGGAATTGGCTATAAAACATTCAAGACAAGAATAGGCTCAAGAGCATTTGGGTTGGAAAGCCTGTGCCTGTTGTGTTCCAGGAAAACACACACACACAGAAGATGCAATAACTAATGCAGATCTATTTTTGTTGCTTTGGGGTTTCCCCCCCAAATAAGTATACAATACAACCTTACCTTTCCTCAAGAATGAGACAGTTTGCTAGGTAAAATGTCAATGCCTTATTCGGGAAAAACCAATGTCAAAAACTAAAACTAAGAAGCAAATGAAACCTGTGAACGCACCCACAGGGGGGAAATGGTTCTTACAGAAAGGTAACTGACTGCTGTCAAGAAAATACATTTCAGTGTACATTAGTGGCCAATGCGGCAACACATTGGAGATTTAAGACTCCTTTCACCAATATATTAAAGCTAGTGACGGTCATAGAAAAGCCAACAAAGTCATTTCATTTTAAATCAAGAGAGGAGTCAGGAGGGGAAAGTTGTGCATATTAAAATTCTCTCTCACACGAGCTCGTTATCCTCTAACAATACACCCTGTACCCAGACAGAGTCTATGATGTTTGGACAAAGAGCAGCAAAGAAAACCTCGATATGCCATCCAGCTGACCTATTGCAAAGATAACTCAAACTGTACTTGGCCAGATAATGGTAATATGATAAAGGAATAACATGAAAGGCAAATTTCTAAACTCATTCCAGTAAAAAGAATTAAAATGGAAGGAGCGATCCACCTCAGATTGTGATTGTGAAGTCTGTAAGATTTTTTTTTAAGCGAGGATTACATATACCTGTCAGCGAAGAGTTCTTTCCTTACCTTAACAATATCAAGCCCTCCAACAAGTTCACCTTTCACATACAACTGCGGGTAGGTTGGCCAGTTTGAATACTTTTTTAAACCTTGCCTCACCTAAGAAAAATAATCCCAGTCAGCATTGCTCACTATTTCCAGACACATTAAAAAGAATGAACCACTGAAACATTACCTCTTCGTCCTCCAATATATCGAATGTCTCATAATCAACACTAAAACAAAGATGAAACAAAAACAAGGAAGTTTTTATTATGCGAGCCAGGGATATTCAACCAGTTGTGCTAATTGCTGTCACTTAGTTTTAACAATTTAAAAACCTCAAGAGTTTTTATCCTCAAATATAAACACTTGCAGTGCAACAGTGTTTGAGCTGCATATGAGTATTGAGTGTTCCCACTGGAACACAAAAGAATATTTACTGTAGAGACTAGATGCACTAATTCGTTTAAGTCAAAGCACACTGCAGTCAGAGACCTATGCATGTGCCACCAGTGTCAATGATGCTCCGTGACGGCCACAGGGGAGACCTTCCTTCTTATATTAGACAAGAGCCAGCAGGTGGAATCTTTACACCACACACACAATGTGTAAACAATTAGGGAGAACTGATCACTCCTATCTGCTGGGGAGAGGAGGGTCACAGAAAATGCCAAATTTGTGGCGCGTGATTCTTTGACACTTCTACGGTTTATCACATGATCAGCATTCTGACTGCCCTAATCAGAACTGTGGGGAGTGGCCATTCCATAATGGCGACATGATCAGCATTCTGACTGCCCTAATCACAACTGTGGGGAGTGGCCATTCCATAAACACGGCCACGGGCATTCTACAATGCCTGTGAATTTATTAAGCCACAAGTGCAAAAAAAGGCACTGCAGAGAACAACATGGGCCAGGGAACACTGAGGGGAAGGAGAAAGCAGAGAAGATAAGGAAATGGTCCAGGAGAGGCAATGCATTAAAAGGCTGAAAGGCCACTGAGGGAACAACAACTGGTCAACACTGAGGAACAACAACCACCAATGGGATGGGTTTGTTTTATGCTCATTTTTGAAGAAAAGGATGCATTTAAGGCTGGAAAATACCTCCATACCCAGTATTGTTTAGGATTTGTATTATTTGCTTGCTGAAGCCACACTTTGCCACCTACAAGAAGAAGAACATGCTGAAGAATATACTAGAAAACATAACACACACACAAAGTTAAAATTTAAAACCTATGAACACCCTTTTCCTTTAATCAACAGGATCTGAGGCACTTAAGATACACCAAATGTTTCCCCAGACTTGTTTTATTTTATTTTATGGGTCAGAATGAATAAGAATTTGACTTCAATAAGCCACCACCCATTATTTTAGCCACAGATTTCAGAGATGGCTGCCTACTCACTGAATGCTCAAGCCTGGTTTAAAGTGACCTCTTTATGCTATCACATAGCCAAGGGGATGAACTTGCTAGTGTCAAGTGTCCCGGGTATTCATTTATGTTCAGAAAAAAATCACAAAGCAGAAAAAAATACACTTCCTTGTTTCTTACCTGCTTATTTCCTTTCATAAACAGCATCACTGAAGCTTTATTTATCAGCTCTTTAAGTCTAGAACAGGAGAGGAAATACTGATTAAATTCAGTTGCTAAAATATTTGCATTTCTGCTTTGCTTCATACTACCTTCCAAATAATTGCTGTTTAAAGTAGCATCGAAAGTTACACTTGTACATACTTCCAAGTACGATACTTCTTGTAAAATTAATTATTTATCATGACATAAAATTATCTCAAATGCACGTTAAAGAAAATAAGTCTTCCATAAAAACTGAGATTTTTAGCTACTGGGTTCCACCATAAAATCACAAAAGCTGACATCTGGTATAGTTAAGCACTATGCTAAGTTTAAATAGCATGAGCACTATCTATAACTATACACACACATGCAAACACACAATCAAGAACTAAAAATAGAAACAACTAACAAGCTTGCAACTGAGAACAAGTTCCTTTGCTTATCAAAAGGATGCTTATTATTAACATAATATTGCATTCACATTCCTACACATGAATAACCAGTCTAAAGAAGTGAATCACAATTCAATGCACCGTGATGCACTCAATGGTACCCTCAAGCCCAGTTAAAACCAATAGTCTTCAATGTGCTTCTCTGTGTGCTGGACTAGGACACAGAGCTTAATGTTCTAAAGATCCTAACTTCCTTCTCCTCCTCTGAGGAATTCTTCCTACAGAAAAAGTTTCTCTAACCCACACAAAGAGAATTTCACAGGCAAAGCGGAGCGCAGGGGAGCTTGGGAAGTTCTCTTCAGCGAATATGGCTGTGCTCACATGACTTAGGATCCTAGCCAATAACATCTTCTTGACAGTTCTGGTTCCCTCATAGCCCCACAAAACTTGCTGTACAATCCCAAAGCCACTTTATGGATTCCATAAACTTCTGAGAGTTCTCTAAATTTAAACTACTACTGTAACGATTCCTTGTTTCTCTGTGTGTGTCTCTTTAAAAGTTTGGTTGCATGGTCAATAGACTAGAGTGGTTGAAAGAGGCAAGTGTGATGTGATTGGTGATTGACAGAGAGGGGGAGGGGTTTTGGAAATGAAAATGAGTGGATGAGTATGTGTGTCAGTCTAGAGTTTCAGTTAGGTTTGACAGTTGATGTTCAGTTAGTTAGTTCGTTCTGAGGTCTGTGAGAGAAGCAGAGAGTTAAGTTCTGTGTATGAAAGGAGAGACAAGCAGTTCAGTGTTGAAACAGTTATAAGCTGAAGCTGAGTGTCTAGGAAGCAGTTAAGCTGTCTGTTCATGATGTTGTTCAGAGAAAAAGGAAAGTCTGAGTGATGGGCTAGAAAGAAACAGTGAACGTATATGACCTTGAATTAAAGAGTTACAAAGTTACCTGAAAGATCCCTGTCAGTAAGGGAGCAGTTGTGTGAGACACCAAGCAATTGTTGAAAATATTCACATTACTGGTTACATTGTTCTACCCTTTTATTTATGAATTATTTCAATAAATCTTCTTTATTCAAGTATGCCAACTCTGAAATAAATACTTCCTTAGGACCACATAGATCCTCATGAGCCTTAAACTCGACCTATCTACCCAGTAATAGAAAAAGTAAAAGCATAAAGGTTTGGAAAGCCTTAAAATTTCCTGGTGGCAGCCAGATATACCCTAGTAGAACAAAATAAAGAACACTTTTAAAGGGAAACCAGTCCTCCCCATATAAGGGGTCGTCACAACTACCTTAAGCATTTTTCAATTATGTCCCACAAGCAGTTGGACATGTTTATTTGGGCACTAGAAGTCTGGCTGCCTGCAACAGAGAAGCATGGCACTAAGAAGCATGGCACTTCAGTATGTTGAGCACTGGGGGGGGGGGTTCTCACAGACCACTGACATTCCAAAATACCCCGAAGGATCTGAGTGACAGCAGAATTGCCCCACAGACAAAAACAACAAAGCATTTTGCCAAGTTCTCCTTACCCAGGGCTCCTCCCACATGATGCCAAGCACATCAGGGGATACCAGCAGAGAGATTTGCAGGGTCGGTGACCAAACAGCACCTGATCACAGTCCAGTCCCAGACTTATGAAGGCAACAGAAGGCAAACTAGTAGACATGAGACTCTCCACAAATCTATGTCTAGTGGTGGTCAAGTAGCAGAGCTAAAGAACCCCACACTGCTGTAACTGCAGTGTGAACACACACACACACACCATAGATATGTTGTCGAAGGCTTTCGTGGCCGGAGTTCATTAGATATTGTAGAGTTTCCGGGCTGTATGACCATGGTCTCGGCATTGTAGTACCTGACGTTTCGCCAGCACCGTCACAGCTGCTGGCAAAATGTCAGGTACTACAATGCCAAGACCATCGCCATACAGCCAGGAAAAATCTATAGCAACTAACACCATAGATACCTTTTAATTCTTGAAATAATTCTTGAAATTCTAACTACTGGTATAATCTGATGTGCTACACACACACCTATACACCTTAAAGGGGTTCTCTTTACAAAGTTCATCAGCCCCAAACTGATGTATAGATAAAAGCTCATCATTTGTTCATTCACCAACCCTCTGGTGCAAGGTGCAGCAGGGACAAAGGGGAGACAGTTAAACAGGGAGGGGCAAGTGCTGCTGTGTCTGCCCAAAACCAACTGTTCTGATTTGAATTAACTTCCATAGACAACCTACATAGTTTTCTTTACTACGACCAGCAAACCTGTGAATACCAGCTCTGGAAGGCAACATCAGGATAAGGGCTTGGCCTCTTGCACTGTTTGCTGGACTGCCAGCATAACTAGTTGGCCACTATGCTTAACAGGATGCTGGACTAGACAGACTACTGGTCTGATCCAGCAGAGCCTTTCTTATGTTCACAGACGCTTACCCACAGCAATAATTTCAATTTTCTAAAGCTCATTAACAGGACAAATGCAGTAGAAAAGAGCAAGAGTCCAGTAGCACCTTAAAAGCTAACAAAATATGTGGCAGGGTATGAGCTTTTGTGAGTCACTGCTCAATTCCTCAGATAGATGCAATTTGTTGTTGTTGTTCAGTCGCACAGTCGAGTCCGACTCTTCGCGACCCCATGGACCAGCTCCCGCCAGGCCCTCCTGTCTTCCGCCGTCCTCTGAAGTTGGCTCAATTTCATGTTCGTTGCATCGATGACACTGTTTAACCATCTCATCCTTTGCCATCCCCGTCTTCTTTGATCTTCAATCTTTCCCAGCATCAGGGTCTTCTCCAGTGATGCAATTTACCTTCCTGGTAATAAACCTAGAGAACATAAAGTACACCATACCTGTCCTCCAATTTGTGTGCCTTGGGACAAATGGTATCCAGTTCTCCAGAAGTCTCCAGCTCCTGAAAATAAGTTATTTTGAGTTCACAAAGGACACATGTGGCCTTATAAATAAAATTGATAGTGTTTTTAAATGTAGATTTTGCCTTTTCTAACCTTGACAATATCCAGCCCACCTATAAGTTCTCCAGCCACATACAACTGTGGATATGTAGGCCAGCTGGAATAGATTTTCAGTCCTTGACGCACTTCTTCATCAGAAAAGATATCAAAGCTGCTAAACACAATCTTATGGTTGTTAAGAATCTCCACTATTTGTCTGCTGAAACCTGTAGAAAGAAAATAAGAAAGGCACACACTTGAATAAGGCTGTACCAACCTATGAGCAAGGAAGTGTCCTAATTTAGCATGACTTATATTAATGATGTGCAAGCGATAGACAAAAAGATTACTTGAAGTTGCAGATTATCACACTTGTCCAATTCACCTACGCCAGAAATAAACACCCCTTATTTTGGATAACTTGCCAGTTACAGATAGCAACTCAATTTGTTGATCACTGAATTTACATTTTTGCCATTCTCTTCCAGAATGCCCTGTTTGGCAGTGGGACAACTAACTTGAGCTTGGTATTTAAGTTTAACCAGGAAATGCTCTATTATGCTATACTCTACCCAGGATTTTATTAATCTGTGCAAGAATGGAATGGGATCCTGACAACAAGTGTTAGCTTCCCAAGAATCCCACTTGGCATTTTTAAGTTGCCTTCTAGTTGCAAGACTAGCACATAGCCCCATATATGCAAAATCTCAACAGCCAAAGTGGCAACTAAATACATTTTTTAAGGATCAAGGATTTGGGGTAGGACTCAAAAGTATAGGATCCATCTGGCATACAAAAGGCCCCTGGATCAGCCCCGGCAGCTCCAGTTAAAAAAAAAAATGAAGTGAAAGACCTCCACCTGAGACCTGGGTGAATCACAGCTGGTCTTAAGTAGAAAATACTGGCTTTAATGGGCCAAAGGTCTGATTTAAGAAAGGTGGCTTCATGTGTGATACAGTATCCTGAGTATCTCTGTATCCTTTTCTATGCCCAGCAAAAAGAGAAGTGAAAAATAAGCAAAGTTAGGCTGATCTGACTGATTTGCAGATCTGAACATGTCAGGCCATTCATCCTATCCTGGCTATACTTTTAATTAACATTCTGTGCCAAGGATAGAAGCAGAAGTGTGCTTTAGTTCCACACTGTTCTATAACTGCAAATACCAGACAGATGATAGCATAACACCTCTAAGTGGATAACAATAATATGCATTGATTCAAACATGCCTTGTATTAAAAGCTAAAAATATCTTGGCCAGCTGGTTATTCGTCCCCAGTCTCTTCACTGCAATCCTAATAAACTACAATTCCCAAGGAAGACTGCAAGACCTGACCAGTACAGAATAATTTCCCCCTGAACAAGCACTTTGTTAACTGTTGAACTCATATGTAATATGATGTAATATTATCCCTTCAACTGTAGATGGGCGAGGAATGTCATTTGTGTAAATAACCAAGAACTGTAAAGTACTTCTGTCATTGAAAGATACTATAGATTTTTTTGAATATATTATTGGGCAGTCTTCCTGCTTGCAAGTACCTTCACATCCACACCTGTTGAAGAAATAATATAATGCAGTATCAGCCTTGACATCAGTCTTCTGGAAACTGGAGAAGGCAAACAGCTGGTTTCAGCCCACCAAACCTCTCCTGAACAGTTAGCACAGTTAAATTAACCTGTTGTTTTGCTCAGGGGAGTTTAACAAAAAGGCAAAGACCTAACATAGCAAAATCACATCATACGGTGCCATTTTGACTGTGCAGACCATATCATAAAATGAATCCATCATTGAAATACAATCCAATTTCTGATTATTTTTTTCCTCCACAGCACCAGACTGGGCCCACAATATCAACAGCAAATGACTCCTGAATTTCCATTTCAGGAAAATATATTCCTAACCCCAGCTAGCTGGAATTAAGCCCAAGAAATGTTAATAGCATTTACTTATAAATAAAATGTGCTTAGGATTGCAGCCAACAAAATAACTTGTTAGCCACAGTGGACCATTTCTGAAGCACTGCTTGCTGCAAGTACACAAGTCTACCCAACTCCTTATGTGCAATGAGCTCCAGTTGTACTCCCATACCCTTGAAAAAGGGCCCCACATCAACACCTTTCAAATCAAGTATGTCTAAACCAATAGCTAGATAAGACTGACCTTTCTATTGTCTTACAGTTCTTGTTAAAAAATCTTTCTTAGCTAACAAAAGAGCTAGTCAAAGTAGCTTTGTCTTCGGTTATTCGAAAAAATATAACCCATGTTCAAAAGGTTGCAAAAATCAGAGTTTTAAATGACAGATTTTAGAAGCTGAAGAAGCATACACACAAAGGAACCTTTACATGATCTCTGCCTGGCAAACACATCCATTACACTTTTGATTTGTACTATAGCTTAAGGTCTCCAAATCTGCATTTTTGAGCCATGAGCAACTAACATTTATTTATACAGCTAGGCTGCGTTTCTTCCCACAACTGAAGCATTAAGTTCTTGTACAGCCTGGAGTGAAACAAGAATCCTGAATTTTCTCTCCCCCATTCATCTGGGGAGTTCGTTAGTAAACAGCTACAGGCTGATTGCTGATGGTTATTCTGCTGCCAATATATTAACTTCTTTCTACTGTAAGAGGCTGAGAGAGAACGCTTCATTTTAGCTGTAGGCAACTACATACAGATGAGAAAGATTGATTGGTGGGGTTTCACTTGTAAGGGTTAAAGTAGCAGGCTGGAAACGTTATGCTTAGGGATAAAGTGGCAGCACTGCTTTATTCCCATAGCAAAAAAAGATTTAGGCTGACTTTCTGAACAGCCGCCATCTGACAAATACAAAAGCTAATGAAAGCATGAGTGCAGGGCACGTATGTGAACACACAAGCCACCCTACAGTAAAGAGAACGCTGCTCTGGCCAGCAACAGAAAGCTAAGTACAATTATAATACTAATGATATAAGCAAGCAACAAGCCTGTGAACACAGCGCCAAGGGGATAGACCTCACTTAACATTGTTATGAACTGGCCTTCCATAGGAAAGGCTGAAATACAGAACATAACAAGGATTTCTGATTCCATACCAAGATCCAATTACATTTGTTTACAATTGACAATCTGTTATTAGCATGAAAATTAGTCTGGACACAATCCATCCAGAAACTTCTCCATCACAAACTGCATTGTGCAAAAGCGCCCAGTTGACCTTGCCTGGGCCCAGAGCTGCTGTTGCAAGCACTGATGCTAGGCTTGCCAAGTCCCACCGGTGGGTGGGGAAACCCCCGCCCCAGAGGCCCGTTCCCCGCCGGCGGCGGATCGGGCCCCAGGGGGAACCCCACCCCGACGTGCGCGTCACCAGTAAGTGACGTTAGGACACGGGGCACACTGGGGGCGGGGCCATGACCATCGGAGGGAAAACTCTATGTTTTCCCTCCGATGGTCGTGGACCCGCCCCCAGCATGCCCGGCGTCCTAACGTCAGTTCCTGGTGACATGTGTGTGGCGTACGCGCGCTCCAGTCGCCGCACGGGAGTCCCTCGCTGCGGCTGAGAAACAACTTGGCAACCCTAACTGATGCACTGAAGGGACTAGACCTCACTGCAAGACATGAGGAAGCAAAGGGAGAAAGGGCAGCCACTCTCCCGCAAGTCTACAGTTGACCCCCTTTGTTTCCTACTGCAGCTGCCATTTGTGATCGCCCTGTAGGGACCAGCCAAATGTGGACACTATTTTGGTAACAGTAAGTAAGAACTGAGGCACAGGAATGAAATGCACTGCCCTGTAAGGGGCTCATGGCTAACACACAGCCTAGCCAAGGTAATTTCTCTGGAGTACATCTAGGAAAACATATGCCAAAGGAAAGACATATCTAACAAAACCCATGTTCCCACATGTGCTTCGGATAACTGTAACTATTCTACACCACACAGAGAAGTCTTCCCAGCTCACAATTAAAAAAAACCCACAGCCCAACTATGCCCTTGTTTACATTTTAAACAGACAATGGCATCAACAATTAAACAGGCTCTCTTCGTTTGGACGCACAAACCTGGGACCCAATGACTATTTAATGGATTACGAGGGCCAAATGACCCATTTCTGTGTGTGTGAGTGAATGTGAGGTGGAGAGAGAGTTCACATGCACCTGGAAGTCATGGCAACCTCTGGCAACTCCTACTGGAACACAGAGGATGTTCAGAGAAGTGGCTTGATAGCCTGCCTCTGGCCTCCCAGCCCTAGTATCCTCTGGAGGTGGTCTTGCCAAGTCCCCCTGGGCCCCAGAGGCCGTTCCCCGCCACTGCCGGATCGGGCCCCGGGGGGAACTCCACCCCGACGTGCACGTCACCAGGAAGTGATGCGACCACACCTGGCACGCTGGGGGCGGGGCCACAGTCATCTGAGGGAAAACTCTATGGTTTTCCCTCGGATGGTCGTGGCCCCGCC